>NC_142048.1:49946856-50286866 GCF_982192425.1 Myodes glareolus
CCCTGCATGCTTCACCAGCTGTGGGCAATACAAGAGTGGCTGTGGGGACAGCTGAACCTGTGCAGGAGCAGCCTTTCTCAATTGGCTAGCACAACATTGAAACTCAATAAGCAGAGATGGGAGTTTCCATTTACAAAGTCTCTTCTCATTTTTAGTTTCTTGGGGGGAGGGTGTGTGTGTGTGTGTGTGTGTGTTCCTGTAGTCCCAGCACCTGAGAGATAGAGACAAATGAATCACTACAAGTTCAAGGCCAGTCTGGTCAACCCAACAAGCTTGAGGTCAGTC
The DNA here is from genome assembly GCF_982192425.1 of Myodes glareolus. Classification (NCBI taxonomy): domain Eukaryota; kingdom Metazoa; phylum Chordata; class Mammalia; order Rodentia; family Cricetidae; genus Myodes; species Myodes glareolus. The sequence continues at coordinate 49,947,142 of NC_142048.1, forward strand.
AGTGTTACATAGAGAGACTCTGTCTTAACAAACAAAATAAAATAAAAACTAAACACAAGTCCTTCAAATCATGAGTAGAAATGAAACCCCTTGGAAAATCCTGACTTAGTATAAGCCCCATGTAGGGTGGGTTTTTTTTTTGTTTGTTTTTTGATATTTTTTTTGCTTGCTTCTTTTGATTTTCTTGAGACAGGTTCTCACCATGTAGCCTGTGCTGTCCTGCAACCCACTGTATCATGCAGACTGGCTTCAACTCCCAATCCTTCTGCCCTTTACTTTCTAAGCACTGGATTAAGAATGTGTACTGGCAGGCTCAGCTAAATGCTTCTGTTTTTGACAGGGCAGCTTGGGTCTGTAATCATGAGTTCCATTGGTAAGACATTCCCAGTCACACCGCGGTCCTATTTGCACATCTGCACTGAGACTATACGCTTTCCTTCTAGCTGAATCATTCCAGCTCCCCCAGGACACCTGCTGCTGTTGATGTGCTCTGAAGAAGGAGTCAACGCACTCGGACACTGCCACTCCCTCCTTCCATGCCAGGAACTCACTTCTCACCATGAGGCTGCTGTTTCTTCTTTTTCTCTTTCTTATATGTCTTTCTCAGACAGTGTCAGGTAAGCTGTGAACCCAGCTGGATGGGTGAGGGAGTAGATGACTTCGGAGCCTGGAGTTAAACCAAACAAACTCATAATTCAGGCACGAAATGAAATAGATACTAAGAATACGACACAGTTATAAAAAGTATAAAGTATCGGTTACTGGAGCTGTCAGCTTGACAGAGTCAGCATGGTGTAGATGAGGGGCCTCTAGGTATGTCTGTCAGGGATTATCTTGATTACATTAACTGTTGGGAAGAGCCTTGTGCTTCCCAGGCAATGGATCCTGGACTGTATCAGAGAGGATGATGTAAGCTGAGCACTAATAGGCATGCATTTGCCCCTCTGCTTCTTCAGTGCAACACGGCCAACTCCCAATTCCCTGAAGCTCCTGTCCATGGACTTCACAGGCTGATGAGTAGCTTAAACTGTGAGCTAAACTGAAGGCTGCTGCCTCCTTCAGTTACTTTTATCACCGTGATAGGGGAGGAACGAAGGCGGTGTGCAGGAAACACTTTACAAAGAGAAGCGTAAAGAAATAAAAAAAAGACATCCCTAAGTTCTTTACCTAGTAATAATTAATAATTGTGACAGGCAATATTTTGATGTGCTGTTCAGATTACAAATCACTTCATGGGAATGAAAACAGCAGCACCAACACAAACAGCAGAAATGCCAAATGATCATGGCCACTTTCTCTTCCCAAACACCATTCCTAAAAAATTTAAATATTATTATTTTATTTTTAACTTTATTTATTTAAAAAGCCTTGCAAATAAATAAAAACAGCACACATCAACATTAGTCAGACCCAAGGTCTAGACGACTCATTGAGCTCTATCCAGTTAGAATAGGCATTCAGGACAAACGCTGTGGAGCTTTACGTTAAATCTTACACTTTCAAAACTGAATATATTTTACACACTTAGCCATTACTGAAGCCAAAAAAAAAACCCCACACACATGACAGGATGAGAACCAGAAAAGGGTTTATATCCTCTTCGTTGTCTCATGTCTACCGCCTGCATTCAGTCCTTTCTCAGTCTTGCGTATTCTGTTCCTGTTCTACCATTCCCACAAGTACATTTCTACACACACACACACACACACACACACACACACACACACACACACACAGAGAGAGAGAGAGAGAGAGAGAGAGAGAGAGATTCTACATAACTGCATAAGAGGTAGAACATGTGTTATTTTTTTTTCTTTTTAAGATTGTGTGGTGCTTTCCATACACCAAGTCCATCCATTTTCCCTTTAAATATGATGTCTTTGGAGGAGGCATTGGACTCCCCAAACCTGGAATTACATGTGGTTGTAATCAGCCTGATATGGGTGCTGGGGATCAAACCTGTGTGTTTTGAAGAATGGTGTTTTTAACTGCCAAGCCATCTCTCTAGCCTCAAATGCCTCATTTTTTTTTTTAAACACACAGATTTTTCAGATATTATGAGCTCTGGCTGGCAAGAAACTCACTATGTAGACCCGACTGGCCTCAAACTCAGATCACTCTCCCTCCTGAATCCTGTGATTGAAGATGTACACCACCACACCACAGTACAGGCTTCAAACATACAACAGCTAATTTACTCTTTGCATCAATAGATACAGAATATTTTATAGCTGAGATGTAGAAATGACATAACCTACATTAAGACAGAGACTATACTTGGCAAAATTTACAAGTAAAAATGGTTTAATTCTGCTATTAAAATACTATTAAATTTCCAACAATCCTAGACAATAAATTTATTTATTATGCTTTAGGCAAACAAAAATTGAAATTTTGGTGTGAATATGGTCATGCAATGTTTAAAGTGTGCTTATTCTAAAAGCTTAGTTCTTAGCTGCCTAAAAATTCAGATTTAATGAAGTGGTCTCATTTTTACTGGGTGATCTTGTATGGAGAAACTATGTCCCCAGTCTTAGCATCTAACAAGAACACAGGGATTCCTCCTCGGTGAGGTGTAAATCCATTCAGGTGACTGGGGTGCTCTGCTCAGTCCAGGCTCATGCAACAGCCACCATCACGGGTGTTACTGCCCAGTGCAAAAGGGAAGGGCATCCAAAGAGTTTCACACTAGCAGTTAAGAACCCACTAGGCAGTGTTTCTATTCAAAACACACTGACTAGGCTCATAGCTATACCTCTGGCAAAAGATAAGACCATCATATCTTTTATGTCAAGACAACAGAGAACCAGAACCATTTTTGAAGAGCCTAATGGAGGAGAAAGGGGGAAGGGGATATGGACAGATGATTGACAGCTTATAGATGATAAGTGGATGATGGGTATATTCATTGATGATAGATATGATTGTGGAGGGGGCTACAGATAGAAGCAGATGACTGTCTCTGCATGTTGGTTTTTGTTTTCTTCCTACAGTGGCAGTGTAGCTATATTTAGATCTGAGGTCTCTCATTCCCGGTTGCTGTGCTCTCCATCACAACATAGCACCTTGGAAAGCCGCAGACCTCGATAGAAACAAGACCCAGCATTTACTCATGACTGTCCTTCATTCTCGGCCTTTCTTGATTTTCAGTCAAGATTCCGGTTCTCTCTACTCACCCTACTCTCTCCACGGCTTCAGTCTCCCTAGGCTAACTCACCGGGGCATAGGACAGCTGACACTCATTATGTGCCTGTGTATGAGACCACACACGGGAGGCACAGCGCTCGGCTGTCAGCAGCACACCACTTCTGTCACTTGCTTGCTGTGTGTCGCCTGATCTTTGCTGCTAACTAGGAAAGTTTTGACTGTCTAGGAGGAAGACATTTTAGGAAGGCTTTATAAAGGACACGTGCAGGGAAGTGAATCACACTCAAAGTCTAGGAACACAATCAGGTGCGGTGTTTTCTCTGACCCAAGCATCTTCACATGAAAACGAAACTAAGATACAGGCACCACAGACTTTAGGATGGACCAAGAAAAAAAAAAAAAAGAAAAACAGCAAACAAACAAACAGACCAACAACAACAACAAAAACCAGGCTTCAGTGGCTGCATGGCCTCAGTTACCACAAGTCAGCTCTGTCTTTCTCATAAAGACAGCCATATAGAGTGAGCGAGTAAGCCAGGCTGGCTTCCTGCTGTCTCGTTCAACAACACTGAAATCATCAAATGAGCTTCCTCGTCTAACATTCTTTGTAACAGTCTGGGAATGAGAAAATGGATACACCTGCTCCATTAGAAAGTTAGTAGGGGTCTTGTGGACTTTTTCGCCCACCCTTGCTAGGTCCAATAAATTATTGTATCTTTGTTTGGATGAAGCTGTATTTGTTTCTTCACCGCTTCTTTCCCTTTCTCTTACAGGGAACAAACGAAATTTGAGATATCAACAATGTGAGAGAATGGGTGGCCTTTGCAAGAATCAGAAAACCCACGGATGCTCCATTCTGCCTGCTGAATGCAAAAGTCGGTACAAACACTGTTGCAGGGTTTAACAGCAGCTCACTGACATGCGCAGTTCAGCCTGAGAGTTGGCACCTGCTCTGATTTCCATGTAATAAAGACATCATAAAGCATATGTACTCTTCCCAATATGTAAATTTTACGGGAAATGCCAGTGAGCTTGAAATGGGAGAATGTGGTGGTTTGGGGGCCGGGGTCCAGTGTTTCCAGGTTCTTGGCCTCCTATTCAAGAAATAAAAGGCTCTCACAGGTTTGCAAAAGCAACAAGGAAACCTGACTGAAATCTCGGGGCTAAAAACAAGGGAGCTTGATTCTGAAATTCCCACTTCCTGCTGCCTTTCTCATCTCAGTGAAGGTAAGGAGTTCAATTTGAGGAAAGCCTGAACCAGAACATCTGTGGAATTGAAACACAAGGCTGAGCAAACTTGTCAATGAGACTCAGCATTGAAACAGTTGGGTGTGGTGACTTGCATTGGGGGAGAGCCCCTGTTGACACATGTGTTTGAATGCTTGGTCCCCAGTTACTGGAGCTGCTTGGAAAGGATTAGGGGCCATAGCCTTGTTAGGAGTGTCACTGGAGGAAGGCTTTTTGATGACAAAAGCCCACATGAGACCCAGTCTTATCCCGCCCCACCCCACCCAACCTCTAACTTGTGAATCTTGTGCTCCAGAGCAATGCTGCTTTCCTGCTGCCAAGATCCCCACCATGAGGATCACGCACCAACCCTCTGAAGCCGTGCACAAGACCTCTGGTTCAATGCTTTCTTCTATAAGTTGCCTTGGTCGTGGTGTTTCTTAGCAGCAATAAAACAGTGCCTAAGCTGGGTGGTGGTGGCGCACGCCTTTAATCCTAGCACTCGGGAGGCAGAGGCAGGCAAATCTCTGTGAGTTTGAGGCCAGCCTGGTCTATAAGAGCTAGTTCCAGGGCAGGCTCTAAAGCTACAGAGAAACCCCATCTTGAAAACAAACAAACAAAAAACCCAGTGACTCAGACAATGAGTTACATGAATATCTGTACAGTTGAGATGCAGCAGCGACTGTCTCCGTGCATCTTTAGGAAGCTGGCAGAGCGGCCTCTGAGAAACTAATCTTCTACTGAAGAAATGTCTAGTTAAACAGGAAGTCACTGATACATTAAAGCAGACAGAGGTTTCAGATTATGTAAAATGTCCTCTAATATTAGAGGAGTAAATACAAAGATGTAATCAGTAATTATGGACCTGATTTGTTTTTTCACTGTGTGTGTGTAGGGTTACATATGTGTATATGTGTGTTCATGTTGTGTGTGTGTGTGTGTGTGTGTGTGTGTGTGTGTCAGTCAGAGGTTGCACGAGGCATCTTCCTCTAGCACACTCCATTTCAGCTACACTGGCTGGCTAGTGAGCCCTGGAGATCCTGCACCTCTGACTTTTCCTAGTGGTAAGGTTACAAGAACTGGTCCCTACATTCACTTTTATGTGGGTCCAGTGATTCAAACTCGGGGCTCACAACTGTAAAACAGGGCCATCTATTCCACTGAGCCATCTCCCCCTTAGTGTAAATCATTTTCTATAATTCGGGGAACTACATTCTGGCTGGTGACCTAAGGAGATTCAGAATCTCTCCCTTTCCCAGAGCACCAAGGATTCATCAGTGATTACCAGTAGGGCATGTGAACAGTCCTGAAGTGTCTGCTCTCTATAATCTGGAGACAGTAAGAAAAAAATTCCACCCTCTAAAAGTCCACTGCTGCCACAGAGAAGATGGAGTCTCGGAGGCCAAATGCTATGCTCAATCTAAATTCAAGTTGGGCATGCATGGCTAGAGTAGGGGACGTAGGAATTGAAGATACTACCAAGATATTTTTAACCTCATGGCTCTACAGCAATTTGTGATGCTGAAGAAATTGACATAGGAGAGCAGTTTACCAGGATGGTTAAGCAAAACCCCCACAGGTTGCACCTCAGACCCCTCGCTGACTTTCATCACCCGCTTTCTTTGGTGCCTTTAACCCCTGGAACGTGTGTGCTCTATACTGTTCTGTAGTGCCTTTTTTGATGTCTAACCTGTGTCCATGTCTTCAGTGTTGGTGTTCAAGAGGATAACAACCCCTCCCCCAATACTCTGCCACCCTTTTGTTCTCCTGGATTAATACTGTTCATCTGCCACACAAGGTGAGTACCAGAGTCTCTTAAATAACCACCTCCTGCCTAAATTACACTTTAATACTCAAAGAACTATAATTTCCCAGAAGAGTCCATTATTCATCAAGTCTTCCCCCATCAAGATTCCACATCTCCAAGGACCAACCCCCTCATGTTGTCACTTCAGGTCTCCCTTTTCTTTTTTGCCTTTTATTTTTTCTGATACAGGGTCTTGTGTGGTCCAAGTTAACTTCAAACTATGCCACTGAGGATGACTTTAACCCTCCTGATTTGCTGTTTCCACCTCCAACTACAGGGATTACTGTCATGGTCCACCATGTTTGGCTCTTTACTAAGCCCAGCTATGTGCAATTGGCACTGTTTTAATTCATACCTTAAGTCCCCAAATGTTCCCATTGAAGTTGTGCATTTAACTGACTTCTATGTTTCTACCCTCTCTCTTCCAATCTTTCTTCCCATCACTAAATATTCTTCATTGTTACTTTACTTATAGTAAAAAGATAAATGCATTTAGCTTAGCAGCTGAAGTTCTACAAATGTCGACTATTCCTTTGCAAACTTCGTCTCTTATGTTTTAGTTCCCAAATTCCCTCAAATTATGATGGGAGTCATAATTCAGGCATGAAAGGTATACATATTCTTCCTTCACATCAGAAAATATATTGCTTCAACCTTGCCTAGAGAGTCCTTAATATTGAAGATTCTGCTCAGGCATGACTTACCTATGATCTACCTATGGATACATTTTTTATGCCTGCAAGTTTCTTATTAAAGTTGACATTAGATTATGACTCCAGCTCACTAGCACTGTTCTGATATACATGAAGTACTCAACAGTTATTCAAACACTATTAAATGAATGAAGAGAATGACACAGCGTGGTCTCAGTGTCTGATATAATTCAAGAAGGATAGGAAATGGATTCCTCAGGTCATGGTTCTCACACAGCAGAAGCTCCTGCCAGGGCACAACCCTGGCATTCGGGTACAATTTGTTTTCCTCCTCAGGCACACACTTATGAGAGAATCACAGTAATGATGCTCAGAATCTGTAGAAGGAAAATAAGCTGCTTTAGGTAGAAATTCTCAAGCTCCCTGGGCAGGAATTGACACCATCCAGCATGACCAGGAACCCATGGACTCACCGTGGATGAAGGTGCCTTCCCTCTGTGCCGAATCTTTCCACTCAGTCTCTCCTTCCTGTTTACAGCCTTCAGGAGATGGTTATAAATGAAAATATTTGAGTTGTAATTTGAAGGATAAGAATCTTGAAATATTCCTATAGGACCACCATATCATGGAACTCATATACTCAGTGGTAACACTGGGGTTCTTTCATAGAACTTCTCAAAAATGCTGTTTTGAAGCAATTAAGACTTTATGATTTCATCTTCTCAGGAAAAGATACTATTGAGAACATAATATCATAGCTTGGTTCCCAAAAAGGATTGTATTGACACAGATACTCAAATATGTGAAGATATATGATATGCTTGAAACCTTTTGAGGCACAATAATTCAAAATCTGTACACAAGTCTCAGACTTATAAATCCATGCTTGGCAATATGCATCATAAGAAGATGATATTGTAGATCTAAACTAATTTTTGAGTAAAAGACTCAGAATGACAGACACAATATGAGGTGGAGGTTTTCTGAGCGGAAAAATAAATTGCACCTTACTCAAAGTTGGATTTGGCTTCTTGCCTGCCTCTTTCTTGGAGGAAAAGGAAAGCTCATACTGAGTGAGCAGCTAGGTGCTCCCTGGCTCGTCTGTTATCAACCATCAGTAGAAGCTACCAGCTTCAGAACTCAGATAGCAGATGTCCCAGAGGTGACTCTCACCAGCCTCAGAGTAGCTTTCTGGGCTATGTGAAACCAATACCAGAGCTGAATGCAAAATCTACCCATCCCATGGCAGCCTAACCTGGCCTCAGTCCCATTTCCATGAACCAACCGCGAACCAACCATGACACCATTCTGTGCACATACTGAAAGGGAAGTGACTGGAGGTAGGCTTGTAGCAGAGACCCCTCCAATGTGTGCCTGTCATGGGATCCTGGGTCGTCACCACTCCAGGGTAACTCAGGAACTTTGCAGTATCACCTTGCTCTTCCTGGGCACAACTCACATCGACCCAAATGCTGTAAGCAGGTGTCTCATCATGGAAACTGCTGAGAGCTCTGCCTGTTCTTCCACAGGAGAGCCCCTCATGGTTTATCATCTCCTTGACTGAAAACTAGCTCAGCAAGGAAATTGAGTCAGCATCACTGTTTTGAGCGACCCAACAACATGATTACTTACTCCCAGTGGGTCATTGTTAATAAACTACCGCATGTAAAGTGACAGATCATGGATGAAGGAAGGTACTACTCCAGGCTGTTGTCTTCTGAATCACAATGAACCTTTAACAGGAAGTATATATTTATATGTGTTTATATAAAGGGTTGATAATGGGAGAAAGGGGTCAGGGATCAGAAGTACCAAGGAGGTGGATGACACCTAACTTGCTGTAGGCATCAAGATCCAAATTCTCAATGACCTCCACAACCAAGGAATCAAAGTTCTCCGAAGGCCTTTAAGCTCTGCCATGACCAACAACCCCTCAGCACGACATACAGGATAAACACTAGGTTGAAAGTCAAACCTCAAACCTGTCTCCCTTTCATCTCACACCTGGCACGCTTTTCTCAAGATACGGAAAACAATTGCCTATTTTTCCTCCAAAAAACCAAGGTTCCAATTGTATGAATGTCTTTTCCTAATAAAAAGTCTGAGATTTGTCTTCCTGACTTTGCAGCTAATGGTGAAATCTGCTCTGTTTAAGGCTACCTCCATCAGTAGAGGCCAATGAGAGAGTCAATAGAATGGTTGGGAAAAGCCTCTTCCCTCTTCTTCCTAGGTGTCAGCATTTCGTCACAGTTCAAGGGTAGTGTGAAAACATGATTTGTAAGACTCTCCCTTTAACTTCTTTCTGCCCTACCCTGGTTATTGTTCCCTGGAAGCATCCTTAGGGAAGTGGAACTCATACAGGCAGATGCCCGATAGGGCTTACCTGCCGTGACTTGAGAGATAAAAAGGACAACTGAGATGAGAAGGTAAAGTAATTTCATGGCACCAACTTCAGTGGAAAATGCCTCCAAGTCCCTGGAAGAGATAAACAATGATAATGTTGAACAAAATACAGTGTCCTCGTTTACATGTTTAATCAGCACAACCGAACATAGAAGGAATGCCCAATTGTGTCAATACTGCCAGTTAAAATATACAGCAATGAGTAGCCATGAATCAAACAATGCTTAACAGCATTTGCTGCATAGCTGACAGTATTTCTTTTGTTAGCACCTAATGGACCAAGGATTAGGAAAGAATCGAAACAAAGATAGTAAAAGTGACTATGACAAATTTTATGATTTTGTTCTATGAAAAACCTCTGTTAGCTTGTGCCACTGTCTTTAGTTACTCTCATGTAACTATATGACCTCCTCCCTGAACTCAAAATCTATTTCACAGTAATCAGAGGATTGCCCAAATGCCTAAAAGGAATACAAACCTTTGCTTACCTCTTAAGATCGTCCTTACGGGGTCTCTTCTCTCTTAGAATACAGTTGTTCATGTTTCTAGAAATATATGACATCTTCACCCCACCCGGCCACTGTTCTCTCTCTTTCGATTTGCTCTCGCTGAGGGCTGGCCCTACTCACCTGGACCAATGAGAGCTGTCAAATACCTCTGGGATGACCCTGCTGATTCACGTCTCTGCAGATGACGGTGGAGTCCCATGATGGACAGAATCTTATGTTTTTGGCTCTCACACTGCTAAGCCTAACACAGTCCTTGGGTACATGAGAGCCAAGGGGCTTTCCTCAATGAATCATTATAAGAAGTGTCTTGGGAAGTGGCTGAATCAGAATTTTTATGTCTTTTCCTCTTTTCTCTTGATTGATTATCCATTTTATTCATTTATATATTAGGAACCTGTTATGATTTTCTTATAGTTTAAAGGAAATTACTCTTACCATACTTAGTCATTGATGCTAACTTCAAGGAATTAAGAGCAAAATAAATTTAAAATTACAAGTCAAAACAATGAACAAATTCCCAATATCTAGTCCATATAATTACTCTAAAAGTAAATGAATTAGACTTCTCCATCTAGACATGGGACAGCCGAATGTATAAAAATATACCATCCCCAGAGCCTCATTTTGTATTTTGGACATTTGTTGGCTGATAGTTAAGAAATGAAAAAGTAGTTCATGAAAATGGTAATAAAAATATAAAAGAAAAATGACTACACTTATATCAGACCAGCTAAACTCTAAATAAAAAACAATCATGAAATGCAGAGGCCATTATGACCCAATGACTGGTGAAGGAAAGAAATGATAATTGTTTTAAACATCTACGCAAACAACATCAGAATATCTAGACATATACAGCAAATAATGACAGAGTTGACAGGAGAAGTGGACAGCCATGTGCTAATGGTAGCAGACTCCAATACCCTGCTTTCAACAAGGACAGACCAATAACAAAACATCAGTCTTATAGAGAACACTGTAGAAGAAATAAACCCAAAACACACACACAGAGAAGTTACAGCCACTGCCAGCGTAATACACACTTCTCAAGAACAGGCAGATTATTTTCCAGCACAGACAATATATTGGTTGACAAGTTTTAGGATTAAGACTAAAATAATAATTTTTGTCTTTTCTGACCATGATAAATGAAAACTAGAAACCAACAGTAGAAGGAAAAATTACAGATATATGAAAATTAACACCCTTGGACAACTAATAGATCAAAGATATTAGAAAACATGTTTGAACACTCAAAAGTGAGAAACCTTTCTTTTTGAAATAAAAAAGATAAATTCCAAGTGGGAAATATATAACTTCTACCCATGTTATCCATGAGAATTGTCACTATTATTGTTGTATCAGCTATTGTATTAAACACTTCTGCATTTTATTTTTTAGTATCTTATTTTTTAAAAAAATTATTTTACTTTTTTATGTGTATATACATGTGTCCATATATTTGAGTGCAGGTACCTACAGAATCCAGAAGATGGCGGTGAATCCCCTAGAGGAGGAGTTACAGGCAGTTCTGAGCCACCTGACATGGGTGCTTGTGAACCCAACTCGGGTCCTCACAGCTGAGTCATCTCTCAAGCCCCCACTCAACTCTCTTGTTATTTCCAAAGGTTTTCTGTTCTTCATTCATTCATGATTTCTTGCTAAAGTGTGAATGTGTGTGTGCGTGCGTGCATGTGTGTGTGTGTGTGTGTGTGTAGTTAGGCCAAAACCCTTCACATAATTCTTTAGCAGACACCCTCTGCACTCATGCATTCTCTGCAAGCTCAGGCTTGTGCATGCCCTGCTACCAGCTGCGTCCTTCCCCACTATGTCCTCTAAGATGTGGGAGTTCCTCTGTGTTGGGCTCTGCTGGTGATGAGCGGCTACTTTGATCTCTTCTCTTTTTTATTGATCTGTGGCTTAAAATCAGTAAGTCAAGGTTAAAATTTCCTTCTATTGTTCTCTTAAGGTGCCTGGTGCTTTTCACATCTGTAGATCACTGCCTTTAAATGGCACCTCCAAACGTCAATCACTGTATTTCCAAATGTTTCTTTTTTCCCATCCCCGACTGCTGCATATTTGCTTGAGACTGTCCCATACCATCTTCTTAGTCCTTGCTTCTACTTGATGACATCACCCTTCATATTTTTATTCTTATTTTCAATCTTGCTTCTCTGTGCTACAATCTGAGTGGCTTCTCCAGCCATTCAGCTGTGCTGAGTTTACCTTTAGCTGATAAGCTGAACTCCTGATCCGTAATTGTGATTGTGAGTATCGTCTCACAATCTGCTCAAACGTCTTTGGACAGTTTCGTCATGACTTGTGAAGTTTTCATTTTGAAGGCTTGCATTATACAACTGTAAACAGTTGTTGTTAGAAAATTGACCAGCATCTTCTGTGGTGCCCTTCTACAGTGTTGTTGTCTCGTGAGGTTTAAATTAAAATTAGTTGCTCCTATCGCTCCTGGTTTTGTGATTTCCTTTCTCTCGCAATTTTGGGATGGTAAATCATATTTAATTTAATTGGTTTTAATCTGCTCAAATCTGTGTCCTGAAATCGAGAATGTTTTTAAGGGTTATTAACAGTAGGTGACCACCTTGGGTTTTTCCTGATTCACACAGTTTACCTTTACTGATCTTGTTTGGAGCCTTTCCCACATCTTGACAGGCTTAGGACAATAAGGACAGTCACTTCACTTTTCCGTAATGCTAATCATGGATCCCGACTCCCCATAATATCCCGTATCTGGATGTGCACTCTTGACCCCTTTCTCCTGCCTTTGGGACTTTTCCATAGTCCCTTTGGCAGGGTGCTTTGGTGGTGACAGAGTGATTTTTACAGTCAGAGGACCTCTTTGGGTGACCTATTTTAACAGCCCTTCAGTGCTGAAAGCCTTTGTATAAAAGCAAGGTAGAAAATGGAGGATTTCATCCAGTTTATAGATGGATGGCAAAGCCTCAAGAAATATATGGGAGTAAAATTTTATAAGGAAAAGCTACAGTTTTCTATAGAAAATAATCTTTATTTATGCTTAGCACTGAATTTATTCAACATGATCACAGTAGGACTGATTATTTTCACAAAATCTTTATATTTGAACTGCTGATTTATGTAAGTATAAAAATAATAGTATCTAGGCACATTTTAAGTACCATTTTAGTCAAAGTTTTGATATTACCCACATGTATAATATATGCACACATATATATGTGCATTACATATATTATAAATACATATATAATATGCATGCCACAACACTATAAACACATATGATATGAATGTCACATGTACTATATATACATATATAACATACATGCCACATATACTATATATACATATATAATATGCACATTGTATATATCATATATACACATATAGTGTATATATTACACACACACACACACACACATACACACACACTTGGTACTACAGAATCTAACACTAGAATCTTAGCAAGATTTCTGTGCCAAGAAACCAAGTCCAGGACTTCCCTGATCATACCTTGCCATTTGGAGACTACCATAAGATATTTGCAAATATCTTATGGCTGTGGCAAGAATTGTTAACAGGACTTTCCAAATTCTAGAACAATCATAAAAGTCCTAAAGATCTCTACCTTTATGGTTCATTCATTTATTTAACAATACAGTTCTGGTATGCTTGACACCGGGCAAGCAGTTTCATGAACCCAAGATTTTCCATTAGAGGTCTGAAAATTCATATCTAGTCTGGTAATGCGGTCAATAGAACTGTGCCTATGCCAGTGTTTTTCCATGAATTTCTTTATATTTGCATTTTAGATGCACTTGATGCTCTCAGGAAGGCAACAGGATAAAAATATAGGTCTAGAGGAGAGAAGGTATCACAGCCATGGGGAAGGATCCTGTAGGAGTTAAGGAGACACCACCTGCATTTGAAAGGCTCACCCTGCAATCCAGCATATTAGATAAGCCTAGTTAATTTCATATTCCTTCTTAAAGAAGATCAAACAATTCTGGATATCCTAGGCAGACTATAGGAAAGGCAAAGCCCCTTCTGTATGATGTCTTAGACAAACAAGGCAGGAGAACTTTTGTGGAATGTGATTTTAAGATGTGTTACATTCATTTATGCTGTGGAACATTTGTTTACTGATGCAAAGATGTGTTGCATTCTTTTAGGTTGCATTTGTTTAACTCTGTGAGACTGTGTTACTTTGCCTGTCTAAAACACCTGATTGGTCTAATAAAGGGCTGAGTTGTCAGTAACAAGGCAGGAGACAGGATAGGCGGGGCTGGCAGGTAGAGAGAATAAATAGGAAAAATCTGGGAAGAGAAGATGGTGGAGTACGAGAAAGAGGAGGACTCCAGGAGCCAGCTACCCAGCTACACAGCAAGCCACAGGTAAGAAGTAGAGACAGGTACATATGATAAAGATAAAAGACCAGAGGCAAAAGGTAGACTAGATAAGTTAAGAAAAGTTGGCAAGAAATGAGGCAAGCTAAGTAAGTATTGATGTGGGATTCCCCTCTGTATGCTGTGATTGCCATTAATGAATGAAGAACCTGCTTTGGACATATAACAGGGCAGAACTTAGCTAGGCAGGGAAAACTAAACTGAATGTTGGGAGGAAGAAGGCGGAGTCAAAGAGAAGCCATGTAGCAATACAGATGGAGACCCACATTGGAGCACCGGACTGAGCCCCCCAAGGTCCAAATGAGGAGCAGAAGGAGGAAGAAAATGAAAAAGGAAATCAGGACTGCGAGGGATGCGATCACCCACTAATACAAGGGGACGGATGGATCTAATGAGCATTCACCAAGGCCAGTTGGACTGGGACTGAACGAGAACGTGATCCAACGAGATTCTCTGAATGTGGCTGGCCCGGAGTCTTTCTGAAAAGCCATTGACAATGACATTGGGACTTGTTTCCTCTGCATATACTGGATTTTTGGGGATCCAGTCTGTTTGGATACTCACCTTCCTGGACCTGGAGGGAGGGGGGAGGAACTTGAACTTCCCACAGGGCAGGAAACCCTGACTGCTCTTAGGGATGGAGAGGGAGGAGGAGAGGGAGTTGGGGGAGTGGGAGGGTGTTGGGAGGAGGGGCGGAAATGGAAACTTTTATAATTTAATAAAATTACTTTCTCATAAAAAAAAAAATAGAAGCCATGTAGCCCCCACCGGAGACATATGCTGGATGGAACTTTACTCAGTAAGCCACAGTCACGTGGCAATACACAGATTAATAGAGATGGGTATGTTTAGGATATGAGTTAGCCAGAAATACGCTTAAGGTATTGGCCAAACAGTATTGCAAATAATATGATTTCCGTGTGATTATTTCAGGACTGAGAAGCTGGGGACAAACAAGCAGGTTCTTACAACAAAGTATAATCCTCCATGTGGCTTATTTGGGAGCTGTGTGGTGGGGACTCTAAAAAGTCAAAGAGTGAAAAACACCTAACAATTCAGGAAATTAAAAGAAAACGAAATTCTCATACCCATCTGTTCAGCTTGAGCCTTGCCTACTGAGCAGATCCATCTCATGGTCACAATTTACCCCTCCAGAAGCTTCTTCACACTGTAGCATCCTTCTCTATTTAGTTTGGATCTCACTTTTTTCTTATTCTGGAATTACTTACACGTTTATTTATTTTTAAAAAATATTTTTGTTCTCCTTAAAATGAAAACATATATGCCTGATGTGTTTTTCCTTTAAAAATACATACTATTTTATTTATTTTTCATATATAATTGCTTCCTTTCATCTTTTTATTTCCAATGGTAACCATCATGCCTAATACTTAGAGTTTTTAACTTTAGGGACCTAAATTTATTGCGAAAACTAGGAAGTAGATGATTTTGCAATTTTTTAATTTTTGTTTTTTTTTTTTTTTTTTAAAATATTTTTTATGGTTTATTTAGCTTTATTTTTTTTTTTTTTTTTTTATGTGTATTGGTGTGAAGGTGTCAGATCCCCCGGAACTGGGTTTTCAGACAGTTGTGAGCTGCCATGTGGGTGCTGGGAATTGAACCCGGGTCCTCTGGAAGAGCAGTCAGTGCTCTTAACCGCTGAGCCATCTCTCCAGCCCAATTTTTTAATTTTTGAAAAAGATTTCATAATCTTTAAAAAGCCTATTTCCTCATAACATACTTTATATGTTATACAGGACTTTCTTACCAGCAGACTCTAGTTCCTTTTTTTTTTTGTAAGAAACCCAGAATGAACACTGAATTATCCAAAAAGTGTCCTTCACTGTGGGACTCCGGGAAAGGTATGACATCACTGTGTTATAGATTGTCTTATTGTCTTCTTGTCAGTATGTTCATCATGAGACTATTAATGATTGACAGAACATTTTTGTTTGTTTGTTTAGAAGTTGGTGATTATTATTCTAGAACTCATGCACACACACTCACACACACACACACAGGCACAGCACATGCACACACAACATCAGCAAAGGACACATTTTAGGTTTTCATAGGATTCAGGTTCGTTTGTTGTGTAAACACTTTGGGACAATTGTGCCAATTAGGATTGAGCTGTAGAGAGACAATGTCATAGGGAAATGCCAAGAAGGGAATCTACGTTCAGTGAGAAAACACACTGGGCAGCAAAAGCTGCAGGAGTCCTTTTGGTGTGTAGTAGTAAAGGGTATCAGTGTTCCCCAGAAACACCATGGGTGTGGCAGGATTGCCAGATATGATTACTCATTTAGGAGACAGAGTTACAGGCCAGCCTGGGCTACAGAATTAGACCTGTCTCAAAATAAATTTTAAAAGCAAAATTTAAACTAGACCATTTTCCTGCATAACATCAGAAGAAGACATACTAATTCTTAATAGCCACGTGAAGTTTTTGGATTTGTCAAGCTCTTTCTAGTCCAAGTTTTGAAAAATTGCCAAAACTTTTCAGAATTTTATAAGAATCAATCTAACTGGTGTTTTCCACCTCCAGACAGACTGAAAGAGGAAGTTTATAGATGCAGAACCACAAGGTGGCTCAATAAGGCAAGTTCCTCCGTGTTTATCTTCTGTACTCTCTGATAGTTTCCTTATAGAAGGCAGAGTGTACCTCACATGTATTTACTTATTTGCTTAAAATGTGCAATGCAATGCATTGGATGTACCTACTGAAAAATAGGTCTTAGGATGATTTGCTACTACAAGATATCACATGAAACCCACACAAGTAATCATTGTTTAAAAGAAAAGAAATGACCAGGGTCAGTGAGGATGTGGAAAAATTTAGCTCCTTATGCCTTGCTCACGAGAATGTGGGATGTCACAAGACTAGGGAAAGAGTATGAAGATTCATCAAAGTCATGTGTGTGTGTACGTCGTGTGTGTGTGTACATCGTGTGTGTGTGTTTGGACTGTGTATTGTTTGTGTATTATGTGTGTGTGTGTGACTACCACATGGCCTACAATTCTACTTGGTTTATAAGCAAAAGAAATGAAAGTAAAGACTAGAATGGATAGATCTACAAACATGTACATGACAACTTTATTCACAATAATTGGGATATGTTCTCTGTCTGCTTTTCTGTGAATGCTGTTTTTGGTTGTCAACCTGACTACATCTGAAATTAGCTAAAAACCAAGCAGCTTGGTACTTAATTCAAAGTGAAAAGACCCACCCCAAACCCAGATCTTTTGAGGTGGAAGGACCCATCTTAAACTTTCTGGAAGCAGCCTATCTAGCGAACATGCAAGAAGGAAAGGACAGATGAGTTGGTATTTTTTAATGAGAAGACCTTCAATTTTTTTGCAAAATTAAGCAGCGCTGGTGACAAATTGAGGTGACACCTTGTCAGCAACATGAAGGTACTTAAAATGGAAATTTTAATATTACAATGAAAATTAATTTTTAAAAATCAGTAGAAATATGTATTGAAATATATCCTTCCTTCTACTTTGGGGAGCACAAGCACTGTGGACTGTGCTTCCTTCAGTAAGCAATACTTTTGGTTTCCAGTGCCCCACTTCACAGCCTTGAACTTGTAACACACCTTATATTTAAACTGTATCCTGATCCACAGTGAGAATACAAGTGTTGCAACAGCCATTGGAATTCAAGGAAATCCTGGGGCTATGGCGACTTGTTTGTTCAAGTGAGTCACTGTGGTCAAATTCCTCTATTCCATAGCACCAACCATCATTCATTACATCCTGTAGCCAAGTCCCTGTTGTCCTTAGCAAACACAGTGCATCTATTGCCTCCTCCCGTTCTGGGGCTTCCAACACCTCAGTTTCACAGTTCTGTTTTCTCTGTTATTTATTAACATACGATTTTGGTTATGTTTATTAAAATATCTGTGTAGTTCGGGATTGTTTGCTTCTTTTCATTGCAATCTCAGAATGGATAAAACATCTTCTATTTAGCCTTTTGCCTCAGGATTTTCCTAGTCTTTGACAAACTACTTCACCTTTTTAGGAACTTATGTTCATCTATGAAATTTGGACTTAAATACAGCTACTTAAACTTGCTTTTCAAGTAAATCCTAAATTTCTTACCATTACAAGAATTCTTCATTGTCACAAACATAGATCATGTGTGATATTTGAGCACTCCTCTGTCAGTCCAATTTACCATTGCTTAAACGTGATATAAAGGACCAAATTGCCCAGCAGGAGACAACATCCTGCCTCCCACATCTCTTTCTTTCCTATACTATTTGCACAGGATGTCAGGGGCTGGAGGAGACAGCAAATCTCTCTGCCCATTGTGGGGGATTTAACTGAGATTCTTGTGGAAATCTCCAAATTCTTTTATTTTAAGGTGACATGATTACTTTATTTCTTCTCATTAAAGTTGGAGCCAAAGGAGTGGTAGCAATGAGGTAAACACTTGCAGGCCTAGATTCCTGCTATTCTGTGCCCAAACACCAGCCTTCCTAACTCTAGAATGAAAGAGAATGACTTTTCTTTGGTACTATTTAAGCTATAGAATGACAAAAATGCACTTTTCTTTGTTACTATTTAAATTGAGTTCTTGTAGAAGGATTTTCTTTTCTGAGGTCTCCATCTTCCTGGCGTATGTGAGGTGGTTCTAATGTATTCCCTGTCCTGAACCAAGAGGGCAGCTCTGAGTGGGATTTGTTGAGTGGGTTGTCTACAAAACTCACTGATATCTAGAAATTCAGACAAGTTCCATTTCTTTTCCCTCCCCCATTTCTCCAGGCTGTTTCCTGGGATCCAACCATTGCCCTCAGAGAAGAGTTGGGAAACCAATCAACAGCAAGATGCTCAGAGGTGGTGGAGTCTCTCTGGCTACAACTTACAGTGCACAGGGTTTCTAGGCAACACTCAAGGCCTCTTGTAGGTACAGTGAAGCTGGTAAGAATGTCAGCTTTGCCTGGTACCACTACCATCATCTATACCCCTGCTGACTGACTCCATGATACAGTCTTCATGTCTTTCCTGGAACAGAACTGGAGCACCCTTGTTCTGAGAGGTAGGTCCTCATGGCTTTGCACCCTACCTCTGCTGTTCTCCAGGTAGAGAAAGAAACAATGCATGTGCCCTGGTCCATTGAGTCTATTAATTCTGCCAGTCTGTTTAGCGTAACTAACTAAAAGTAATAGGTGATCATGAACTCTCAGACAGATCTTTGGTTCATATCTTCTTGGAGACTTACCTTAAACTTAGCTTAATCTGAGAGTTCACAGCATGGGCTGCTGGGCCTCTGCCTGGAGAAAGAAGAAATCATGGGTTCCACATGGGTGTCTGCCCCAAAGGCTTGGGGGCAGTGGAGGGAGCCCTTGTGTCATCTTTGATGTGTTAAAGAATATCTCACAGTGCTTTCTGTGTGGCTTGTTCCTGCATGTTCCAGGATGGAGGAAAACAGCAACAGGATCTATTTTTAACCTGACTCCCTCAAGGTAGGACATCAATAAACTATTTTAAGCAATTGGTTCTGAGACTAAAAATACATTCAAGTATTACCAGTAGAGACTGCCTTCATAGCAGGCAGGTTTCACAGACTTCTGTTAATAAATAAATTTATTTGAAAACAGTAAAAGAATAAGTGAAAAAATGCATGGTGAAATACTTTGATTTATCAGTTCCACAATGTGGGCCTGTGGAAACATACCATATTATATAATAAATATATGTAACTTTACTTGCTAACTAATATGAACATATGATTTTCAGCAAATAAATGAATCAAATGAAAGGTATGAGTAACAGTTCTAGCTAACGAAGAATGAATGAAAAGACCAGGGTCTCAGATCTGCAAAATGTGCTATCTGGGCCTTGATTTTAGAAGATCTGGTGATTCCCAGAAACACCAGCTTCAGATTCAGAAGAACTAAATAGCCAAACTGTAAACTAGATCTCTTCAGGTACTGGAGAACAATCTGTCTCTTATGTGTTATTCAGTGAGGCCCTTCATGGAGACCCAGCTTCAGAACCTTCAACACTTCATCTCTTTCTCTTGATGTCTTTTGAAATCTTGCATTTGTAGATATATAATATACCGAGTGTTGCTTATTTTTTTTTATTGTTTTTAAGCTCAACGACAGTTTTAACAGAATTTCAAATAGAAATTATGGAGAATGCTAGCCGTAATCTCAGCAGCTGATCAAAGGAGGGAGAGATGGAAGAGTAAAGTAAAAGCCCTGCCACCTCGGTTGGCATGGAAGTCAGACAAATGGCAGGCAGGCAGCCACGTGGTAGAGAAGGGAGCAATAGAGAAAGAATGAAAATGCCCAAATTACCAGAGAAGGCAGGCCTAGGCTCTGGCCAAAACCTGAAAGAAAAATCAGACAAAGGAAATGAAAGGAAAAGTTAAGAAAGTTAAGAAAGTGAAAGAAAGTTCACAGAAAGGCCAGCAGATCTAGCAGAACCTTGAAGGAGATCTAGAGCAACTATGTAAAGAGGTGGGGATTCTGGAAAGGAAAAACGCATTAGCTCATTAAAGTATTAATTGCCCCTGCTATCTCCTTATCATGGCTTACAGTAGAACCACCTCCATGGTGATCAGTCCTTTGTCCAGATGACTGGTATATCCAATTGGAATGTTAGATCTCCACCAAGTCATGGGTTCAATTCCCTTGACTCCAAGGAATTTCCCCATCATCAGCCTTTATTGCCACTGCAACATTCCCACCTCTGCAGAGAAGGAGACCTTACAATTGTTTAGGAGATGGGCTGAAATTGGAGAATAGGTATAATTGATTTTTTACTGTAAAAATCTAGAGATTTCAAAGCTGCTAGCCAGAAGGGACTAATGTCTACTTTGGCGTTTTAGTTCCTATTCCCTTGTCCAGCCCCTAGGATTTTGTGTATGTTTATGTTGGTGAGAATATGAACATCAGAAAGACAGGTACTCAAAATCCTGCAGTAATCCCTCCTGGCAGACTGTAGAGGGAGTTGACACTAGTGGCTCAACAGTTTTTGCAAACATTTTACAAACATCTTTACAAATACTGACTTGAAGAGCTGCTGCCAGCATGTACTGTATTTACATTAGCTATTTGTTGATAAGGACGAATTATACAGCTGATCTTGCTTATCACAAAATGTGAGACCAGTTGTGACCTCTTGCTTTCCAGGATACTGAGTCTGGTAAGAAAAAAAAAAAAAATGTTGGTGTAGCTGGCATTTTCTCCCTGCGTGATTTCTCTGCAGTGTTTCCTGCCTGCATCTCCTCTCTATTCCAGCTTTGCATTGTAAATCCCAGCTAGGAACAGGTCCATCTAGGCCAAGTCCTACACTGATGCTGAACAAGAAGAATGAGGATACCACAGATAAAGTCCAGAAGTGAACAAGATACGTCATTAAGGAAGGTGTAAAACAGTCATGTCTACTCCAAGACTCCAGCCCTGCAGAGAAAGCCTTCTGGTTGTAGTTTGAGTTCTTCTCTTCCCTCGGGCTTCTAACCACATTTCCACACAGAGCAGGCTCTTATAGACTGTGTAGGGACACTGGGGTTTGCTGGCTAATTTTATATCAACGTGGCACAAGCTAGCATCGTTTGGGAAGAGTAACCCTCAAGGAAGAAAATAAACCCCATCAGACTGGCCCATGGAAAAGGCTGTGTGCCATTTTCTTGATTAATTGATGCGAGAGGGCCCAGCTCCCTGTTGGCACTGGTACCTCTTGGTTAGTGGTCCTTGATTCTATAAGAAAGAGGCATAGACAAGCCACGAGGAGCAAGCCAGTAAGCAGCATCCCTCATGGCCTCTGCATCAGTTCCTGCCTTCATGTCCCTTCCTTGAGTTCCCCCCTGTGATACCCCTGGACGATGAACTTAGAAACTGTAAAATGAAATAAAGCTTTCACTCCACAAACTGCTTTCTTGTCATGGTGTTTATTATAGCAACACAAACCTGCTACATCCACGGCTGTCTCGCCAGTGTAGCAGAAATGCTGACTGGATGGGCAAATATTGCCGGAAGGAGTGGGATTTGTGCTTCTCGGAGCTGTATGTTCCAGACGGTCCCTTGGCAATCAGTTGTGGTGTAATGCTACCTGAATTGTCATTAATACTGACTCGACCTGGCTGTCCTTGGAGCCATATGTGTGTCTTTTCCCTTGTCTGTGTGTTCTTTGTGATTCTTGCATATTGCTAACAGATCAGACTATTCCAGGCAGTTGTGGATGCAAACAAGACTGCTGAGGACATTTTTGAATTCTGCTCCACTGTTAACTAAAACCTTAAAAAAGTAGCCAGTTCTGGGAATTGCCAGAATCATCATTAGGACAATTCCTTGATGATGTGGAACAAAAGGAGTTAATTTTACTAGGAAAAACCATAGAAGCTTTAGGCATTTGCCTGAGAAATATGTACAGCTGTAAATAGAAGGCCTATGAAACCTTTCTTATGGGAAGAAAAAGACCTAGCCTAAGCTGACAATATCTGAGCCTGAGAATTGAGAAGGGAGGAGAGTTGAAGTCAGTAATATAAAGTAAACTTCAGAGAGATTCAAGACTATGTATTAGAAATTTCCTAGCAGAAAGCTTTCCCAGGGAGATAGTAGCCTTTTTTCTCAACCAGGCACACAAGGTCACTTAGCTCAAACCAACCAGCCACCTGCAAGCTGATAAAGATGGTCTAGCTCAAGGGCAGTGATCTCTTTGAAGGCAAGAGGAGAGAGTTTGTTTTGTAAAGTGTGAGAAAGCAGAAGTCCTTGTGCTCAAGTCAAAGCATCTTCAAAGATTCTTTTTGTAAACTAATTTATGCTGTTCTTTTCTGTTTTATGATTTGATGATGTATGCCTTTGCCAAGTTCTTTGATTGTAAAAAAATATATATTCCTGCACTGAAGTAAGTAAATCGCAACAGCATGTCTCAACATTGAAGAGTGTCTGTGTGTCACTTTCCTCGCTGTATCCTGATTTCTCCTGTTCCTTCGCCCTGATTCCCTTATGGTCTGAGTGGCTCCCCTGAGCTGGTCCGTAGCAGAAACCTAACTAAGGAGGCTTCCTCCTCAGGCCGAGCACCATGATGCCCCTGGGCGATGGGCCATCCACCATCCACCTCTTCTGTGGAACACTTTAGCCATTGCTGGGGCTGGTCCCAAGCTAACCATAGTTGGCATCCTCCTCAATTAGTGAACTCTTTTGCATCCTGACATCTCCCGTTAAAGGCAGAGTTATCTTTGAAAAATTGAAAGAAGAATCTTTGACTTTGCATTTCAATTTATTGTCTGTAGTTATTTTTGGCAAGTTATTCAACCGGTTAAATTTTAGTTTCTATAGCTATAAGATGTGGTGGATAAGTCAGAATGTTTTCAAAGATTATATACACGAATAAAACTCTTTATAAATGTTCAAATATAATACAAATGAATTCTTGTGATTTTTTCCCTCTACCTATGTCTTCATTGGCATCATACCTTTCTTTAATCAATATCATGATAGAGCAATGCATGATTTAGACTTGAAGATCTTGTTATCACTCAGGCAACAAGAGCACACTCAGATCCCTCACCCAGTACCTTTACCCTCTTATGTCAAATTCTAATTTTGCAGCAAACAGTGAAAGCTCTGCAGAGTCCCCGGAAAGGCTCACAGTTTGGTGTCCCCTGCTTCAGGCAGATGCCTCCTCGGAGGTAGCAAGGTCTTTCGGAATTGTACGCACTACTGAAAGCTAAACAGCAAAAGAGAACGCTTGCATGAAGTCTGGAAAAACAATGTCATTGCAATGGTAAAAATTCTTAGAGGTCTCTGTCCAGGGCCTATGGAAAGGGTCTTTGCTATTCTACACACTGACAGCAGCCAAGTGGATTAGTTTGGCTGTCAACTCAGCCCATCTTTTTGGTAAAGAGGCAGCTGAAGATAACTTTCTTAAGAAGAACTGGAGTCTCATGAAGACACAATGAACATACACTGAAGAACCATTCACAGCTAATTTTCCTCCTTTAGCTCTCTGATTCTTGGTCTTTCCTTCTCCCCCTTCTGGTAGAACCTGGCATAGAGTCCTGTGTCATGCAAGTAGCTTTGGGGCTACAGAGGTGATTTCTGAGTCATCCCTTAGTGCTTTACTTTACAATGATCATTAGCGCTGGAGAAGGGAAAAGCAAATATAATGAGAAAGGCCATGATAGTTGGTATTTACCGTGCAGTACCCGGAAGATGGCAAAGAGAGCCAGGAGGAAAGTGTGGAGTCTCATTGTTGTGGAGTTGGGTCCTGAAGACCTGATGGGAACAATCAAGAAGTCAATTCGGATGCTGTTTCTCCACTAGAGGAACTCACGGTGGTCCACAAGCCTTTCCTCAGACCAGCTTTTCTTTACTAAGGACTGGATTGGAGGTTGACTCACAGTGGCAGGGTCCCCCTGGCACATTCCTAGGTCCTACCCATCGCTACCTGCTCCTTCCCTCCACACTTCCCATGCTTCATATGAAGAGGAGGCTGAGCTGAGTCTGAGATCTGAATGTCAGAGGGCCACCACAGCAAGGAGTCAGGCGATTCCAAAAGGAGATCAAGAATGGTCCCTCACAAGCCAAACTGGAATCTGAAAAGATCGGAGGCCATCTGCTGGGTATTTCAAGTCTCCTTCAATGGAAAAGCCACTGTGGTTTGGGGTTAGTTATAATCTTAGTAGATAGCTTTGCTAAGGAAATAAGGACATCACACGTGTCAAGAAATAGTGAAAAGGCTGTATCCATTTACTTCTGAAATTTGAATATCAGTATTTGCTTGCACTTAAGTATACCATTTTATGTTTAAAAACATATTACAGAATTTCAAATGACAGAAAAATACTAAAAATGAAAGGTTAAATAAAAACCCTCTTTGTTTCCTACTTTGCATATATAACCATTATTTGTGTGACCAAAGGGGTCACATAAAACCATTGGAAAACACATATATTGACATTAAATTCCATAACAGTAGCAAAGTTACAGTTATGACAAAGCAATGAAAATAATTTTATAGTTGAAGAACTATATTAAAGAGTCACAGTGTTAGAAAGGCTGAGAACCACTTGTTCAGAATGTTTTCATTATTTTCCTTTGCTAATAAAGTCATGCAAATATTGTTTTAAATTTAGACTATATGATAGAACTTCATTGCCATATCACTTATATGTTTTCATTAAAAAGTTATCTTTAAAAACTTTTAATAATTGTTTAAATGCTTTTATCATACATGTGTGTATATCTTTGCAAGTTTATGTGACTATGACCTGGCATAAATTCTTAGAAATGGGATATTGTAGCAAAGCTTATTTCAAGATTTATTACATACTGTCAATTACTTATTTGGAAACTGCCATAGATCTTATTCTCTTACAAATATGTATGAAAGCATTTTAACTACTAATATTATTGCTAAGACTGATTTTTAGGAATTATTTTGATCTTTGTAAATGAGATGAGTAATAATATTTCTGTTTATATTAGCATATATTTTAAATCTTTTTTCTGAGATTGAATTGTTCTTCATATTCATTGATTATTTTTGTTGCTTCAGACTCATTTTCCTGCTATGCCGCCCATCTTTCTTAGTGATTTAAGAATTCCATGTATATTTAAGGTCACTAATGTTTGCCATATGTATCAAGAAATGGTTTCTGTTTATCATCCAGTAGCTGATATTCATGACTGTGTTCAATCCTCTCCTGATGTTCATGTTCACTTTCTCTTGCGGGTGTTCATTTTATTTGTGTTTTTATCTAACCGTGTCTGCATTTCTGGTCAGGGCCATCCCTAGTTCTCTCAGCCCTGGATTGGAGGCAGTTCTGAAAGTCTGTGGCAGACTTACATTCACGATATGAAGAGAGGTTTTTGCCCCGTCCAGAAATACAGACTTTAAAAGCCCACAGACATCCTGTAATTGAGCGTAGAACCTCAGATAAAAAGCACAAGTAGGGCTTAATGCTAGTTTTCTAAGAAACTGAGTCTGACAGACTTGGTCAAATAAATCACAGTGTTGTGAGGCATGAAGATTTGGGGGTGCTAACAGGTGGGGTGCAGCAGGGCGCAGTAGGAGGGTTCCTCTCACTCACTGGCTACAAAATATCAGAGCTTTTCAAGCCGACCCTGCCAGGTGTGTGGTGCTTAGCTGTCAGTGGTGGCTTGGGGGCTCCAGTGCCCTTTTCCTTCAGGTCGTCTCGCCCGTGCCAGCCCTGCTTGGTTTAACTCAGACAGGGTATAACGGGGACTATTGGAATCCATGATCACTGTCCATGATTCACCCTTGTAAAAGAGCTTCTGAATTACCCTACCAAGGTGGGAGCCTCGTCATTGCTTTGTTGACATGCTAAGTTGATAAGGGTAGGTTTTGTTGAGGAAAAACAAACTAGGGAATAACTTGGTTGGCCTTTAAAACATTTGTCTTATTTATGTACGTCTCTTTGTCTCCATGTGATAAGAGTTTCCTACAGATTCAGAAGTTTTCACAACACGGTTCACAGTTAATGTGAACAATTCTTTGGTTTAGGTTCTCTGCATGTGATTGGCAAATGGATTCTTGCTTTGTCTTTATTTTGTTTGGTTTTCCATAGAGAAAGCTGTTGATTTTGCTTTTCTGATTTTCCTCACTGTCTCACAGTTGAACTCCCTCACGTTCTTTACCTTTGTGTGATTATTTCCCACGCGTTACTTTCAGCATTTGCTTTGAGAATGCCTGACTAAAGCAACTTAGGAAAGGCAGGATTTAATCTGCCTCATTCTTTGATGGATATAGCAGAGAAGACATGGTCTATGCCATTCTTTGGTGGATAGAAGACATTTAGCAGATAGGAGGCTCCATAGCAGCAGGTGCCTGGGACTACTCACCTTCTAACACTTCCGTGCAACGAGAAGCCAGGGATTCACCAGAAGCAGGTATGCCTTCCAAACATGCCATCCACTGGGGCATTCGAGCTTTGGGGCCTAGAGGAACATTGCCATTGTAATGCTGCTCAGTAGTTTTTCAATCAGAAACACAGAACTACGTAAAGAATTGTCATTTTGCTTCCTCATCTAATAGCACAGCCTAAGAATCCCCAGAACCTTCAGAGATCATCCTCTTAACCTTACCCATCTTACCCACGGGAAACTCCAGTCAGATGAGAAAAAAACAAAAAAATCAAACAACAACAGAAACTTAACCTTACCAAGCAACTTGTGATAGACACTCCGTAGCTCTGAGGAACTTTTTCTCAGTTAGCAGAACATGGTAAATGGCCTTATTTTTTTCCCCCGTTTTCTTTCTTGTCCTTTCTTTCTTGACCCTTGATACTTCACAGGAGAGGTAGCAACTTACTTAATATCTAAAAGCCAAAGGGAGATCAGATCTTTAAAAATAGATGTTTTGGATGTTTTTTTTTTTTTTTTGACATGTGTGATACCTTCCGTGAAAACCTTTGATTTTTCTTCCAGAATGTGATTAAGAATTTCAACTCATGCATTAAGCACAGGTTGCAGTCCTTCTTCAGATGTCCTCAGAGATCAGAAGTGAGTCTGTGTCTAGTAAGGAAACTGAAAGAAGTTTAATGACTACACAAAAACCTAATGTGTCTGTGATCCTTCGCCAGAGTGTGCTCCTGTCAGGGTCCAAAATTGGTATGATTCTGTTCAACTCAAGAATCGAATAAGGTAGAGCCACAGGGTGTTCATCTGGGCAGACTGGGTTTTTATTACTGTTTGAAGCCCTGAAAACAGTCCCTGAGAAGATAGGGAAAGTGAGGAAAAAAAAGTTAAGCATAATTTGAGATTTTTAAAGAAGGCAAAGTGAGGAGGAAGAGAAGAAGATGAAGTCGGTGAAGAGAGAGGGAGTAGCAGAAGGAGGAGGGTGTGAGGAAGGGCTTCATGAGAGTCTTGAAATTCTTCAAAGTCTCCGGCAGTGCCCTCTGGGCAAGTCAATCTCTGAGCAGACAACCCAAATGTCAGAACACTGTCTGTTTCATCTCTCAGAAAACAAAACAAAAAACCTTCTCTTCTCACCCCAGTGCACTGGCCTGTATAGCCCCAAGCTTCCTGAATCATTTCTGTTGGGCCCACTGAACCAACTTCCCCTTTCACTTGGAAATAGAACTGTTTCCCTCTCATTCAGAGCCATCCAATTCTAATTAGCTTCCATGCTAAGCCATCATTTCGAGGCTAGCTCTTACTACTCTTTGTCTTCTTGGCTTTGAACGACTGGGTATGAAGCACGTGGAGAATGCTGCCTTTCTGTAACAATGAGACCGCTTTCAAAAAGATGCAGAATCCTTCAGCTCACTCCTCTCTTTATGCTGACTCACAGATCTGGACATTGATAATGGGCCCCTGAACTCCCCCTTCAGCTAACAGCATCTTTATCTACATCGGGGTGGCTCTCACTTGCCAATGCCATCCTGAGATAATGAAATAGGAAGGTGTATTTTTTGTTCCTAAAAGTAAAGTATGCTTCTTCTCTGTTTGTATAAAGAGCGTTCTGTCTTTGGAATAGTTGTAATTTTGCTGTGCCCAGTGATAAGTTCTCGGTCTTGAGCTCTGAAGTTGTAGTAACCAATGCATGTCATCCTTTCAGTTAATCCATTTAGGGGGGCTTCAAGGAGGGTCTGTTCCAGAGAGGAGAAAGTAGGCCCAGACAATGGTCAAGCGGAAGTTCAGCTTAAACTTAAGTCAAACTCATTCTCAGCAGCACCATACAGCTTTTCTTTCTGTGTATTCAATTCTTCTGTGAAAATAGGTCTACGAATTGTAAGAACATTGAGCAGAAAA
Organism: Myodes glareolus; assembly: GCF_982192425.1. Classification (NCBI taxonomy): domain Eukaryota; kingdom Metazoa; phylum Chordata; class Mammalia; order Rodentia; family Cricetidae; genus Myodes; species Myodes glareolus. Next base: position 49,976,020 of record NC_142048.1, read on the forward strand.
TGTAAATATGAATGCATAAGGGTTTGGAGTTTGTAGGTCCTGATTGTAGCTCTGCTTTGGTTAAGAGCTATTAATAGAGAGAAAGGGAGAGAGAGAGAGAGAGAGAGAGAGAGAGAGAGAGAGAGAGAGAGAGAGAGGTGAAAGAGAATAAACATGCTCTTTTGGTCTAATTGGATCTTCTGGAAGGATGTAGTAACTAAAACTAAGTTATTGGCCCATACACCAAATCCTGAGTCCTCCCAGGTCTGACCTGCTCCTGTGGGCAGGAGAATACTATATCAAATCTCTTCCCTCTGGAGTGGTTGTTGCTGTGGGTTACACTGATTCTCTGACTGTGTACTGAGCGCACTGGTGCTAATCAACTGAGGGAATCTCTGAGTTAATGATTTTCAGGCCATTAGCATAGGCTCTAAGAGTTTTTATTTTTTTATTTTTTTTCCGTTAGACTTGTTTATTCAAGTATCCGAAAACACTCTTTCCACTTCCTCCTCTTCTCCCAATATCCTCCCACTCCCCCCACTCTCCCCACTCCCTCTCCTCCTCCCTCACCATTCCCCAGAGCAGTCAGGGTTTCCTGCCCTGTGGGAAATCCAAGTTCCTCCCCCCTCCCTCCAGGTCCAGGAAGGTGAGCATCCAGACAGGCCAGGATCCCTAAAAGCCAGTCCATGCAGACGAAACAAGACCCAGTGTCATTGTCAATGACTTCTCGGTCTTCATTTGGACCTTGGGGGCTCAGTCAGCCCCCATGTCAACCACATTCAGAGAGTCCGGTTTGATCTCATGCTCGTTCAGTCCCAGTCCAGCTGGCCTTGGTGCCCTCCTATACACAAAGGATAAAGAAGCAGAGAGGGAAATCAGAGAAACATCACCTTTCACGATAGCCACAAATAGCATAAAATATCTTGGGGTTACTCTAACCAAGGAAGTGAAAGACCTATTTGACAAGAACTTTAAGTCTTTGAAGAAAGAAATTGAGGAGGATACCAGAAAATGGAAAGACCTCCCCTGCTCTTGGATTGGGAGAATCAACATAGTAAAAATGGCAATTCTACCAAAAGCAATCTACAGATTCAATGAAATCCCCATCAAAATCCCATCAAACTTCTTCAGAGACCTTGAGAGAACAATAATCAAGTTTATATGGCAAAACAAAAAACCCAGGATAGCCAAAACAATCTTATACAATAAAAGAACTTCTGGAGGCATTATCATACCTGACTTCAAACTCTATTACAGAGCTACAGTATTGAAAACAGCTTGGTATTGGCATAAGAACAGAGAAGTCGACCTATGGAATCGAATAGAAGACCCGAATATTAATCCACAAACCTCTGAACACCTAATTTTCCACAAGGGAGCTAAAGGTATACAATGGAAGAAGGAAAGCATCTTTAACAAATGTTGCTGGCATAACTGGATGTCAACCTGTAGAAGAATGAAAGTAGATCCATATCTATCACCATGCACAAAACTCAAGTCCAAATAGATTAAAGACCTCAACATTAATCTGTCCACTTTGAACCTGATAGAAGAGAAAGTGGGAAGTAGTCTACAAGATATAGGCACAGGAGGCCACTTCCTAAGTAGAACCCCAGTAGCACAGACAATAAGAGAAACAATGAATAAATGGGATCTAAGAGTTTTTAAAGATGTATTCCTTCCTGAAGCAGGATTGACTACTGAGATGGTGAATCTTCATTGTCAATTTGGAAGGATTCAAGAATGACCCAGAAGATTCATTTTTGGGTATACCCTGAGGTGTTCCACAAAGGTTGAACTAAGTAGGAACAACTCACCCTGAATGTGGGCTGCAATATCCCATCTACTGGAGTCTTAGACCAAATACAGAGAAAAGGGAGACAGTAGAATGAACATCACTATTCAGGACTCCATTTCCTGACTGCTGACCTAGCTTGGCGAGTCTAAAAGCTCCACAACCATGGACATGGAGGGATCCCCTTGCCTGCTTTCTCCCTAGCTTGAAGTCTGTGGAGTGCCATCATCTTCACTGTTTCTCTTATTTCATTTTTCTCCACTGTACCTAACAGCTCTTAAACCATTTGTGTTGTTTAATTAAGGCTCCCATCTCAAAACAATGCCTACCATTTGGGTAGTTGAAACAGGTTTTTTTTTTTTTTTTTTTTTTTTTTGCACACAGTTATGGAGGTTGGAAACCCAAGACCAAGGAAGTGACTAGGGTGTTTCATACTCAGGCCGCCTCCTCAACGCCCAAGATGGCTAATGCTTGCTATTTTACCAGATAACTTTTCTTCTGTGAGCACAACCCTCTGCTGTCACTCCTTACGGGAGGACTAGCTCTCTTGGTTAAGATGTTCATCAAGTCCAAAGAAACTCCATTTTCCCAAATTCTGGTGCTTAGATTGAAGCCACTATTCCTTAAGAACTTGTGAAGCCAGTTCCCCTTCTAATCAGGAAGCTATTTCCCTTTTCACTGGCAGAATGGACAAATGGCTGCCTGTGCTACCTAGTAACATACCAAAGTGCCTGCTGGCCTCCAGGCTCCCTCTGCGTCACAAGTACCTGTCACTATGTCAGAGTCAATGCTGGCATCCCTTCTCACCTCCTCCCCTACCCTAAACTTCTCTTGCTCATGAGGTTCCCTCCCCACAGCTACTTTTTTTTTTATTACCCTGCTATTTTGGCTATGATTCAGCTTTTGCTCTCTGTTTTGCCTGCACTTTCTTGGTCTCGCATCTCACTCCCCCACACTCTCTCCTGCTCCTCTAACTCCCGGATCTGCTCCTGTTTCTCTCATGGCAAGGTCCAGTAGGCTGGTCATGTTCAATCTCTCTCTCTCTCTCTCTCTCTCTCTCTCTCTCTCTCTCCCCCTTTTCCCCCCCTCTGGATTCTTTTAGATGCCTCTTAATGGCCTCTCTCTCTCTCTCTCTCACACACACACACACACACACACATACACACACACATCTACAATAAAATCCTTCTACTTAATTGTACCATGGAGCAGTCTTGCCATCAGCTGATACACAAACAGCCTTATTTTGCTTTGATCATCTCTTTGAAAACCTTGCCTCTAAGCACAGTTGCAGGAACCACATTTTTCCTAACTCCAGTTTTTCCTGGGTCTTCTTGAAGATAGCAAGTCCTCACTATTTCCTGTGCCCAAATGTCTGGCTTTTTCAAGAACTCCTCCTGCCATGGATATCCTGAACATCCATAGTCTGATGACAGCGTTGGTCGCCCATCCACAGCAGGATCCACTAATGTTACCAGAAGGCACAGTATACTCTGGTCCATGTAGAGTGTTCTTGAGCCGCCCAGACACACCCAAAGCATGCTGTCATTCTGTGGTTCATTCTTCCCATTCAAGAGAAACACTGTTGCCATCTAGTTCCGGAATTTGTTCATGTGTGCTCACCAAGAGTGTGCAGAGAACACTGATTATTGTACCTTTTCACTATGCCCCACTTTGTTCTTTTGGGGAGACTTAGCCACAGCTCTTTACAGGTATAGTGGGGAATCCCACTTTTCAGGCACTCTGATGCTGACCCTTGGCCTTCTTGGAGAAAGTAGATCTCTTTCTTTGCCAGTACTAAAGAGGGCACTTCTAGATTTCTTTGTCAATACCACAGAGGGCACTTCTTGCTCCTTCTGGGGACTTCAAACCTTTTTTTTTTTTTAAGAGTCCTTTATGGAAGGTCAAATAACACTGTGGCATGAATTTGTAACTAAGCAAATAACAAATTAATATTGACATAAGGCCAAAGTAGAGAGATGGAGGTAGAGCAGGTAGAAGGATTGATCCTCTTAGACTCCAAAAAGTATGGCGCCCACTCTGTAGAAGGAGCGGTGGGCTGCTTCCATCTGCGCGCCTCCCAACTAGCTTTAGCCCTGAAATAATTACACGGAAACTGTATTCTTTTAAACACTGTTTGGCCCATTATCTGTAGCATCTTATTAGCTAACTCTTACATATTGATCTAACCCATTTCTAATAATCTGTGTAGCATCACGAGGTAGTGACTTACCAGGAGGATTCTAACCTGCAGCTGTCTCAGAGAGGAGAGTCATGGCGACTGCCTGCCTCTGCTTTCTTTCTCCCACAATTCTGTTCTGTCTACTCCGCCTATCTAAGCTGTTGTCCTATCAAGGGCCAAGGCAGTCTCTTTATTAACCAAGGAAAATAACACATAGACAGACGACCTTCCTCCATCAGTGGGGCAGATGCAGAGATGGAGGGAGAGGTAAGGGAGGGAGGCATATTTGAAGAAATAATGGTAGAAACTAATGAACTGATTAAAATTGCAGAGACAAAATAAAACTGAATTTATATCCAAAAGGAGCCATGCCATTCTGGGAAGAAACAACCTTCCCTTTGCTGGACTTTGATAAGGAATGTAAACAAAACATTGCCAAACTCAGTTCCCACTCAAAGTTCCCAGGAAAGAGATTTGGTCATACTTCCTCTTTCCTTTTCCTGTTAACCATATTTTTAAAAAAAAGGAAAAGAAAGAAAATAAAAACTTAGCATGTTAACAGGTACAAAGAAAGTTGATGTTCCAAGAAAAAAAAAACAGTCATTACTCTGCAAATCCCTCATGGAATGTGTAGAAAGACGAAGAAATTCCTCAATTCCAAAAACACCCAGGAGGCTTTCCCCTTTAAAAATATGGGGAATGGTTTTATAAAACACTGATAGTTTCTGCCCTATTTTATGTCAGATAATCTCTGCCTCCCAGTTTGTTTCTGAAGAAGGGGCAGATAGGACTTCCCAGTCTGAGTAACAAAAGAATAGCCCAGGAAGATGTCCTTGATGTCCCCAAAGTCACTTTGTAATCTCTGACTCATTGGTGCCACCTCCTGTCCTGATTCCTGTGCTCTTGCTGGGCAAATACACATGCTGTTTGTGTCAGAATAGCAAAGTTCATGACCCGCTGCTCGGAGAGAACGACCTTGACTCAGGACGTGGTGTGGAAGGCCTGTGTTACATGCCAGAAGATCAGTAATACAGAGCGTCCTAGGTTTACAAAGTTAGTGGGAATTAATGCCCGAGACAATTAGAGGGTTTCAAAAATTTTGCAAAACCGAGGAACTAGTCCTAATTTGTTAAAGTTATGAAGAGCTATTAACACTACATATTAATCAAAATGCAAAATGAGCAATAACAAGAATATAACGGGAGCTGCAAATTATACTTTCCATGAAAATTGAGCACTAATTCATACAAAAATGCAAATTGCCCTTCAATGGAAGGCTAATTTTTGTCTATTGATTCAGAAAATTTATGTTTAAAAATATCTAGCCAGGTGGAGGTGGCACATAGCTTTAATCTCAGCAATTGCGAGGCAGAGGCAGGTGGATCTCTGTTGAGTATGAGGCCAGCCTGGTCTACAAAGTGACCAGGACAACAGGGCTGTACAGAGAAACCATGTCTCAATAAATAAATAAATAAATAAATAAATAAATAACCTAAAATGAAACAAACTGTGTGTGTGTGTGTGTGTGTGTGTGTGTGTGTGTGTGTGTGTGTGTATAAAACACATTGACTGCTTAAGCTCCAAGGGTTGGAGGAATCTGATGTACAAAACAGGGTGTAGGTGAAGTGTCTGATACTGTGGTCTTGAGGACACAGAAATTCTACCACAACCTGGTCCTTCAACGACCAGACTGCATATCAAGCAAATGGTTCTCCATGGTAAAGACAGATAGTACAGGGCTCCTGAACCTGGAATACAGGAAGGAATAGAAAAGACAATATAAAGTAATAGCAAAATGAAGATATGGCAAGTCAAATGTTATCCTCATTGTTACCCTCATGAGGGACTTTGTTTTCCTGGCTAGAATTCTGCTAATTGTAGATTCTAAGCAGGAGGTATCAGTTATCAGGGGAGGCCAGAAGTGCACTAAACACAGGCTGGAGGAAAAGACAGTGGACAGGGCTAATCCCAAGGCTTCCGGAGGACATTTCATTGGGCACAGCATCTATTAGATATGTGCAGTTTGATGAGGTCTTTATCGGAAGCCATGTGGGATATAATAGTCTAAATTTCAGTTTCATTTTAAACATTTTCCTAAGTACCAGGTATATGAACACCACTGCATCTACTCCACTTCTCCTCTGGCCCTCTTTCACCCTTCCAACTCCCTCCATGTCCCCAATCTAAATTTACTATCACTTTTGCTATAATTATCACTGACATATGCATATACCAAACTTTTAAGTGAATCCATATATACCCAAGTACATATAACAGAGTCCATTTAATGTTGTTTATATATCCATGTGTTCAGGGCTGAGCACTTAGGCCAACAGCTGACAACAGGACCTTATGAAACTAAAAACCTTCCATATAACTAATAATAATAGTAATTAATACTAATAATCAGTAAAGAGGAAGATCATGGTGTGGTAAAAACCCTTTGCAAGCTATACATCTGATAAGGATTATTATCCAGGATATACAAAGAGCTAAAAAATAAACTAAAACAGTTGATAAAATAACCCAATTGAAAAATGATCTATGGATCTGAGCAGAGAGTTTGGCAAAAAAGAAATAAAAATGTAAAAATGCCCCCAAATGAGATCAGGAACCCTCAAGGTGGTATGATTGTACTGTGCAAGCCCAAGTCTGATCAAATTTCAGCAGGGAAATGGGAGCTGGGTCCAAAAACCCCACCCCTAGCAGGGCTTGTATTGCCATGTATTAGCTACTTAGAGAGGGGGAGGGATCTTTCTGAGTGCATCCCCTGGTAAACTGGCCATGTGAGAAACCTCACATCTAAAACATATGGGCATGGCAAATTCATTCAAATGGATTAAAAAAAAGAACTTGGGTAGGTAGGGAAGGGAGTGGATCTGGAAAGAGTTTGAGGACAGGTGAGTGTTCTCCCAATAAACTAATGGGTTATTGGAAACATTCGAAGAACTAATAAAAAATAGCTAAAAAGCATGCTTAAAGGTGTTCAGTGTTCTTACAGTTAGAGCACTTAGCGGTTTCCTCTAACCCCAGGAAGAATGGCTAAGATCAAGAAAATAACTGATAACAAATGTGGGTGAGGGTGTAGGGAAAGGGGGGCCCTCATTCACTGTGGTAGGATGCAAATTTGTGCAAGAACCATGGAAACCAGTGCAGAGACTTCTCAGAGACCTTGAGGGAATCTCCATATGGCACAGCTGCACTGCTCCTTGGCAAACACCCGATGACCCAGCATCCTGCTCCACAGACACTTGTCAGTCATGTGCCTTGCTGCTGTGCTCACAACAGCTGGAAAATAGAAACAGCTAAATGTCCTTCAATAGAAGAAGGGATCGTGGGAATGTGGGACATGGTTCTGAGGGTGAGTCCCATGTAAAGGACAGTAGAGTTGATAGACAGGAGAAGGAGCTAGAGCAGAGTCACCGAGATGTGACTTTGTACCTACCCTCTGCTCACCCTTGATGTGAGTACTAACCTCTAACCAAGACTTATTTAAAAGGGATTAATTGAAGATTCTGCTATGAATATTGGCAGAGTCCTGACTAAGTCACATAGAAAACATCAAAGAAACAGATTCGTTTTCTGCAAGGAAATTTATTGGAGGACAACCATTGAGGCTAAGTATGAGGGTAATGACAGATGATGCGGTCTCAGAGCACTTGGTGATCTTCTCTCTGGTCTCAGCGGCAGCAGAATATGGAGCGCACTGGCCCTTTGTAGCAAACCCCAGAGACTTGTTCAGAACTCCTGCAGGAATTTTTTCTACAGTTGCATTTCACACTTCTTAAGGCTGAGGAGACAGAGAACACCAGGCATTAAGTATGGTAGCCAGCAGTGTGCAATAGTGTACAACACTATGAAGATGTATGATACATGGTACAGAGCAGGTTTGTTTGCATTGGTGACATCACACCCAGCACTGTGACCAACTCCAGACACTGGGAAGAATTTAACGAGTGTTGATCACATGCACAACCTGACACCCTTTTCACAGTCCTTCAACTTTTAGTGTCTTCCTGACCCAACACATTCATACACGGGCATTTGGCTCCTAAATCTATTTTTTTAAACAAAGCAGATTTTTCTTTCAATAGCAAAATAATCAATTGGATAGACAAAGGGCTAATCGATATGTTCTATATTTCAAACAGTCCCACAGGTAAATTTTTAGATAAAGAAAAACATGAAGAAAATCAACTATACTTTTTTGACTGTCAGTGTGACTTCTGTGAATACAACAGTGAAGATCCTAGAGGACCAGCAGAGAACCTGACCTGAATCACACAGCTCTCAGCGGGATTCCAGAGCACAACTTCCACCCTCTCATGAGAATCCAACCCCCTATGAAAACGGGCACCACCACTCACCTGCATCCTGAGAAGCAGAGTCTTCTGGGTCCCCAAAGGAGATGGACACATCCTGGTCCTCTACCTCTGACTGTTCCTCATTTTTAGCCTCCTCAGTTGCTTCTGGGAGATGATCAGCCTGGGCCAGGAAGGCCAGCAGGGCAAGGAGAGAGAGGAAGGCAAGTGTCTTCATGGCTGAGAATCACCTGGAGGAAGGGTGAGCAGGATACCAGTATGTGGGGAGTGAGGAGCCCGCCTGCATTTATAGGGCTGTCATGAATAGATGCCGAGACAGACCCTTAGAGAGGGCACACACTGATGGGAACTGGGAGAGACTGCTGCCCTCAAGATGTTGTCCTTTGATGTTCCTCTGTTCTCACAGCTGCCATCATGGTGTTGGTTTGTGTGTTCAGTGACAGCCCTCCCGTCCAGCTGCTGCTGATGAAAGGGCCTTATTATCTTCCCCTGTTTCCAATCTGCTTGAGTATTTACCTTTCTGTGGTCAAGAAAGAAAAGAGGCAGGCATTTTTCCAAGTTTGCAACCTCACAGAATAAGGGGTTCAGTGTCCTTAGCCTATGTGTATATACATGTGTCCATATATTTGAGTGCAGGTGCCTACAGAATCCAGAAGATGACAGTGAATCCCCTAGAGGAGGAGTTACAGGCAGTTCTGAGCTACCTGACATGGGTGCTTGTGAACCTAACTCGGGTCCTCACAGCTGAGTCATCTCTCAAGCCCCCACCCAACTCTCTTGTTATTTCCAAAGGTTTTCTGTTCTTCATTCATTCATGATTTCTTGCTGAAGTGTGAATGTGTGTGCGTGTGTGCGTGCGTGCATGTGTGTGTGTGTGTGTAGTTAGGCCAAAACCCTTCACATAATTCTTTAGCAGACACCCTCTGCACTCATGCATTCTCTGCAAGCTCAGGCTTGTGCATGCCCTGCTACCAGCTGCGTCCTTCCCCACTATGTCCTCTAAGATGTAGGAGTTCCTCTGTGCTGGGCTCTGCTGGTGATGAGCGGCTACTTTGATCTCTTCTCTTTTTTATTGATCTGTGGCTTAAAATCAGTAAGTCAAGGTTAAAATTTCCTTCTATTGTTCTCTTAAAGTGCCTGGTGCTTTTCACATCTGTAGATCACTGCCTTTAAATGGCACCTCCAAATGTCAATCACTGTATTTCCAAATGTTTCTTTTTTCCCATCCCCGACTGCTGCATATTTGCTTGAGACTGTCCCATACCATCTTCTTAGTCCTTGCTTCTACTTGATGACATCACCCTTCATATTTTTATTCTTATTTTCAACCTTGCTTCTCTGTGCTACAATCTGAGTGGCTTCTCCAGCCATTCAGCTGTGCTGAGTTTACCTTTAGCTGATAAGCTGAACTCCTGATCCGTAATTGTGACTGTGAGTAACATCTGCTCAAACGTCTTTGGACAGTTTCGTCATGACTTGTGGAGTTTTCATTTTGAAGGCTTGCATTATACAATTGTAAACAGTTGTTGTTAGAAAATTGAGCACCATCTTCTGTGGTGCCCTTCTACAGTGTTGTTGTCTCATGAGGGTTTAAATTAAAATTAGTTGCTCCTATCGCTCCTGGTTTTGTGATTTTCTTTCTCTCGCAATTTTGGGATGGTAAATCATATTTAATTTAATTGGTTTTAATCTGCTCAAATCTGTGTCCTGAAATCGAGAATGTTTTTAAGGGTTATTAACAGTAGGTGACCACCTTGGGTTTTTCCAGATTCACACAGTTTACCCTTACTGATCTTGTTTGGAGCCTTTCCCACATCTCGACAGGCTTAGGACAATAAGGACAGGCACTTCACTTTTCTGTAATGCTAATCATGGATCCCGACTCCCCATAATATCCCGTATCTGGATGTGCACTCTTGACCCCTTTCTCCTGCCTTTGGGACTTTTCCATAGTCCCTTTGGCAGGGTGCTTTGGTGGTGACAGAGTAATTTTTACAGTCAGAGGACCTCTTTGGGTGACCCATTTTAACAGCCCTTCAGTGCTGAAAGCCTTTGTATAAAAGCAAGGTAGAAAATGGAGGATTTCATCCAGTTTATAGATGGATGGCAAAGCCTCAAGAAATATATGGGAGTAAAATTTTATAAGGAAAAGCTACAGTTTTCTATAGAAAATAATCTTTATTTATGCTTAGCACTGAATTTATTCAACATGATCACAGTAGGACTGATTATTTTCACAAAATCTTTATATTTGAACTGCTGATTTATGTAAGTATAAAAATAATAGTATCTAGGCACATTTTAAGTACCATTTTAGTCAAAGTTTTGATATTACCCACATGTATAATATATGCACACATATATATGTGCATTACATATATTATAAATACATATATAATATGCATGCCACAACACTATAAACATATATGATATGCATGTCACATGTACTATATATACATATATAACATACATGCCACATATACTATATACATATATAATATGCACATTGTATATATCATATATACACATATAGTATATATATTACACACACACACACACACACACACACACACACACTTGGTACTACAGAATCTAACACTAGAATCTTAGCAAGATTTCTGTGCCAAGAAACCAAGTCCAGGACTTCCCTGATCATACCTTGCCATTTGGAGACTACCATAAGATATTTGCAAATATCTTATGGCTGTGGCAAGAATTGTTAACAGGACTTTCCAAATTCTAGAACAATCATAAAAGTCCTAAAGATCTCTTCCTTTATGGTTCATTCATTTATTTAACAATACAGTTCTGGTATGCTTGACACCGGGCAAGCAGTTTCATGAACCCAAGATTTTCCATTAGAGGTCTGAAAATTCATATCTAGTCTGGTAATGCGGTCAATAGAACTGTGTCTATGCCAGTGTTTTTCCATGAATTTCTTTCTACTTGCATTTTAGATGCACTTGATGCTCTCAGGAAGGCAACAGGATAAACATATAGGTCTGGAGGAGAGAAGGTATCACAGTCATGGAGAAGGACCCTGTAGGAGTTAAGGAGACACCATCTGCATTTGAAAGGCAATCCAGCATATTAGAGAAGCCTAGTTAATTTCATATTTCTTCTTAAAGAAGATCAAACAATTCTGGATATCCTAGGCAGACTACAGAAAAGGCAAAGCCCCTTCTGTATGATGTCTTAGACAAACAATGCAGGAGAACTATTGTGGAATGTGATTTTAAGATGTGTTACATTCATTTATGCTGTGGAACATTTGTTTACTGATGCAAAGATGTGTTGCATTCTTTTAGGTTGCATTTGTTTAACTCTGTGAGACTGTGTTACTTTGCCTGTCTAAAACACCTGATTGGTCTAATAAAGGGCTGAGTTGTCAGTAACAAGGCAGGAGACAGGATAGGCGGGGCTGGCAGGTAGAGAGAATAAATAGGAAAAATCTGGGAAGAGAAGATGGTGGAGTACGAGAAAGAGGAGGACTCCAGGAGCCAGCTACCCAGCTACACAGCAAGCCACAGGTAAGAAGTAGAGACAGGTACATATGATAAAGATAAAAGACCAGAGGCAAAAGGTAGACTAGATAAGTTAAGAAAAGTTGGCAAGAAATGAGGCAAGCTAAGTAAGTATTGATGTGGGATTCCCCTCTGTATGCTGTGATTGCCATTAATGAATAAAGAACCTGCTTTGGACATACAACAGGGCAGAACTTAGCTAGGCAGGGAAAACTAAACTGAATGTTGGGAGGAAGAAGGCGGAGTCACAGAGAAGCCATGTAGCGATACAGATGGAGACCCACATTGGAGCACCGGACTGAGCCCCCCAAGGTCCAAATGAGGAGCAGAAGGAGGAAGAAAATGAAAAAGGAAATCAGGACTGCGAGAGATGCAATCACCCACTGATACAAGGGGACGGATCTAATCAGCATTCACCAAGGCCAGTTGGACTGGGACTGAACGAAAATGTGATCCAACCAGATTCTCTGAATGTGGCCAGATTCTCTGAAGTGGGTGGCCTGTAGTCTTTCTGAAAAGCCATTGACAATGACACTGGGACTTGTTTCCTCTGCATATACTGGATTTTGGGGATCCAGTCTGTTTGGATACTCACCTTCCTGGACCTGGAGGGAGGGGGGAGGAACTTGAACTTCCCACAGGGCAGGAAACCCTGACTGCTCTTAGGGATGGAGAGGGAGGAGGAGAGGGAGTGGGGAGAGTGGGAGGGTGTTGGGAGGAGGGGCTGAAATGGAAACTTTTATAATTTAATAAAATTACTTTCTCATAAAAAAAAAAAGAGAAGCCATGTAGCCCCCACCGGAGACATATGCTGGATGGAACTTTACCCAGTAAGCCACAGTCACGTGGCAATACACAGATTAATAGAGATGGGTTAGTTTAGGATATGAGTTAGCCAGAAATACGCTTAAGGTATTGGCCAAACCAATACGCTTAAGGTATTGCAAATAATATGATTTCCGTGTGATTATTTCAGGACTGAGAAGCTGGGGACAAACAAGCAGGTTCTTACAACAAAGTATAATCCTCCATGTGGCTTATTTGGGAGCTGTGTGGTGGGGACTCTAAAAAGTCGAAGAGGGAAAACAACTAACTATTCAGGAAATTAAAAGAAAATGAAATTCTCATACCCATCTGTTCAGCATGAGCCTTGCCTACTGAGCAGATCCATCTCATGGTCACAATTTACCCCTCCAAGAAGCTTCTTCACACTGCAGCTTCTATCTCTATTTAGTCTGGATCTCACTTTTCTCTTATTCTTGAATTATTTGCACTTTTATTTATTTTTAAAAAATATTTTTGTTCTCCTTAAAAATGAAAACATATATGATGCCTGATGTGTTTTTCCTTTAAAATATACATACTATTTTATTTATTTTTCATATATAATTGCTTCCTTTCATCTTTTTATTTCCAATGGTTACCATCATGCCTAATATTTAGAGTTTTTAACTTTAGGAACCTTAATTTATAGCGAAAACTAGGAAGTAGATGATTTTGCAACCTTTTAATTTTTGAAAAAGATTTCATAATCTTTAAAAAGCCTATTTTCTCATAATATAATTTATATGTTATACAGGACATTCTTACCAGCAGACTCTAGTTCCTTTTTTTCGTAAGAAACCCAAAATGAACACTGAATTATCCAAAAAGTGTCCTTCACTGTGGGACTCTGGGAAAGGTATGACATCACTGTGTTATAGATTGTCTTATTGTCTTATTGTCAGTATGTTCACCATGATACTATTAATGATTGACAGAACATTTTTGTTTGTTTAGAAGTTGGTGACTATTATTCTAGAACTCATGCACACACACTCACACACACACACACACACACACACACAGGCACAGCACATGCACACACAACATCAGCAAAGGACACATTTTAGGTTTTCATAGGATTCAGGTTCGTTTGTTGTGTAAACACTTCGGGACAATTGCGCCAATTAGGATTGAGCTGTAGAGAGACAACGTCATAGGGAAATGCCAAGAAGAGAATCTACATTCAGTGAGAAAACACACTGGGCAGCAAAAGCTTCAGGAGTCTTTTTGATGTGTTGCCATAAAGGGTATCAGTGTTCCCCAGAAACACCATGGGTGTGGCAGGATTGCCAGATATGATTACTCATTTAGGAGACAGAATTACAGGCCAGCCTGGGCTACAGAAATAGACCTGTCTCAAAATAAATTTTAAAAGCAAAATTTAAACTAGACCATTTTCCTGCAAAACATCAGAAGAAGACAGATTAATCCTTAATTGCCACGTGAAGTTTTTGGATTTGTCAAGCTCTTTCTAGCCCAAGTTTTGAAAAATTACCAAAACTTTTCAGAATTTTATAAGAATCAATCTAACTGGTGTTTTCTACCTCCAGACAGACTGAAAGAGGATGTTTACAGATGCAGAACCACAAGGTGGCTCAATAAGGCAAGTTCCTTCGTGTTTATCTTCTGTACTCTCGGATAGTTCCCTTATAAGAAGCCAGAGTGTACATCACATGTATTTACTTATTTGCTTAAAATGTGCAATGCAATGCATTGGAATGTACCTACTGGAAAATAGAAATATAGATGTCTTAGGATGATTTGCTACTACAAGATACCACATGAAACCCACACAAGTAATCATTGTTTAAAAGAAAAGAAATGACCAGGGTCAGTGAGGATGTGGAAAAATTTAGCTCCTTATGCCTTGCTCACGAGAGTGTGGGATGTCACAAGACTATGGAAAGAGTATGAAGATTCATCAAAGTCATGTGTGTGTGTATGTCGTGTGTGTGTGTTTGGACTGTGTATTGTTTGTGTATTATGTGTGTGTGTGTGTGTGACTACCACATGGCCTACAATTCTACTTGGTTTATAACCAAAAGAAATGAAAGTAAAGACTAGAATGGGTAGATCTACAAACACGTACATGACAACTTTATTCACAATAATTGGGATATGTTCTCTGTCTGCTTATCTGTGAATGCTGTTTTTGGTTGTCAACCTGACTACATCTGAAATTAGCTAAATTCAAGCAGCTTGGTACTTAATTCAAAGTGGAAAGACCCACCCCAAACCCAGATCTTTTGAGGTGGAAAGACCCATCTTAAACTTTCTGGAGGCAACCTATCTAGCAAACATGCAAGAAGGAGAGGACAGATGAGTTGCTATTTTTTAATGAGAAGACTTTCAATTTTTTGCAAAATTAAGCAGCGCTGGTGACAAATTGAGGTGACACTTGGTCAGCAACATGAAGGTACTTAAAATGGAAATTTTAATATTACAATGAAAATTAATTTTTAAAAATCAGTAGAAATATGTATTGAAATATATCCTTCCTTCTACTTTGGGGAGCACAAGCACTGTGGATTGTGCTTCCTTCAGTAAGCAATACTTTTGGTTTCCAGTGCCCCACTTCACAGCCTTGAACTTGCAACACACCTTATATTTAAATTGTACCCTGATCCACAGTGAGAATACAAGTGTTGCAACAGCCATTGGAATTCGAGGAAATCCTGGGGCTGTGGCGGCTTGTTTGTTCAAGTGAATCACTGTGGTCAAATTTCTCTATTCCATAGCACCAACCATCATTCATTACATCCTGTAGCCAAGTCCCTGTTGTCCTTAGCAAACACATCTCATCTACTGCCTCCTCCCGTTCTGGGGCTTCCAACACCTCAGTTTCACAGTTCTGTTTTCTCTGTTATTTATTAACATACGATTTTGGTTATGTTTATTAAAATAGCTGTGTAGTTCGGGATTGTTTGCTTCTTTTCATTGCAATCTCAGAATGGATAAAACACCTTCTATTTTGCCTTTTGCCTCAGGATTTTCCTAGTCCTTGACAAACTACTTTACCTTTTTAGGAACTTATCTCCATCTATGAAATTTGAACTTAAATACAGCTACTTAAACTTGCTTTTCAAGTGAATCCTAAATTTCTTACCATTACAAGAATTCTTCAGTTGTCACAAACATAGATCATGTGTGATATTTGAGCACTCCTCTGTTAGTCCAATTTACCATTTCATAAACCTGATTTAAAGGACCAAATTGCCCAGCGGGTGACAACATCCTGCCTCCCACATCTCTTTCTTTCCTATACTATTTGCACAGGATGTCAGGGGCTGGAGGAGACAGCAAATCTCTGTGCACATTGTGGGGGATTTAACTGAGATTCTTGTGGAAATCTCCAAATTCTTTTATTTTAAGGTGACATGATTACTTTATTTCTTCTCATTAAAGTTGGAGCCGAAGGAGTGGTAGCAATGAGGTAAACACTTGCAGGCCTAGATTCCTGCTATTCTGTGCCCAAACACCAGCCTTCCTAACTCTAGAATGAAAGAGAATGACTTTTCTTTGGTACTATTTAAGCTATAGAATGACAAAAATGCACTTTTCTTTGTTACTATTTAAATTGAGTTCCTGTAGAAGGATTTTCTTTTCTGAGGTCTCCATCTTCCTGGCGTATGTGAGGTGGTTCTAATGTATTCCCTGTCCTGAACCAAGAGGGCAGCTCTGAGTGGGATTTGTTGAGTGGGTTGTCTACAAAACTCACTGATACCTAGAAATTCAGACAAGTTCCATTTCTTTTCCCTCCCCCATTTCTCCAAGCTGTTTCCTGGGATCCAACCATTGCCCTCAGAGAAGAGTTGGGAAACCAATCAACAGCAAGATGCTCAGAGGTGGTGGAGTCTCTCTGGCTACAACTTACAGTGCACAGGGTTTCTAGGCAACACTCAAGGCCTCTTGTAGGTACAGTGAAGCTGGTAAGAATGTCAGCTTTGCCTGGTACCACTACCATCATCTATACCCCTGCTGACTGACTCCATGATACAGTCTTCCTGTCTTTCCTGGAACAGAACTGGAGCACCCTTGTTCTGAGAGGTAGGCCCTCATGGCTTTGCACCCTACCTCTGCTGTTCTCCAGGTAGAGAAAGAAACAATGCATGTGCCCTGGTCCATTGAGTCTATTAATTCTGCCAGTCTGTTTAGCGTAACTAACTAAAAGTAATAGATGATCATGAACTCTCAGACAGATCTTTGGTTCTTATCTTCTTGGAGACTTACCTTAAACTTAGCTTAATCTGAGAGTTCACAGCATGGGCTGCTGGGCCTCTACCTGGAGAAAGAAGAAGTCATGGGTGTCTGCCCCAAAGACTTGGGGGCAGTGGAGGGAGCCCTTGTGTCATCTTTGATGTGTTAAAGAATTTCTCACAGTTCTTTCTGTGTGGCTTGTTCCTGCATGTTCCAGGATGGAGGAAAACAGCAACAGGATCTATTTTTAACCTGACTCCCTCAAGGTAGGACATCAATAAACTATTTTAAGCAATTGGTTCTGAGACTAAAAATACATTCAAGTATTACCAGTAGAGACTGCCTTCACAGCAAGCAGGTTTCACAGACTTCTGTTAATAAATAAATTTATTTGAAAACAGTAAAGAATAAGTGAAAAAATGCATGGTGAAATAGTTTGATTTATCAGTTCCACAATGTGGGCCTGTGGAAACATACCATATTATATAATAAATATATGTAACTTTACTTGCTCACTAATATGAACATATGATTTTCAGCAAATAAATGAATCAAATGAAAGGCATGAGTAACAGTTCTAGCTAACAAAGAATGAATGAAAACATCAGGGTCTCAGATCTGCAAAATGTACTGTCTGGGTCTTGATTTTAGAAGATCTGGTGATTCCCAGAAACACCAGCTTCAGATTCAGAAGAACTAAATAGCCAAACTGTAAACTAGATGTCTTCAGGTACTGGAGAACAACCTGTCTCTTATGTGTTATTCAGTGAGGCCCTTCATGGAGACCCAGCTTCAGAACCTTCAACACTTCATCTCTTTCTCTTGATGTCTTTTGAAATCTTGCATTTGTAGATATATAATATACCGAGTGTTGCTTTTTTTTTATTGTTTTTAAGCTCAACGACAGTTTTAACAGAATTTCAAATAGAAATTATGGGGAATGCTAGCTATAATCTCAGCAGCTGATCAAAGGAGGAAGAGATGGAAGAGTAAAGTAAAAGCCCTGCCACCTCGGTTGGCATGGAAGTCAGACAAATGGCAGGCAGGCAGCCACGTGGTAGAGAAGGGAGCAATAGAGAAAGAATGAAAATGCCCAAATTACCAGAGAAGGCAGGCCTAGGCTCTGGCCAAAACCTGAAAGAAAAATCAGACAAAGGAAATGAAAGGAAAAGTTAAGACACAGAAAGGCCAGCAGATCTAGCAGAACCTTGAAGGAGATCTAGAGCAACTATGTAAAGAGGTGGGGATTCTGGAAAGGAAAAACGCATTAGCTCATTAAAGTATTAATTGCCCCTGCTATCTCCTTATCATGGCTTACAGTAGAACCACCTCCATGGTGATCAGTCCTTTGTCCAGATGACTGGTATATCCAATTGGAATGTTAGATCTCCACCAAGTCATGGGTTCAATTCCCTTGACTCCAAGGAATTTCCCCATCATCAGCCTTTATTGCCACTGCAACATTCCCACCTCTGCAGAGAAGGAGACCTTACAATTGTTTAGGAGATGGGCTGAAATTGGAGAATAGGTATAATTGATTTTTTACTGTAAAAATCTAGAGATTTCAAAGCTGCTAGCCAGAAGGGACTAATGTCTACTTTGGCGTTTTAGTTCCTATTCCCTTGTCCAGCCCCTAGGATTTTGTGTATGTTTATGTTGGTGAGAATATGAACATCAGAAAGACAGGTACTCAAAATCCTGCAGTAATCCCTCCTGGCAGACTGTAGAGGGAGTTGACACTAGTGGCTCAACAGTTTTTGCAAACATTTTACAAACATCTTTACAAATACTGACTTGAAGAGCTGCTGCCAGCATGTACTGTATTTACATTAGCTATTTGTTGATAAGGACGAATTATACAGCTGATCTTGCTTATCACAAGATGTGAGACCAGTTGTGACCTCTTGCTTTCCAGGATACTGAGTCTGGTAAGAAAGAAAAAAAAAAACGTTGGTGTAGCTGGCATTTTCTCCCTGCGTGATTTCTCTGCAGTGTTTCCTGCCTCCATCTCCTGTCTATTCCAGCTTTGCATTGTAAATCCCAGATAGGAACAGGTCCATCTAGGCCAAAGTCCCTCACTGATGCTGAACAAGAAGAATGAGGATACCACAGATAAAGTCCAGAAGCGAACAAGATACGTCATCAAGGAAGGTGTAAAACAGTCATGTCTACTCCAAGACTCCAGCCCTGCAGAGAAAGCCTTCTGGTTGTAGTTTGAGTTCTTCTCTTCCCTTGGGCTTCTAACCACATTTCCACACAGAGCAGGCTCTTATAGACTGTGTAGGGACACTGGGGGCATGGTGGCTAGTTTTATGTCAACGTGGTACAAGCTAGCATCGTTTGGGAAGAGTAACCCTCAAGGAAGAAAATAAACCCCATCAGACTGGCCCACGGAAAAGGCCGTGTACCATTTTCTTGATTGATTGATGCGAGAGGGCCCAGCTCGCTGTTGGCAGTGGTACCTCTTGGTTAGTGGTCCTTGATTCTATAAGAAAGAGGCATAGACAAGCCACGAGGAGCAAGCCAGTAAGCAGCATCCCTCATGGTCTCTGCATCAGTTCCTGCCTTCAGGTCCCTTCCTTGAGTTCCCCCCTGTGATACCCCTGGACGATGACTTAGAAACTGTAAAATGAAATAAAGCTTTCACTCCACAAACTGCTTTCTTGTCATGGTGTTTATTATAGCAACTGAAACCTAACTAAGGAGGCTTCCTCCTCAGGCCAAGCACCATGATGCCCCTGGGCGATGGGCCATCCACCATCCACCTCTTCTGTGGAACACTTTAGCCATTGCTGGGGCTGGTCCCAAGCTAACCATAGTTGGCATCCTCCTCAATTAGTGAACTCTTTTGCATCCTGACATCTCCCGTTAAAGGCAGAGTTATCTTTGAAAAATTGAAAGAAGAATCTTTGACTTTGCATTTCAATTTGTTGTCTGTAGTTATTTTTGGCAAGTTATTCAACCGGTTAAATTTTAGTTTCTATAGCTATAAAATGTGGTGGATAAGTCAGAATGTTTTCAAAGATTTTATGCATGAATAAAACTCTTTATAAATGTTCAAATATAATACAAATTAATTCTTGTAGTTTTTCCCCTCTACCTATATCTTCATTGGCATCATTCCTTTCTTTAATCAATATAATCAATTGATTTAATCAATGATAGAGCAATGCATGATTTAGACTTGAAGATCTTGTTATCACTCAGGCAACAAGAGCACACTTAGATCCCTCACTCAGTACCTTTACCCTTTTATGTCAAATTCTAATTTTGCAGCAAACAGTGAAAGCTCTGCAGAGTCCCTGGAAAGGCTCACCGTTTGGTGTTCCCTGCTTCAGGCAGATGCCTCCTCGGAGGTAGCAAGGTCTTTCGGAATTGTACGCACTACTGAAAGCTAAACAGCAAAAGAGAACGCTTGCATGAAGTCTGGAAAAACAATGTCATTGCAATGGTAAAAATTCTTAGAGGTCTCTGTCCAGGGCCTATGGAAAGGGTCTTTGTTATCCTACACACTGACAGCAGCCAAGTGGATTAGTTTGGCTGTCAACTCAGCCCATCTTTTTGGTAAAGAGGCAGCTGAAGATAACTTTCTTAAGAAGAACTGGAGTCTCATGAAGACACAATGAACATACACCGAAGAACCGTTCACAGCTAATTTTCCTCCTTTAGCTCTCTGATTCTTGGTCTTTCCTTCTCTCCCTTCTGGTAGAACCTGGCATAGAGTCCTGTGTCATGCAAGTAACTTTGGGGCTACAGAGGTGATTTCTGAGTCATCCCTTAGTGCTTTATGTTCCAATGACCCTTAGCGCTGGAGAAGGGAAAAGCAAATATAATGAGAAAGGCCATGATAGTTGGTATTTACCGTGCAGTACCCGGAAGATGGCAAAGAGAGCCAGGAGGAAAGTGTGGAGTCTCATTGTTGTGGAGTTGGGTCCTGAAGACCTGGTGGGAACAATCAAGAGGTCAATTTGGATGCTGTTTCTCTACTAGAGGAACTCACGGTGGTCCACAAGCCTTTCCTCAGACCAGCTTTTCTTTACTAAGGCCTGGATTGGCGGTTGTTCACCATGACTCACAGTGGCAGGGTCCCCCTGGCACATTCCTAGGTCCTACCCATCGCTACCTGCTCCTTCCCTCCACACTTCCCATGCTTCATATGAAGAGGAGGCGGAGCTGAGTCTGAGATCTGAATGTCAGAGGACCACCACAGCAAGGAGTCAGGCGATTCCAAAAGGAGATCAAGAATGGTCCCTCACAAGCCAAACTGGAATCTGAAAAGATCGGAGGCCATCTGCTGGGTATTTCAAGTCTCCTTCAATGGAAAAGCCACTGTGGTTTTTATTATATTATTAGTTATAATCTTAGTAGATAGCTATGTTAAGGAAATGAGGACATCACACGTGTCAAGAAATAGTGAAAAGGCTGTATCCATTTACTTCTGAAATTTGAATATCAGCATTTGCTTGCACTTAAGTATACTATTTTATGATTAAAAACATATGACAGAATTCCAAATGACAGAAAAATACTACAAATGAAAGGTTAAATAAAAACCCTCTTTGCTTCCTACTTTGCATATATAACCATTATTTGTGTGACCAAAGGGGTCACATAAAACCATTGGAAAACACATATATTGACATTAAATTCCATAACAGTAGCAAAGTTACAGTTATGACATAGCAATGAAAATAATTTTATAGTTGAAGAACTATATTAAAGAGTCACAGTGTTAGGAAGGCTGAGAACCACTGGTTCAGAATGTTTTCATTATTTTCCTTTGCTAATAAAGTCATGCAAATATTGTTTTAAATTTAGACTATATGATCGAACTTCCTAGCCAGATCACTTATATGTTTTCGTTAAAAGGTTATCTTTAAAAACCTTTAATAATTGTTTAAATGTTTTCATCATACATGTGTGTGTATCTTTAAAAGTTTATGTGACTATGACCTGGCATAAATTCTTGGAAATGGGATATTGTAGCAAAGCTTATTTCAAGATTTATTACATACTGTCAATTACTTTTTGGAAACTGCCATATATGTTATTCTCTTACAAAGATGTATGAAAGCATTTTAACTACTAATATTATTGCTAAGACTGATTTTTAGGAATTATTTTGATCTTTGCCAATGAGATGAGTAATAACATTTCTGTTTATATTAGCATACATTTCAAATCTTTTTTCTGAAATTGAATTGTTCTTCATATTCATTGATTATTTTTGTTGCTTCAGACTCATTTTTCTGCTATGCTGCTCATCTTTCTTAGTGATTTAAGAACTCCATGTATATTTAAGGTCACTAATGTTTGCCATATGTATCAAGAAATGGTTTCTGTTTATCATCCAGTAGCTGATATTCATGACTGTGTTCAATCCTCTCCTGATGCTCATGTTCACTTTCTCTTACGGATGTTCATTTTATTTGTGTTTTTATCTAACCGTGTCTGGATTTCTGGTCAGGGCCATCCTTAGTTCTCTCAGCCCTGGATTGGAGGCAGTTCTGAAAGTCTATGGCAGACTTACATTCACGATATGAAGAGTGGTTTTTACTCCATCCAGAGATACAGACTTTCCAAGCCCACAGACATCCTGTTACTGAGCCTGGAACCTCAGATAAAAAGCACAAGTAGGGCTTAATGCTAGTTTTCTAAGAAACTGAGTCTGACAGACTTGGTCAAATAAGCACAGTGTTGTGAGGCATGAAGATTTGGGGGTGCTAACAGGTGGGGTGCAGCGGGGCGCAGTAGGAGGGTTCCTCTCACTCCTTGGCTACAAAATATCAGAGCTTTTCAAGCCGACCCTGCCAGGTGTGTGGTGCTCAGCTGTCAGTGGTGGCTTGGGGGCTCCAGTGCCCTTTTCCTTCAGGTCGTCTCGCCCGTGCCAGCCCTGCTTGGTTTAACTCAGACAGGGTATAACGGGGACTATTGGAATCCATGATCACTGTCCATGATTCACCCTTGTAAAAGAGCTTCTGAATTACCCTACCAAGGTGGGACCCACGTCATTGCTTTGTTGACATGCTAAGTTGATAAGGGTAGGTTTTGTTGAGGAAAAACAAACTAGGGAATAACTTGGTTGGCCTTTAAAACATTTGTCTTATTTATGTACGCCTCTTTGGCTCCATGTGATAAGAATTTCCTACAGATTCAGAAGTTTTCACAACACGGTTCACAGTTACTGTGAACAATTCTTTGGTTTAGGTTCTCTGCATGTGATTGGCAAATGAATTCTTGCTTTGTCTTTATTTTGTTTGGCTTTCCATAGAGAAGGCTGTTGATTTTGCTTTTCTGATTTTCCTCACTGTCTCACAGTTGAACTCCCTTCACGTTCTTTACCTTTGTGTGATTATTTCCCACGTGTTATTTTCAGCATTTGCTTTGAGAATGCCTGACTAAAGCAACTTAGGAAAGTCAGGATTTAATCTGCCTCATTCTTTGATGGATATAGCAGAGAAGACATGGTCTATGCCATTCTTTGGTGGATAGAAGACATTTAGCAGATAGGAGGCTCCATAGCAGCAGGTGCCTGGGACTACTCACCTTCTAACACTTCCGTGCAACGAGAAGCCAAGGATTCACCAGAAGCAGGTCCGCCTTCCAAACATGCCTTCCACTGGGGCATTCGAGCTTTGGGGCCTAGAGGAACATTGCCATTGTAATGCTGCTCAGTAGTTTTTCAATCAGAAACACAGAACTACGTAAAGAATTGTCATTTTGCTTCCTCATCTAATAGCACAGCCTAAGAATTCCCAGAACCTTCAGAGATCATCCTCTTAACCTTACCCATCTTACCCATGGGAAACTCCAGTCAGATGAGAAAAAAACAAAAAATCAAACAACAACAGAAACTTCACCTTACCAAGCAACTTGTGATAGACACTCCGTAGCTCTGAGGAACTTTTCCTCAGTTAGCAGAACATGGTAAATGGCCTTATTTTTTTTCCCCGTTTTCTTTCTTGTCCTTTCTTTCTTGACCCTTGATACTTCACAGGAGAGGTAGCAACTTACTTAATATCTAAAAGCCAAAGGGAGATCAGATCTTTAAAAATAGATGTTTTGGGTTTTTTTTTTGACATGTGTAATACCTTCCGTGAAAACCTTTGATTTTTCTTCCAGAATGCGATTAAGAATTTCAACTCATGCATTAAGCACAGTTTGCAGTCTTTGTTCAGATGTCCTCAGAGATGAGAAGTGAGTCTGTGTCTAGTAAGGAAACTGAAAGAAGTTCAATGACTACACAAAAACCTAATGTGTCTGTGATCCTTCGCCAGAGTGTGCTCCTGTCAGCGTCCAAACTTTGTATGATTCTGTTCAACTCAAGAATCGAATAAGGTAGAGCCACAGGGTGTTCATCTGGGCAGACTGGGTTTTATTACTGTTTGAAGCCCTGAAAAGAGTCCCTGAGAAGATAGGGAAAGTGAGAAAAAAAAAGTTAAGCATAATTTGAGATTTTTAAAGAAGGCAAAGTGAGGAGGAAGAGAAGAAGATGAAGTCGGTGAAGAGAGAGGGAGTAGCAGAAGAAGGAGGGTGTGAGGAAGGGCTTCATGAGAGTCTTGAAATTCTTCAAAGTCTCCGGGCAGTGCCCTCTGGGCAAGTCAATCTCTGAGTAGACAACCCAAGTGTTAGAACACTGTCTGTTTCATCTCTCAGAAAACAAAACAAAAAACTTTCTCTTCTCACCCCAGTGCTCTGGCCTGTGGAGCCCCAAGCTTCCTGAATCATTTCTTTTGGGTCCACTGAACCAACTTCCCCTTTCACTTGGAAAAAGAACTGTTTCCCTCTCATTCAGAGCCATCCCATTCTAAATAGCTTCCATGCTAAGCCATCATTTCGAGGCTAGCTCTTACTACTCTTTGTCTTCTTGGCTTTGAACGACTGGGTATGAAGCACGCGGAGAATGCTGCCTTTCTGTAACAATGAGACCGCTTTCATAAAGATGCAGAACCCTTCAGCTCACTCCTCTCTTTATGCTGACTCACAGATCTGGACATTGATAATGAGCCCCTGAACTCCCCCTTCAGCTAACAGCATCTTTATCTACATCGGGGTGGCTCTCACTTGCCAATGCCATCCTGAGATAATGAAATAGGAAGGTGTATTGTACTTTGTTCCTAAAAGTAAAGTATGCTTCTTCTCTGTTTGTATAAAGAGCGTTCTGTCTTTGGAATAGCTGTAATTTTGCTGTGCCCAGTGATAAGTTCCCGGCCTTGAGCTCTGAAGTTGTAGTAACCAATGCATGTCATCCTTTCAGTTAATCCATTTAGGGGGCTTCAAGGAGGGTCTGTTCCAGAGAGGAGAAAGTAGGCCCAGACAATGGTCAAGCGGAAGTTCAGCTTAAACTTAAGTCAAACTCATTCTCAGCAGCACCATACAGCTTTTCTTTCTGTGTATTCAATTCTTCTGTGAAAATAGGTCTACGAATTGTAAGAACATTGAGCAGAAAATGTAAATATGAATGCATAAGGGTTTGGAGTTTGTAGGTCCTGATTGTAGCTCTGCTTTGGTTAAGAGCTATTAATAGAGAGAAAGGGAGAGAGAGAGAGAGAGAGAGAGAGAGAGAGAGAGAGAGAGAGGTGAAAGAGAATAAACATGCTCTTTTGGTCTAATTGGATCTTCTGGAAGGATGTAATAACTAAAACTAAGTTATTGGACCATACACCAAATCCTGAGTCCTCCCAGGTCTGACCTGCTCCTGTGGGCAGGAGAATACTATATCAAATCTCTTCCCTCTGGAGTGGTTGTTGCTGTGGGTTACACTGATACTCTGACTGTGTTCTGAGCACACTGGTGCTAATCAACTGAGGGAATCTCTGAGTTAATGATTTTCAGGCCATTAGCATAGGCTCTAAGAGTTTTTATTTTTTTATTTTTTTTCCCGTTAGACTTGTTTATTCAAGTATCCAAAAACACTCTTTCCACTTCCTCCTCTCCTCCCAATACCCTCCCACTCCCCCCACTCTCCCCACTCCCTCTCCTCCTCCCTTACCATTCCCCAGAGCAGTCAGGGTTTCCTGCCCTGTGGATAATCCAAGTTCCTCCCCCCATCCTCCAGGTCCAGGAAGGTGAGCATCCAGACAGGCCAGGATCCCAAAAAGCCAGTCCATGCAGACGAAACAAGACCAAGTGCCATTGTCAATGACTTCTCAGTCTTCATTTGGACCTTGGGGGCTCAGTCAGCCCCCATGTCAACCACATTCAGAGAGTCCGGTTTGATCTCATGCTCGTTCAGTCCCAGTCCAGCTGGCCTTGGTGCCCTCCTATACACAAAGGATAAAGAAGCAGAGAGGGAAATCAGAGAAACATCACCTTTCACGATAGCCACAAATAGCATAAAATATCTTGGGGTTACTCTAACCAAGGAAGTGAAAGACATATTTGACAAGAACTTTAAGTCTTTGAAGAAAGAAATTGAGGAGGATACCAGAAAATGGAAAGACCTCCCCTGCTCTTGGATTGGGAGAATCAACATAGTAAAAATGGCAATTCTACCAAAAGCAATCTATAGATTCAATGCAATCCCCATCAAAATCTCATCAAACTTCTTCACAGACCTTGAGAGAACAATAATCAAGTTTATATGGCAAAATAAAAAAACCCAGGATAGCCAAAACAATCTTATACAATAAAGGAACTTCTGGAGGCATTATCATCCCTGACTTCAAACTCTATTACAGAGCTACAGTATTGAAAACATCTTGGTATTGGCATAAGAACAGAGAAGTTGACCTATGGAATCAAATAGAAGACCCGGATATTAATCCACAAACCTCTGAACACCTAATTTTCCACAAGGGAGCTAAAGGTATACAATGGAAGAAGGAAAGCATCTTTAACAAATGGTGCTGGCATAACTGGATGTCAACCTGTAGAAGAATGAAAGTAGATCCATATCTATCACCATGCACAAAACTCAAGTCCAAATGGATTAAAGACATCAACATCAATCTGTCCACTTTGAACCTGATAGAAGAGAAAGTGGGAAGTAGTCTATAAGATATAGGCACAGGAGGCCACTTCCTAAGTAGAACCCCAGTAGCACAGACAAAAAGAGAAACAATGAATAAATGGGATCTAAGAGTTTTTAAAGATGTATTCCTTCCTGAAGCAGGATTGGCTACTGAGATGGTGAATCTTCACTGTCAATTTGGCAGGATTCAAGAATGACCCAGAAGATACATTTTCGGGTATACCGTGAGGTGTTCCACAAAGGTTGAACTAAGTAGGAACAACTCACCCTGAATGTGGGCTGCAATATCCCATCTACTGGAGTCTTAGACCAAATACAGAGAAAAGGGAGACAGTAGAATGAACATCACTATTTAGGACTCCATTTCCTGACTGCTGACCTAGCCTGGCGAGTCTAAAAGCTCCACAACCATGGACATGGAGGGATCCCCTTGCCTGCTTTCTCCCCAGCTTGAAGTCTGTGCAGTGCCATCATCTTCACTGTTTCTCTTATTTCATTTTTCTCCACTGTACCTAACAGCTCTTAAACCATTTGTGTTGTTTAATTAAGGCTCCCATCTCAAAACAATGCCTACCATTTGGGTAGTTGAAACAGTTTTTTTTGTTTTTTTTTTTTGTTTTGTTTTTTGCACACAGTTATGGAGGTTGGAAACCCAAGACCAAGGAAGTGACTAGGGTGTTTCATACTCAGGCTGCCTCCTCAACGCCCAAGATGGCTAATGCTTGCTATTTTACCAGACAACTTTTCTTCTGTGAGCACAACCCTCTGCTGTCACTCCTTACAGGAGGACTAGCTCTCTTGGTTAAGATGTTCATCAAGTCCAAAGGCAACTCCATTTTCCCAAATTCTGGTGCTTAGATTGAAGCCACTATTCCTTAAGAACTTGTGAAGCCAGTTCCCCTTCTAATCAGGAAGCCATTTCCCTTTTCACTGGCAGAATGGACAAATGGCTGCCTGTGGTACCTAGTTACATACCAAAGTGCCTGCTGGCCTCCAGGCTCCCTCTGTGTCACAAGTACCTGTCACTATGTCAGAGTCAATGCTGGCATCCCTTCTCACCTCCTCCGCTACCCTAAACTTCTCCTGCTCATGAGCTTCCCTCCCCAAGGCTACTTTTTTTTTTATTACCCTGCTATTTTGGCTATGATTCTGCTTTTGCTCTCTGTTTTGCCTGCACTTTCTTGGTCTCGCATCTCACTCCCCCACACCACCTCCTGCTCCTCTAACTCCCTGCTCTGCTCCTGTTTGTCTCATGGCAAAGTCTAGTAGGTTGGTCATGTTCAATCTCTCTCTCTCTCTCTCTCTCTCTCTCTCTCTCTCTCTCTCTCTCTCTCCCTCCCTCTCTCCCTTCCCCTCCCCCTCTGTATTCTTTTAGATGCCTCTGAATGTCCTCTCTCTCCCTCCCTCTCTCTCTCTCTCTCTCTCTCTCTCTCTCTCTCTCTCTCTCACACACACACACACACACACACACATCTACAATAAAATCCTTCTACTTAATTGTACCATGGAGCAGTCTTGCCATCAGCTGATACACAAACAGCCTTATTTTGCTTTGATCATCTCTTTGAAAACCTTGCCTCTAAGTACAGTTGCAGGAACCACATTTTTCCTAACTCCAGGTTTTCCTGGGCCCTCTGCAGGTTAGTGCAGATAGCAAGTCCTCACTATTTTCTGTGCCCAAATGTCTGGCTTTTTCAAGATCTTCTCCTGCCATGGATATCCTGAACATCCATAGTCTGATGACAGCGTTGGTTGCCCATCCACAGCAGGATCCACTAATGTTACCAGAAGGCACAGTATACTCTGGTCCATGTAGAGTTTTCTTGAGCCGCCCAGACACACCCAAAGCATGCTGTCATTCTGTGGTTCATTCTTCCCATTCAAGAGAAACACTGTTGCCATCTAGTTCCGGAATTTGTTCATGTGTGCTCACCAAGAGTGTTCAGAGAACACTGATTTTTGTACCTTTTCGCTTTGCCCCACTTTGTTCTTTTGGGGAGACTTAGCCACAGCTCTTTACAGGTATAGTGGAGAATCCCACTCTTCAGGCACTCTGATGCTGACCCTTGGCCTTCTTGGAGAAAGTAGATCTCTTTCTTTGCCAATACCAACGAGGACACTTCTAGATTTCTTTGCCAATACCAACGAGGGCACTTCTAGCTCTTTCTTCGTCAATACCACCGAGGGCACTTCTTGCTCCTTCTGGGGACTTCAAACCTTTTTTTTTTTTTAAAGAGTCCTTTATGGAAGGTCAAATAACACTGGGGCATGAATTTGTAACTAAGCAAATAACAAATTAATATTGACATAAGGGCAAAGTAGAGAGATGAAGGTAGAGCAGGTAGAAGGATTGATCCTCTTAGACTCCAAAAAGTATGGCGCCCACTCTGTAGAAGGAGCGGTGGGCTGCTTCCCGCTGCCCGCCTCCCAGCTAGCTTTACCCCTGAAATAATTACATGGAAACTGTATTCTTTTAAACACTGTTTGGCCCATTATCAGTAGCCTCTTATTAGCTAACTCTTACATATTGATCTAACCCATTTCTAATAATCTGTGTAGCATCACGAGGTAGTGGCTTACCAGGAGGATTCTAACCTGCAGCTGTCTCAGAAAGGAGAGTCATGGCGACTGCCTGCCTCTGCTTTCTTTCTCCCACAATTCTGTTCTGTCTACTCCGCCTATCTAAGCTGTTGTCCTATCAAGGGCCAAGGCAGTCTCTTTATTAACCAAGGAAAATAACGCACAGACAGATGACCTTCCTCCATCAGTGGGGCAGATGCAGAGATGGAGGGAGAGGTAAGGGAGGGAGGCATATTTGAAGAAATAATGGTAGAAACTAATGAACTGATTAAAATTGCAGAGACAAAATAAAACTGAATTTATATCCAAAAGGAGCCATGCCATTCTGGGAAGAAACAGCCTTCCCTTTGCTGGACTTTGATAAGGAATGTAAACAAAGCATTGCCAAACTCAGTTCCCACTCAAAGTTCCCAGGAAAGAGATTTGGTCATACTTCCTCTTTCCTTTTCCTGTTAACCATATTTTTAAAAAAAGAAAAGAAAGAAAATAAAAACTTAGCGTGTTAACAGGTACAAAGAAAGTTGATGTTCCAAGAAAAAAAAAACATACTCATTACTCTGCAAATCCCTCATGAAATGTGTAGAAAGACGAAGAACATCCTCAATTCCAAAAACACCCAGGAGGCTTTCCCCTTTAAAAATATGGGGAATGGTTTTATAAAACACTGATAGTTTCTGCCCTACTTTATGTCAGATAATCTCTGCCTCCCAGTTTGTTTCTGAAGAAGGGGCAGATAGGACTTCCCAGTCTGAGTAACAAAAGAATAGCCCAGGAAGATGTCCTTGTTGTCCCCAAAGTCACTTTGTAATCTCTGACTCATCGGTGCCACCTCCTGTCCTGATTCCTGTGCTCTTGCTGGGCAAATACACATGCTGTTTGTGTCAGAATAGCAAAGTTCATGACCCGCTGCTCGGAGAGAATGACCTTGACTCAGGACGTGGTGTGGAAGGCCTGTGTTACATGCCAGAAGATCAGTAATACAGAGCGTCCTAGGTTTACAAAGTTAGTGGGAATTAATGCCCGAGACAATTAGAGGGTTTCAAAAATTTTGCAAAACCGAGGAACAAGTCCTAATTTGTTAAAGTTATGAAGAGCTATTAACACTACATATTAATCAAAATGCAAAATGAACAATAACAAGAATATAACGGGAGCTGCAAATTATACTTTCCATGAAAATTGAGCACTAATTCATACAAAAATGCAAATTGCCCTTCAATGGAAGGCTAATTTTTGTCTATTGATTCAGAAAATTTATGTTTAAAAATATCTAGCCAGGTGGAGGTGGCACATAGCTTTAATCTCAGCAATTGCGAGGCAGAGGCAGGTGGATCTCTGTTGAGTATGAGGCCAGCCTGGTCTACAAAGTGACCAGGACAACAGGGCTATACAGAGAAACCATGTCTCAATAAATAAATAAATAAATAAATAAATAAATAACCTAAAATGAAACAAACTGTGTGTGTGTGTGTGCATAAAACACATTGACTGCTTAAGCTCCAAGGGATGGAGGAATCTAATGTACAAAACAGGGTGTAGGTGAAGTGTCTGATACTGTGGTCTTGAGGACACAGAAATTCTACCACAACCTGGTCCTTCAAGGACCAGACTGCATATCAAGCAAATGGTTCTCCATGGTAAAGACAGATAGTACAGGGCTCCTGAACCTGGAATACAGGAAGGAATAGAAAAGACAATATAAAGTAATAGCAAAATGAAGATATGGCAAGTCAAATGTTATCCTCATTGTTACCCTCATGAGGGATTTTGTTTTCCTGGCTAGAATTCTGCTAATTGTAGATTCTAAGCAGGAGGTATCAGTTATCAGGGGAGGCCAGAAGTGCACTAAACACAGGCTGGAGGAAAAGACAGTGGACAGGGCTAATCCCAAGGCTTCCGGAGGACATTTCATTGGGCACAGCATCTATTAGATATGTGCAATTTGATGAGGTCTTTATCGGAAGCCATGTGGGATATAATAGTTTAAATTTCAGTTTCATTTTAAACATTTTCCTAAGTACCAGGTCTATGAACAACACTGCATCTACTCCACTTCTCCTCTGGCCCTCTTTCACCCTTCCAACTCCCTCCATGTCCCCAATCCAAATTTACTATCACTTTTGCTATAATTATCACTGACATATGCATATGCCAAACTTTTAAGTGAATCCATATATACCCAAGTATGTATAACAGAGTCCATTTAATGTTGTTTATATATCCATGTGTTCAGGGTTGAGCACTTAGGCCAACAGCTGACAACAGGACCTTATGAAACTAAAAACCTTCCATATAACTAATAATAATAATAATAATTAATACTAATAATCAGTAAAGAGGAAGATCATGGTGTGGTAAAAAAACCCTTTGCAAGCTATACATCTGATAAAGATTATCATCCAGGATATACAAAGAGCTAAAAAATAAACTAAAACAGTTGATAAAATAACCCAGTTGAAAAATGACCTATGGATCTGAGCAGAGAGTTTGGCAAAAAGAAAATAAAAATGTAAAAATGCCCCCAAATGAGATCAGGAACCCTCAAGGTGGTATGATTGTACTGTGCAAGCCCAAGTCTGACCAAATTTCAGCAGGGAAATGGGAGCTGGGTCCAAAAACCTGACCCCTAGCAGGGCTTGTATTTCCATGTATTAGCTACTTAGAGATGGGGAGGGATCTTTCTGAGTGCATCCCCTGGTAAACTGGCCATGTGAGAAACCTCACATCTAAAACATATGGGCAGGTCAAATTCATTCAAATGGATTTAAAAAAAGAACTTGGGTAGGTAGGGAAGGGAGTGGATCTGGAAAGAGTTTGAGGACAGGTGAGTGTTCTCCCAATAAATTAATGGGTTATTGGAAACATTCAAAGAACTAATAAAAAATAGCTAAAAAGCATGCATAAAGGTGTTCAGTGTTCTTACAGTTAGAGTACTTAGCGGTTTCCTCTAACCCCAGGAAGAATGGCTAAGATCAAGAAAATAACTGATAATAAATGTGGGTGAGGGTGTAGGGAAAGGGGAGCCCTCATTCACTGTGATGGGATTGCAAATTTGTGCAGGAACCTGGAAACCAGTGCAGAGACTTCTCAGAGACCATGAGGAAATCTCCATATGGCACAGCTGCACCACTCCTTGGGAAATGCCCAATGACCCAGTATCCTGCTCCACAGATACTTGTCAGTCATGTGCCTTGCTGCTGTGCTCACAATAGCTGGAAAATACAAACAGCTAAATGTCCTTCAATAGAAGAAGGGATCGTGGGAATGTGGGACATGGTTTTGAGGGTGAGTCCCATGTAAAGGACAGTAGAGTTGATAGACAGGAGAAGGAGCTAGAGCAGAGTCACCGAGATGTGACTTTGTACCTACCCTCTGCTCACCCTTGATGTGAGTACTAACCTCTAACCAAGACTTATTTAAAAGGGATTAATTGAAGATTCTGTTACGAATATTGGCAGAGTCCTGACTAAGTCACATAGAAAACATCAAAGAAACAGATTCGTTTTCTGCAAGGAAATTTATTGGAGGACAACCATTGAGGCTAAGTATGAGGGTAATGACAGATGATGCGGTCTCAGAGCACTTGGTGATCTCTCTCTGGTCTCAGCGGCAGCAGTATATGTAGTACAGTGGACCTTTTTGGCAAGACCCACAGTTTTGTTCCCAAAACCAGCAGAAAAATCTTCTACAGGTGCATTTCGCACTTCTTGAGGCTGAGGAGACAGAGAACACCAGGCATTAAGTATGGTAGCCAGCAGTGTGCAATAGTGTACAACACTATGAAGATGCATGATACATGGTACAGAGCAGGTTTGTTTGCATTGGTGACATCACACCCAGCACCGTGACCAACTCCAAACACTGGGAAGAATTTAACGAGTGTTGATCACATGCACAACCTGACACCCTTTTCACAGTCCTTCAACTTTTAGTGTCTTCCTGACTCAACACATTCATACACTGGCATTTGGCTCCTAAATCTATTCTTTTAAACAAAGCAGATTTTTCTTTCAATAGCAAAATAATCAATTGGATAGACAAAGGGCTAATCAATATGTTCTATATTTCAAACAGTCCCACAGGTAAATTTTTAGATGAAGAAAAACATGAAGAAAATCAATTATACTTTTTTGACTGTCAGTGTGACTTCTATGAATACAACAGTGAAGATCCTAGAGGACCAGCAGAGAACCTGACCTGAATCACACAGCTCTCAGCGGGATTCCAGAGCACAGCTTCCACCCTCTCATGAGAATCCAACCCCCTATGAAAATGGGCACCACCACTCACCTGCAATCTGAGAAGCAGAGTCGCTAAAGGAGATGGACACATCCTGGTCCTCTACCTCTGACTGTTCCTCATTTTTAGCCTCCTCAGTTGCTTCTGGGAGAGGATCAGCCTGGGCCAGGAAGGCCAGCAGGGCAAGGAGAGAGAGGAGGGCAAGTGTCTTCATGGCTGAGAATCACCTGGAGGATGGGTGAGCAGGATACCAGTATGTGGGGAGTGAGGAGCCCGCCTGCATTTATAGGGCTGTCATGAATAGATGCCGAGACAGACCCTTAGAGAGGGCACGCACTGATGGGAACTGGGAGAGACTGCTGCCCTCCAGATGTTGTCCTTTGATGTTCCTCTGTTCTCACAGCTGCCATCATGGTGTTGGTTTGTGTGTTCAGTGACAGCCCTCCCGTCCAGCTGCTGCTGATGAAAGGGTCTTCTTATCTTCCCCTGTTTCCAATCTGCTTGAGTATTTACCTTTCTGTGGTCAAGAAAGAAAAGAGGCAGGCATTTTTCCAAGTTTGCAACCTCACAGAATAAGGGGTTTTGTGTCCTGAGCCTGCAAGTTTCCAAAAGAACAGACCCTGGACCAGACCTGAATACCTGTGGACTGGACATTCAGTTCTTTGAATGATTCTGGGGTATTATTACTTTCATGAAGGAAGATTTGGTGAATCCTTTCCTTTGAGACCATTATGGAGAAAGTAAGATGGCCCTGGTGAATCGAGCTCAAGAGGAGACGAGGGACAGAGTTGGTCAGAGTGAAGCTAGAGCAGGTTGTTCTGATTGAGCCAGTGTGACCTGAGCACATCTAAAGAGTAGATTCCAGATGCCTCTTCACAATCTGGGCTCATGTCTTAGAGTCTGCATTTTCTAACTTTTAGAAAATGTGAACTTACATACAAGAAATAGCACTCAAAATGTAGGGAGGTTGATGTGCTTCTTTCCTTGTTTTGTTTTGTTTTGTTTTGTTTTGTTTTTCATTCTTCTGAGAAAGGGTTTCTCTGTAGCTTTGGAGCCTGTCCTGGATCTAGCTCTTGTAGACCAGGCTGGCCTCGAACTCACAGAGATCCTTCTGCCTCTGTTTCCCAGTGCTGAGATTAAAGGTGTGCACCACGATCACCCAGCCAATATGCTTCTTTCCAATCCCGAGATTCTTCTACGCTAAGAAGCCACTGCTGTTCATATATGAACACTGTTCTGTACATGTTTTTACCCATTTTTTCCTCACTATATATATGCGAAAAGATACATAACATTCTACTAATTTCAGTCAGCATATGGCGTCCCAGTGTTATTAGTGCTAGCTCCTATTTACATGATGATAAATACTGTTCAATTATTAAGATGTCTTTATTATAGCTGTGTGCAATAACTAGCAAAGAGGAAAGAATACTATTTTACATGCACATACATGCACGCACACACACACACACACACACAGAGTCATATTGCTTAATGGTACAATACTTCTTCAATACCTTTGTAGACTTAGATGTATTAGTCAAAAAGCGTATCTTATATTTCAGACACATCCCTCACTGTGTTGGCCTCAGAAGCACTCAGTAAACTTTCATTGCCAATCGACCACCATGCTCATTTTAATGATTAATGCTATTGTGTTTTGACTTTCCATCCTTCCCACCAGTGTTCAGCACAGAACTGGTCATTCAAGACCCAGGGTTACTTACTCAAGCCACTGAAAGGCAACCTTTAGGAAGAAGGCCCTTTCTAAGTATGCAATCAAGATTTCAATTGCTTTGTAGTTATTATTTCATGTCTTATTATTTCACGTTCCCTCCTCTGTTACTCCCCAAATCCTGGTAGCAGCAAGCATCTCTCTCACTTGAAGAAAGACATCTGCTCATGTGGACACCAGAGAAGGCAGAAACCAGAGTCTTCCATCTGTGACATCAATGTGACCACTTGCCTTTTGGGTTTGTTGAGGGGGATAGCAGATCTTTATGAGTCTGCAGTCTACTGGGCTTTTTATGGTCTTTGTGCAGGTTCATACATGCACTACGATGCTTTTTTCATATTTCCTTGTCCTAACCTAATAGGTAAAAAAAATTTGATATTTCAGTTTACATGAATTGATAGCAGAAGTGCACATGCCTAAGAAGTGTGTGCATGTGTATGTGGTCAAACGCTCATTGAGGCAGGGGTTGGCACATTCATTTTAGTTTTTAAAAGAAAAATATTTGTTTACTTTTATAAGTAATTTAGTTGCATGTACATGTGTGTGTATGTGTGCATGTGTATTTCTGTTGTCTATGGAGACTGGAATAGACAGTCCAATCCCCTTGAACTGGAGTTACCGAAAGCTATGACTTGTCATGTGGGTTCTGGAACTGAACCTGGGTCCTATGCCAGAGCACCAAGTGCTCCTAACCACTGAGTCGCCCATCCAGACCCAAATTTTCTCTAACCTTTGGCTGTTGTTCATAAATTCTGGAAATTTTCTCCTTGGAACATGTCACAGATCTTAAAGATTATCATTTTTCTTTGTCCTGTTGTGTTTGCTATACCAAACAACCTAGTTTTTAATTTTATTTAATACTATTTCTGAGTTTTATTTCTTTCAACTTAAATTTATAAAACTCAAAATTGGGTGTTTTAGTGATTTAGTGTCATTAGCAAAATTGCACTCATATCCTGTGATTGAGACAGAATTATTATTATTATTATTATTATTATTATTATTATTATTATTATTATTATTTACCCAGTGCCAGAGCTGAGGAAGTGCCACCTTCCCAGGGAGGGTTTTCAGGATCACTAATGTTCTGTCATCTAGTATCGCATGTGGATGCCCAACAAGCAGTTAGAAAGCAGATATATGGATGGGGTTGGTGGTCAGAGACCTTGAGGTGATGGTGGAGAAAGGAAGGAAGTCTACATAGTTCCCTGCTGCTTCTCCTATGCTCCACTGTATAGATCTTGTCCAAGCACCAACACGTATTCCAAGATTGCCTCTAGAGAATGGAGGTCACCTCCCATGACCTCTGAGACCTCAGATTGCAGCCCATCCACCTGTGCGCATGGGAGGGCGACTCCTCCTCCCCCTCACAGGCACTCACACTCTACTGACCCCAGGAGGTGCTGGGTAAGGTGGGTCACAGCCCTGAGGACTTGTTTCTTCTTAAGATCTCCTGGACTCTAAGATAGGAGGGGATGTGACCACTCCCGCACTTGCTTTGTGTCAGAAACCAGTGTGCAAATTGTCAACAGAACTCACAGTTACCCTTACTAATCAACTCTATTTCCCTAGCAGGGATCATACTTGGAATTTTTTTGATTTGTGATGACTGGCAAAAAATAAAAAATAAAATAAAAAACCTTTTCTTTGAGTATTTCTCAGGAGTATAGGTTATTCACTGGTGGGTTCACATCAAATCCCAGAGGAGGGAATTTGCAGAGGTAGAGACCAAGAAGCTCTGGAGAGACCATCTTCCAACCTTCCAAACTAGAACCACTGTCTGGTTCTAAACAAGGAAAACAATAATCCCAATAAATGATGGAAGTTAGCACTCTAAAATGCAGAAGTTAAGGTGGAACATAGGGTAGTGATGAAGTACAGGGGATTTGACCACAGCCTGTTGCCTAAACTTTAGTGTCCCTGAGTAAGGCAATTAACCTCTTCCAAGTTACTTTACAAAGCCACAAGGTATTGGTCAATAAAAGCAGAAACTTTATTGGGTTGTTGTAAAAAACTCTTATCGCAATAGACCAAAAGCTCTTTGCAATCAACAAATATAAGCTAATATAAATATACTGCATATATTATATACTGTAAGAATGCTAGTTGGCATCATGAGTATCAAATTATCATGATTTCTGTGAAGTCAACCAAAGTTGTCCTGACTCTACAATAAATGAAAATTTAATGTTCTCACCTGACTTAATAAGTTGTTAAGTTCAAGAGCACTTTAAGGTTTTATGCAATAGTTAATAATTTATATTTGTTAAACAAGCAAGGATCATATTTTATAGTTTCAAATACCTCAATAATTTTATGGCAACAGTAATGTCATTGTTAAAGAAAAATCACACAAAATAAACAGTTTTATAAGTTAAAGTAAAAAGGTTACGTGTCGCTACAGAGAAAGGAGTGAGTCATCACGTCTCACCTCAGGGTGGACGAGACAAGGACAAGCTGAGAAGTGAAGTGTAGTAGAAATATGGATAGTGGGAAGAAGGAAAATAGTTCTCACTACATGAAATCATTGATAATCCTTCTTGAGGTGTCTTGTATTTATTCTCTCGAATGAGATTGTTTCAGAGGAATATATGAGCCTATTGCATGAGAGATGCCTTTAGGATTGAGTCCAGTGTAAATTAAGACAAAAGTAAGAGAGAAGAGGTCTATAACTGGGCTAGCAGAACCATTTGAGCTTTTTTCTTCTTCTCATTTTGTGTCTGGAATCTGTGCTCCTCTTTTCAATTGCCGCTAACTGGAGTCAGGGTTTTGTTTAAAACAGTTTCATTTAAAAGTTAGACACTTACATTCCAAGAACTTTTGACTAAGCCTCACATCATCATGGGTAAGTACCATGTAATTTTCAGGTCTGAAAATGAGCACTACTTCAGATTTTCGTCATACTTGATCCATGAATGAGCAGCACGTGTCACCCCTTATTTGTATCCAAAAGACTCGGAATCAGTTCAGTAAACTGTAGACTACTCACATAATGGCAGGACAAGTCTTGGTTAGACCTGCGGTTTCAGAGATTGTATAAGGCATTGAGGGATGAAATTATCAACGAGTGACACACAATCTTGGAAGGACGCTTGGGGTATCCATAATGTTTGTCACATTAGCTTCATGATGGTCAGCAGCATGATCAACTCTCACAAGTGTACTGTGGATGAGAACACTGGACCATACATGATTTTTATGTACCACTGGGGTCATGTAGTAATAAAGTCAGCATTTCTGCTTCTAGATATGGAGCCTAAACAATTGTTGTTTTATGCTATAAGGCATATTTATATGTAGTTTTATTATACACATTTATCCATATAATGGTATATATTGATGTTTTCCTACTTGTTAGAAAAACACAGAAATAAATACAAATTGGAAAGTAATCTCAAGTTTATAAATGAATTCAGAGACAATATATACCACAAATAACTTGAAGGCAAGAGAACAATTTGATATGCTTCTCTTTTCATGCAAAACATGAATCAAAAGAATCTTACTGGAAGAGTTCAGTACAGAAAAGTGTCCTAGTGAGCACGGGTGGTTTCGTGGAGAAGCAGGAATGGAGCATTTCCTAGCATGGCTGAGGCTGAGAAAC
Organism: Myodes glareolus; assembly: GCF_982192425.1. Classification (NCBI taxonomy): domain Eukaryota; kingdom Metazoa; phylum Chordata; class Mammalia; order Rodentia; family Cricetidae; genus Myodes; species Myodes glareolus. The sequence continues at coordinate 50,014,975 of NC_142048.1, forward strand.
ATCTGGTAACACGCTTTCCTGTGTAGTTTTGTTTAGTGTGCCTTAATGCCCATCTCCTAAAAGTACAGGCCCGAGATCCGAGACACGAGGCACAGCACATCATCTGGTGGCTCCCCAAGTGCAAAGAGGCACCTGGGATGCTCTCATAGATGTGCTCAGGTCACGGGGGCTTCCGGAACCACCTGCTCTAGCTTCACTCTGACCAACTCTGTCCCTCGTCTCCTCTTGAGCGCAATTCACCAGGGCCATCATCTTACTTTCTCCATAATGACTGAAAGAAGCGATTCACAAACCCTTCCTTCATGAAGGTGATTGTGGCCCAGAATCACTCAAAGAACTGACTGTCCAATCCACAGGTACTCAAGTCTGGCCCAGGGTCCATATCTTCTGATAACAGCAGGCGCCAGCTTCAGAACATAAAACCCGCTTGTTCCACGAGCATACTAAGTTGGTACATGCCTGCCTCGTTTCTTTCCTGAACACAGGAAGGCAAATACTCAAGCAGATGGGAAACAGGAGAAGATAATAAGGCCCTGGACTCATCAGCTGGAAGGGAGAAGAGTTTCTGAGCACACAGATCGACATCATGATGGCAGTTGTGAGAGCAGAGGAACATCAAAGGGATCTTGAGGGCCACAGTCTCTCCCTGTTCCCATCAGTGTGTGTCCTATCTACAGGGCCTGTCTCGGAACTTTCTATGACAGCCCTATAAATGCAGGTGGGCTCCTCACTCCCCACACACTGGTATCCTGCTCCCCCTTCCTCCAGGTGACTCTCAGTCATGAAGACACTTGCCCTCCTCTCTCTCCTTGCCCTGCTAGCCTTCCTGACCCAGGCTGATCCTCTCCCAGAAGCAGCTGAGGAGACTAAAAATGAGGTGCAGTCAGGGGTAGAGGACCAGGATATGTCCATCTCCTTTGGAGGCCCATAAGGCTCTGCTCTTCAAGATGCAGGTGAGTGGTGATGCCCAGTATAGTAGTGGGTTGGAGTCTCCTGAGAGAGGTGGAAAAATGGGCCCTGGAATCAAGTCAAGATCAATCTGACTTCCTTGGTAACTCTGTCTTACTTCCATCTACTTCTTATTCATAGCAGTAATAGTGAGAGTGAAGTAAGTCAATTGATTTTCTTTCTCTGAATAATAATGCATTTGCTCTGAAAATACACGTAGGAATTTAACCAGAAGGTAGAGTGATATATTGAGATCCTCATAGACAAAAGCAGTCTTAGGTAATTCTATATTTTCCTTGTCTATGGGAACTAAAATCATTGTAAAAGTGCACTCAAGTATATGGATGGTGAGAAATTAACCCTTGAGAATGGACCTCAAGTTCTGCACGTTACCAAAACTCCTTTTAAGTATGTTATTTCGGTTTGCATTGTGTTGATCGTCTGTTGGCTGTCATGAGTCCAACGAAACACACCCGTGCTGTATCACACACCTTCAGAGGACTCTATGCAATCCAATCCTGCCAACCTGAAAACTCAATTATTGACTCTTTCTCTGAGTCTCCAGCCTCAAGAAAGATCTCGACATGCTACTGTAGAAGACGACACGGCAGATTACCAGAACGCTTCAGGGGACTGTGCACCATAGGCCGCAAAGTCTACTTGTTCTGTTGCCGCTAAATATGGAGACCAGAAACAAGAAGAGGACCATGCTCTCTGAGGCCCAAGACAAGTCTCTGATTTCCACGCCTTTGTGTTTCTCTTTTATCTCCAATAAAGTGCTTGTGATAAGCTCCCTGTGTGTTTGCATTCTTTCAGAATTTGCTATAAGGCTCAGTCTGGATTCTGAATTCATTCTGAATATGAAGTACTAGAATCTTCAAGGAAACCTTTGCCAATGAATAAATAATTTAGTTTATTTATTTATTTATTTATTTATTTATTTATTTATTTATTTTACAAAATAGGAGCTCCAAATACCAACAATATTTAGGATGGTCGCAGGATTCATACACGATCATTATTGTGTTGACCAAACTCCCCACTAAAGTTCTTCCAACCTCTCTCCCTATTGCAAATTCTAGACCCTGGATGCACTAATCTCATGCATTCTTCCTTCACACTTCTGAAGTTTGGGGTAAAATTTTCTTGTAAAATAAAAGAGCTCATTGTTTTTAAACTGACCTGTTGTAAATATGGGAAATTTAAGGTACATAATGGGAAGGGCTGACACATACATATGCAGACTGTGAAATGAATAAATTGGGGAATTAGCATATCTGTCACCTCACACACTTATAATTTCTTTATTGTGAAACACAAAATTCTACTGTCCTAGCTATTTTGAAATTAACAGTCCGTTACTACTTTATGATCATGTTATTGTGTAATAGTTGGCCAGAACTCATTGTTCCTACCTAAAATGCAATTCTATACCCATGGATCAACCTCTCCTCAGCATCTCCTGACCTTACCAATCACCAATAGCAAGTATTCTAGTCTCACTTTGCATGATGTTGGTTTTTATCCTGTATGTGAGAACGTGTTGCCTTCTCTTTGTGCATCTGGAGTTCACACATTGAGTGTCCTCCAGGATCGTCTCAGTTATTGAAAATTCCACCTTTTTATGATTGAAGAGTGTTCCATGTGTACATATGCAAACAGAAACAATACACACATGCAATGTTTATGCAAACCACATTCTCTTTATCAATTCATTCGCTATGGAACATGAAGGTCGATGCCATCTCTTGGCAATAGTGTACAATAATGTACAAGATACAGAGCAATAACACTCAAAGATATCTACATCTCCAACTTATGCTCACTTTCATTTGAGAGTTTTGTTTTCTAAACTCTTTCTACAGCCAGAAACAGAATATAAGGGATTGAGAAAATATATTTTTCTGTGCTTTTGGAACTTTCCTTTGTCACTCAAAGGTTCACAGGTCATTTTAGAAATTTACAGGTTAGAGGAAAATGTTCTCCAGTCTAATGTGGCCCGGATGTTCACCTTCCCAGTCCCTCTTAGTGCTTTGCCACCCCAGATGACAGAGTTCCTCTCACTCTCTTCAACCCTCTAACCACACACTTTCCTTTGCCTACATCTACCCTCATTTGGGAGTTCACCTAAGACTCCTGGTTTACACCCTGCCCCATTGCCTTCCAGTCTTCTGATGTGGGTGACCATGGATCTTTGGTAATTAGCCTCAGGAAAGTTGTGCTTTAAAATGACCTGAGAACTCTGATACCCAGGCTATACCTAGAACAGTTGTAATCAACCCTTTTGTATTGAATGCTCTGCATTGGGATTGATCGTGTTTCCCATGTGTATTAACTGGAGTCTTGGATACAGAATTCAGGAACCACCTCAGGTTGAGGCAGCATTCTCACTCAAGTCCTTGAGAACTGTAAGGAGGAATCCTGACTAGATTAAGTGGTTGGTTCAGGGTCCTGGCCTTTCTTTCCTTTTCTCTTTCTTTCTTTTTATTTTCAAAACAATCTGAATTTGAATACCAATCCCCCAAAACTTCTACCAGGGAACTCCTACATCTGATAAACACCTTCAATAGTGTGGCAGAATGCAAGATTAACTCAAAAAAAAAAAAAAAAACTAGTAACCCTCCTATATACAGATGATAAATGGTGTAAGAAAGAAATCAGAGACGCATTACTCTTTATAATAGCCACAAACAACATAAAATATCTTGAGGTAACTCTGACCAAACAAGTGAAAGACTTGTATAACAAGAACTTTAAGTCTTTAAAGAAAGAAATTGAAGAAGATATCAGAAAATGGAAAAGTTTCCCATGTTCTTGGTAGGATCAACATAGTAAACAAAAATGGCAATCTTACTAAAATCAATCCACAGTTTCAATGCAATCACCATCAAAATCCCAGCACAATTCTTCACAGACCTTGAAAGAACAATAATCAACTTCATATGAAAAAAACAAAAAACCCAGGACAGTCAAAACAATCCTGTACAAAATAAAAACTTCCGGAGGCATCACCATCCCTGACTTCAAGCTCTACTATAGAGCTATCATAATGAAAACAGCTTGATACTGGCACAAAACAGACAGGTGGACAAACAGAATTGAATCAAAGAGTCTGTTATTAATTCACAGTCTATGAACACCTGATTTTTGACAAAGAAACTAAAATTATACAATGGAAATAGAAGGCATCTTCAACAAAACTTCCCTGGTAGAAGTTTTTGGGGATTGGTATTCAAATTAATGGGTCTGGCATAACTTGAAGTTAACCTGTAGATAAATGCAAATAGAGTCATATCTATCCCCATTCACAAAGCTTCAGTTCAAATGGATCAGAGACCTCAACACAAATCCAGCCACACTGAACCTCATAATGGAGAGAGTGGGAAGTAGCTTTGAACGCATTGGCACAGGAGATCACTTCCTGAATATAACCCCAGTAACACAGACACTGAGATCTCTTTCTTTTTCAGGTGGCTCTGATATAATGGCAGAGTGAATGAAGGGCAGATATATGGAATTTTATTAGCTTAAATTCATAGCAAAAAAAAATCACTTTCTGGTTTCCCTCATGTTCTAGCAATTGGCAAGGTCATACACCTCTCACTAAATCTCTCCCCAAGGACAGAGACCTGAACCACACTTGGGTTACACACTAATCCTGCATCCCCACTGCAGATATTCAGATGAAAAATAAATGAGAAACTGTTCACCACAGCATCCCAATGAGTACAGGGCTTTATGCCACTTACTCGTTATATGTTCCCAGCTATTCCTGAGAAATTAAGTGAAATGATGTAGTCCCACTTCATAAACAATACATTGACCAAGCAAAAACTGACATCTAAAATAATCCATAGGCCACAGGTTCCCTCGCTATATACATGCCAATGCTCTGTTCTTCTACTGCTGTGTCAGAAAGCATTACAGTAAGAAACGGATTCCGTACAGCACATGCATGTATTCTAACTCAAATCTACCACTAGGACATTGGTCAATGCCATGGGCAAAAGGAGAAGCGGTTCTCTCGGGTTTGGAGAGCTCACTGCAGAAGAACTCTCCAGCTTGGTAAGCAAGCATTACTGGTGTCAGGAGGAAGCTCAGCAGGACCATGAGCTGAGACAAAGACGTGCAGAGTATTACTTTCCATCCTGGCTCAGGAGGAGGAAACCATCAGACAGATGCCCCTGTCTGAAGCTGAGTGGGTTTTAATCATGGATATTTGTAAACATTATAAATCAAACCAGTTTGTCACGAGCAAGCTGGCTCTAAGTATTTCTGTTCTACCACCATAAGAGGCCTTGGTTCCTCCCCTGTGGTCTTCTCCACAAGATTCAGAGTTCCTCAAACTATGGCAAATGGGTTCCAGTATGAACATCTGTCTTAGTCCACTTAGTCTGGCATAACACAACACCACGTATCACGCCATTGATAATAATGTTATGCACAGCAGATGGTATAAATTTCCTGCAGTTATGTGAGCTATGAAGTCCAAGACGAAAGTGTCCAAAGGTTCACTCTGTGGTGATGTCCCATTTCCTGATTGATAAGCGGCAGTTTCAGGAAATTTCCTCACCTGGTAAAAGGAACAAAGCAGTTCCTTCAGCCTCTTTTATGAAAGAATTACCCCATCCATGGGGGTTCTTCCCTTTTAACCCAATCCCCTGACAGAAGATCCCACTTGTGAATTTCATTAACTTTAGGAGTAAGATTTCCACACGCTAATTTTAGTGAGACTTAAGCATTCAGATAACAACATCACCCAATAAGAGGAAAATTAAAATATTAATATTTAAATCTTGGGAACAAAAATACAGCATGGTGACATAAGTGAGATTTTGTTACTGGTCAAGAAATTGCCAAATATATGCTCAAGAGGAGCTGGGACAAGCCTGCATTCTGAGAGCAAGTGTCTCAGGACTTGAGGTCACCTTAAAACATTGGTTTTCCGCCTAGGAACTGTCTGGTGAAAAGCTGGTGCATCTCCAGCACGCAGTGTCCATTCTGATCATGCTGGTTCTAACACAACCTTATAGAGGACTAGTATTAGTTTACATATAATGCCTCTGAACACATGTCACTTGGCTAGACTGTCGACTGCCAATCTCTCTGCTATCAGTCCAGTCTGTGGGACATCCAGAAGGCATTGTGTCTCCAGGAACCGTCTCACGAGTGTTTTGCCCATGTCGCTCTAGATAACTGTTTATCCTTGTCTATTGACCAAGAAAGGTTGCATCTGGGTCCTCCAGAGAACGGCATGATGTAGACATATCAATCACACTGGAGACTCCATCAGTAACTACAGTCACACTGCAAATCTAATGTACAATCTTCTCATAGTGCAGCATCCCTGCTCCACTGAATGGCTTAATTAGCTCTAATAGGGAGGCCTAACTATCTCTAATAGTTATGACCTAGGTCCCGGAGAGGCTCACTGAGAACTGGCTTTCAAATTCTTCTCTACAAATTCTTTGAATATTTACTCCAGTCATTTTCACCAAGTATAAAGCATGATTCATAAGCCACGCATGTCCTTCGAGCTCTTCCATATTGTCTGACATCAGTGATCTCACACGCCCGTGCAGCACCAGCTCAACTGTGTAAGCAGTGATGGGCAAGCAAGTGCTGTCTAGCTCTGAAAAAGACAGATAGGGGGAGCCTCTGGGAAGTCCTGCCTTGGCCCAGCTTTTCCAAATTGTGTAACCGTCCTTGCACCACAGATGCTGGAAGCACCCAACAGAAATTAACCACAAAAAAAGTGGGACATCCCAACTGGCTATTAAATAGGGCAAGTCTGCTCCATAAGGGCACAGCTGCTGTTGTCCCCAAGATCTGAACAAAGGAGTGCCATCTCTGCTGCTCTGCTCTCTGCACAGCCCAAGGATCTGTGAGTAACAAAATTCCCTTAATTTTCAAAGCATGGGTATTGTCATTGAGGCCCAGCTGCAACGGATTTCCTAAAGGCAAGCTTGCCCTGGGATGCCCACATTTGCAGAGACTCTTCTCAGGCTCTGCTATGTGGGCCTCTGGTGACATCTAAGGACAGTGGTTACTGGTTAAGGGGAAATCCACAAAGCTTTCTTCAAAACACAGATGTCTTCCTTGTCATTCAGGTAGGGAGAATAATATAATCTGAAAAACGTCTTTCTGTTTTAAGAAATATCTCTTTGGGTCACTTGCCGTTTATCACTTGACTTGGTTTTGGCTTCTGAGTTGCACACATTGCCTACATATGGATAATAGTTTCATATCAGGTGTATGCTTTGCCAACCTTTCCCACCATGCTCGAGTTGGCCATTTCACTCCCATGCTCATTCCCTCTCCTATGTAGAAGCTGTACAGTCTGGCACAATCCCATTTGCCCGCCTTTGCTTTGTTCCCATACAAGAAATGTCTGTTCAATTCTTGCTCTGAACTTTCTTCTCATAGTTTTATACTTTCAAGTCTTGTGTCTGGATCTTTAGTTCATTTTATTGGAGATCAACATCCAATTGTGCATCAAATCATTGGGTTGTGTGCTTTAACACCGACTGTCTCAATTGCCACTCATAGATGCGGAGAGGTGGAAAGAATAAACATTCCTCCTTTGGGGATCTATGTTTTACCTAGCATCACAGGAGTTCATTTCATAGTTTGATAAGGTCAATGTGCTATCAGAACCAACCCTAAAAAGCCTTGATTAACACATGTCATCAGGATCCATGTCCGACCCCAGAGTCGACAACTTCAGAAGGCCTCAGAGTCCATCTTCAGAGAGGTAGAGTCTTTGTGCCCTTGAACTTAAAGCATGAGAGTGCCGCTCCTTTTCATCTCTTTTAGCATTAAAAAGTAAACACTCATTTCAGTACCAAGTATAAAATCCAAAACAGTAGCGGAGTCCTCCTCATCCTCACCAGCTTAAACTAAAGGCAGTCACCAGATACACAGGTGGAGGCATATGTGATGGAAGCTGTGAGAACAAGAGCATCAGGAGAGCCTTAAGGACAGATCTGTTTCCTTATCACTGTCGACCTTGTCCAACTGCAGGGCCTGTCTCAGACCCTTCTCTTCACATACCCGCCCCTCCCCACATGGTTACTGATTATTTCATTTCTTAGGAAACCCATGGCCATGAGGACACTCATTCTACTCATTGCCCTTCTCCTGCTGGCCATGCAGACCCAGGCAGAACCACTCCTCGGAAGAGCTGAGGAGGCTCTAGACCAGGAGCAGCTGGGAGACGATGACCAGAACATAGCCATTTCCCTAGGAGGGGAGGAGAGCACTGCTTTCCTAGACGCAGGTGAGTGACATCAGCATGTTAGAGACATGGAGCAAAGAGAAGGGGTGGAGATAAACTCTGAAGTCAGGTCACCCAGGGGACTTAATTGCTTCTTTATTTTTCACATTCAATAGCAAGAGCCCAATAAATCAATTTCTTTCTGTGAAGATTATTGTTCCAAGATAATTTTATGACTATCACTGGGGTTAATACATAAAACGATTAATAACATTGTTTTTCTATATATAACTTGGTAGACTTGGTCAGATGGAGAATATTTTATTGTGTCTATTATAGTTTCGTATCTGGAGGTTTGTGTTTAGATTTTTATATAATGGTCAGATGCACAAAATATGTGTAATGGTAGGAGAACAAAAATGAAAAGAAACAGAATTAAGACAAATTGTTATTGGTCTTTAGTTTTGTGCAGGTCCGATGTTTAGCATGCATATCTATTCATATTGATTGTGATTGCTCAGGCTGTTGTCCGTAATGATGAACGTGGAGGACCCACTTCACCTAGCACATGTCTTACCCAGGGTCTCTTCCGTCCTGCTGACTTGGGCACTGAGTGTTTCCTGTGGTTTTTGTATCCCCAGATGTGAGGTCAGAGGTGACCTGCTATTGCAGAAGAGGAGGCTGTCGTTTTCCAGAACGACTTGTTGGCGCCTGCAGGTACCGTAACATCGTCTACCGACTCTGCTGCCGCCGATGATTAAGAACAAGGCGATTAGGTTTCTCACAGTAGTTGAAAACCTGAAGGATCCTGTTTGTCCCACGCTGTGTCCTTGAGTTCCTTCCTATTTTTTTTTATCTAAATAAAGTCTTTGCAGCAAGCTCTTTGTCTCTGTGCTGTGCTTGTCTGTTGTCTCCAAGCAAGACTCTGGGAATCAAGTACCAAAACACTGTAAAGAAATGCTGGACTGCAGATCATAAGAGTATGAAAGCTACCACACAGGCTTCTGGTGATTAAGAGAAGTTGATTCTATTGTAATAATTTCCATCTCTTATCATGCCACTCTACCTCATTTAGATGAGAACCACATTCAAAGCCATTGGCAATGGGGGGGGGGCAGAAAACATCATAACTATCTTCAAGTCTCCATAGTCCCAATGATCTGACTTCTCAAAGACGCCAACATCCTCATTCTGAATGTTAGGATTTAGCTGAATATGCCGAGATCATATATGTGCCCATAAAGCCCTACATTTGCACCACCTTCACAGACACAACTTTAAGTAGCAATCAGAAAGGTTAGCACATGCTACATTCCACAGTCCCAGAGAGGTGAAGTAACAAGGAGAAATCAAAGAGGGACTCAAGGATTTCCCTGGGAAGAGGAAGTAGAAGAGATTTCCTGGATAAACTGGGGACAGGTGACGATGGGAACATAAGGGATCAGGGGCAGTATAGAAGGAGAGAGTAATCAAAGAGATATCTTGATGGGACAGGGGACAATTTGGGGGCCGTGTAGAAACCTGGTGCAAGGGAAATGGCCACAAATCGACAAGAATGACCCTAGCTAAGACTCCTAGCAATAGTGGAGAGATGGTCTGAATTGGCCGTCTTCTGTAATCAGATTGGTGACAACCCTAATTGTCATCAGAGAGCCTTTGTTCAGTAGCTGATGGAAGCAGATCCAGAGATCCACAGACAAGCACTGGGCTGAACTCCATAAATCCTGTTGAAGAGAAGGAGAAAGGATTGTAAGAGCCAGGGTGTCAAGGTTATCACAGAGACAACTAACCTGGGCTCATAGGAGCTCAAAGACACTGGACCGACAGTTAAGAAGTCCACATGGAACTGATCTAGGCCTTTTACATATGTGTAACAAAAGTACAGCTTGTTATACTTGTGGAACTCCTGGCAGTGGGAGCCTGGCCTTCTCTGATGCTTTGACAGGCTTCTGGGAACCTATTTCAAGTACTGGGTTGCCTTACCAAGCCTTAATAGAATAGAGCTCAGTTTTACCTCAACTTGATGTGCCTTGCTTTGTTGGCACCTATAGGAGGTCTGCCCCTTTCAGAACAGTAATGGAGGAGGAGTAGATTGAGGTGAGGCAGAAGGGAGGAACAGGGAAGGAATGGGAGGAGAGGAGGGAGAAGAAACTGCAGTCAGGATGCAAAATAAATGAATAATTTCAATTAATAAAATACTTCTGGACAAGAAAGGTTAACAGCAAAGACACTAAGTAGGAATCAAAGCAGGCAATCCCACCCAGCTATGCTCATCGCCAGAACTATCTCTGCCCACATCCTGTGAGGATGGAATTGATCTAAGTAGCCCAGGCTTTTAGAAACACGAAATCCATGTGCTCATGTCCTTATCTATACCCTAAGAAAACTAGGTGTAGGTGTCTTAAGATACCTTATCTATACTTCTCAATTAGTGCTAAGCAGTTGGAAAATGTGACTGACATCAATCACATAACAAGACAAGCCAGGACACAGGAAGGTACAGCAGGAGGGGTCAGGTGCCAGAGAACAGGGTCCTCAGTCGCCACCCCAGCTCATGCCTCTTGTCCAGGTGCCTGGGTACTGAGCTGAGCATGGTGGACTACAGAGGGAACCGGAGGCCTTGGGCTTCCAAACTTTAACAACCATCCACAAATTCATCAGTCATATTTAAATATGGACGTGTGAGAATGCCTGGAAGTTACTAGTTTAACTCTAGCAAAATAGATTTCCAGGCCTTCCAAAATCAGAAGGGATAAGAAGGAGTCATGCTTGTTTTTGTGCACTCTACCCTCACTGATGTTCAGAAGACCTCTTAATTCCCAGATTCCAGCCTCTTCTATGGAATCTCTTTTGTTCTTCTTGGAGTGCTGGCTTTGGATCTAACGTGGCCACTGTGAAGAGTTCAGAAGACCGGTACTTGATACCTACTGCTCTGAGAGGCCTCTGAAGACTCTGGGGAAAGAAGAGCCGTTAGGACAGCTGTGCCACCTGCCATGCCATCTTGGTGCGGGAGAATTGTCTGTATTCTGTCAATCATGTATTTTAATAAAACGCTGATTGGCCAGGTAGGAAGTATAGGCGGGTCAACCAGACAGGAAGTAGAGGCAGCGATGAGAACAGGAGTATTTCTTCTGGGAAGAAGGAAGCTCTTCCTCCATTCCTGGGCAGACCACTGAAGAGGCAACAACATGTGAGCTGACAGCTGAAAGAGGTACCAAGACATATGGCTAACATAGATAATGATAATGGATTAATATAAGTTACAAGGACTAATAAGTAGCCTGACCTAATGGGCCAATCAGCTTTATAACTTATAGAGTTCTCTGTGTGATTGATTTTCTCTGGGACTTGCCGGCTGTGGGGTACTAGGCGGGAACAGATACCCCAACAAGCCGGCCCTCATGTTACACCATCTGTCCTCTGCTGATGGAGCTGGTCTTTCTTCACTGCCAATTCTTCTGGTCAGCATCTCATGCAGAAAAACATTTCAGTATGGAAGCTCCCTGGAGCAGCTGAACATAGGCAAACGGACCTGGGTTGCAACAGACTCTGTTTCAACGCGGACTCCTAGATGACTGGCGGTTAAACTGGCTTAACTGTGGGAGTAAGAGTGGAGTGAAGAGTCAAACAGAGCCGAGCTAAGACCTGCATGACTGCATCCTAGAGGCTCCTCTTCAGTCTAGTGACATCTGATGGGCGGGGTGGGGGACGCTTATCTTGTTTGTATTTGGTCACTAAAAGGTGGATCACAGAAAACTGGATCCTTCAGAATAGGGTTAGAGTTTAGTGTTTGCGTATGTGTAAGGGAAGGCACGGGAATGTGGACGGGAACCACACAAGGCTCCCTTATTCTCCTTCAACCCTTTGGTGATCCGGGATTTCTGCTTACACCACATGTTGCATCTATCTGATGGCTGACGATGATTACTGGATGGGCAATGAAAAAATAATGATAAGCTCCTTTGATCCCCAGCTGCTTAAATATTTATCAACTGCCATGTTATTGCTCTCTCCTGGAATCTACTGCTTTTAGAACAGGTCAGGAACATTCATTAATCCTCAAAATCACATCCTGCACTTCCATTAATATATATCCCTGCAATTTAATGGCACTCATCCAAGAAGGGCTAGAGAGTGTCTAAATGTGCTAAATGTGACTCTGCAGTAATGTCAGGGATGGCCTTTGAGGAACAGTTTCTATACCCAATGGAGACGCTTCAGTCCTGACTCCTCGTGACCGAGGTATCTAGTGTTTTCTAAAACCAAGTTTCCTTCAAAGACAATTGAGGTTGGGCCTCATGGCACAGGCTTATGACTCCAGCACAGGGTGAAGCAGGCAGGAAGACAGCAATGCCCATGCCAGAGCGGGCTGTCTAGTAAGACCCTGGCTCACATAAGCAAGCACGCCCACCGCAGTGGCTGTGATCACTCTACTGACTTTCCTGAATGTGTCCTTCAAAGCTAAAGACACTAATTCTGATGATGTTTCCTTTGTTCACAGCTAATTGTAAGAAATGAGCACTCACCTGTCTTCTCGGTCTTTAAAATTCAGGTGTCAGCTCACTGACTCTGGTTCCCTCTTTGTTGAGTTCTATACTTGGTATGTGGTAGAACTCCATTGCATTTTACTCTTACATGTGACTATCTAATTGCTCTGACAACTTTTGACTGAAGTGACTTCCGTAGTTCCTACTTAAAGAACCATGGTGTCCTCGAGGAATGTCAGTTACTGGTGTGTGTATAAAAGTGTCATTTTTGTATGCTTACTAAAAATAAAACAGAGTGCCATAAGCCCATTAAATATCTGGATTTATCTTAAGCAACACTGTCCACTGTATCCACCAGTGCCTTACTTAGACAGGCTCTGAAAACAGGCTCCTGTGTTCAGGTCAAGTCTATTTTTTTCTATTCTGGGTTTCTCACAACTGTACATAACTTTGAGAATGTCTCAGGAGCTCCATTATGAAAGTCCCAGGGAGCAATGGTTTCCCTTACCAAAGTCTAAAAGATGTCTAAAAAAGAATTAATAACATTTTTCTAAACTGTTCAAAAATATTGAAGAGAAGGGATACTTCAGCATTTTGTTTTTCTTTTTCAAATATTAGTGAGAAAATGTTGACTCAGGCAATAGGAAATGATAACGATATCCTTCCCATCACGCTGTTCCGCAAGCAGACACTAAACACAGAACCATTGCTGGAAGCTATGAGAGCAGAGAAACATCAATGGGGTTTGAAGGGAAAGCTCCCCCTTCTCTCATCAATGCCACCTTTCTCTACCAGCAAACCCTGTCCCTGCGCTTTCTCCTAGTAGAACTATAAATCCAGGACAAATCCTCATGCCACACACACTTGGTTCCGGTTCATCCATCCTCCAGGTGACTCTCAGCCATGAAGACGCTTGTCCTTATCACCACCCTTCTGCTGGTCCTCCAAGCCCAAGCTGAGCCTCTCCTGGGAGCAGCTGAGGAAGCCCCTGAACAGATGCAGTCATTAGAAGAGGACCAGGCCATGTGCACTCCTTTGGAGGGCTTGAAAGCTCTGGTCTTCAATAAGCAGGTGAACACATCCACACAATAGAGGACTAGAGTTAAAAGAGAAGATTGCCCAAAGGCTGTGGTCTGGAAAGGTCCACCTTGCTTGAAAACTCCTTTAATTAACTTTTCTGAGCTTTAACTTTCACAGTGAAAGTTAACAGAATTGAAAGTTAGTTGAATTAAATGTTATTTGAAGATTAAAAAGTCTTCCTCTGAAGACTTGGTTCTATGATCTGTCTCTAACTCAACAAGCTTAAGATGTGGACAGATCTAAATCCTTTCTGAATCAAAACAGGTCAAGTTAGGTAAAAAGAGAAGATTACACTTATAGAGAATAAGTTTGAATCTGGGCCACTAATAAGTTGAGTGTCTGTGTGGAGGACCAGGAGTACACAGAAGTGAAGACTATTGAGCAATGTCTCAAGACCCACGTGATGAACCCTTGTTGTGGGTATTGACTTTTGTTGACAGAGTTGTTAATACAGCTAGGTCTAAGGAAGTCACGTGTCACAGCCATTTGATTCAGCACAAAACATCTCAATACTCTTTGCCATCCATGTCTGACCCAGCACTCAGTGCCTCAAGTTCTCTGTTCACTAGGTCTATCAAGTGACCAGGGTGCTCCTGCCGCGCCTGCTGTGTTCATCCTCAACATGTGAGAGGCACCTGTTTAATATCACCCGGAATGCTCCTACGATGCTGCCCATGAGCGTGAAGAACTGAGACCAAGCAAGGACGCCAACAAGAACCAGGAACCAACTACCAATGCCCTTGTACTTGTTCTTGATTTTCTTTATTTGAAATAAATTCACTGCAGCCAGTTTTCCATGTTAGTCTTCTTGGGTATCTGCTACTAGACTCAATGAGAGTTCCTTTGGAAATCAACACTAGAATATTTAATGACAACCCTTTAAATAAAATCCTGCCACCCAATCCTAGAAATATCAAGAATTAACACAGGCTTGAGAAGTAGAGTTTTAGGAAAGTTTAAGAGCACTTCTGATCGTTGTGTGTGTGTGTATGTGTGTGTGTGTGTGTGTACATGCATGTGTGTTTGTATGTATGTGTGCGTTTCTTGTCTCCAAACTCTGCCTTCCCTTACATTCTTATCATCCTCAAAGACAGTTCTCAGCCCACCACATTTAAACACTCACAGTATCTCACTTCTCAGGAAAGCCACCAAATTCTTCGTTAAAGTGTTTTAATTTTATTGAAAAGACTCCAAGAAAATATCTGTATTTTAGGACTTGAGATTATATTGGTTTCATTTAAGACAGCCTTAGCAATCATATTAGAAAGATTCTCAAAAAGCAAACAAAAGACTGCAACACATATAAGTATCTCTATAAATATACACATATAGATTTGATGAACTTTTATCATCTGGGCTGATAAATCTCCCTTCTAGAACCAAAAACTATCTAACAAAAGCTCCCATAGGAAGTCTGCTTTTGAGTTGGTGATTAGGGTTGTCCAAGAGACTACTAAAATAACAGTCTGTTACTATTGTCCTTGCTTGCCCTCTAGTGGCGAAAGATAAGTTCTTTATTACTGACGATATCATGTCCTTCAGATATGCCTCAGAAATACCTGACCTAGAACTGACCAGAAAGTCTCCTCCCTGAGGACTAGCATTCATGGTGCCTTCTGGTACCATGTAAGCGTCCAGAGGAGGGAAGCAACCAACCGTCCTATCCATCTATGAAGTCTATGAACCACAAAAACAACCCTCATGGTGCAATAGTGGCATGTATATCTTGCCAATAACAAAAATATTCTAACGAGTTGGCCTTGAGGACTGCTCAGCAAGACACAATGCCCGGTTCTGGAAACCTAGCCAACTACCCATGGATCTCAAAGGAAAACCTACAGCCACCATTTTACGAAGCCAGCACAGTGCCTAACTCCACTCTAAATATCTGTTCTTATATTCACAGATAAATGTAGTCCTTTCCTCTCATCAAGGAAACATTTCTTTGCAACCAAGGGAGATCATTACAGAAAACTATAACCAAGCAATATGTAGAGTTTGGTACCAATGGATACATTTACAAAGCAACTGCCTCACCCAAGGCTCAAGGGCAGAAAGACTGGAAGAGACAGATGATCTGGAAGTTTGCTATATATATTGTGTCTTCAAAAAATATCAGAAGTTACACCCTTAAAGTCTCTCCAAAATGAGTTACTAAGCATGAGTTGAAGAGGGACAATAGCAATAGATATGCTGAAGTGGATGGAGGAAAACCCAGGAGGCAACAGCCCTGTACAAAACTGCAGACAACTAGAGAATGCACAATGGTAGAAATAGTCTTCATTGGTGGAGAGCACATCCATTATTTATCCAATAATGAATGATCATCACTGAAAACATCATGCAAGTAACATATTCATAGAGGCAAGGTGTATTTATGTAATTAGGAACACATATGTACAAACACATGTGTATGTGACAACAAGTAATGAAAGCAGAGGCCATAAATTTGAAAGAGAGAAGGGAGGGGTACTGTGGGAGGGCTTGTAGAAAAGAGAGGGAGGAGAAAATGATGTAATTATATTTTATTCTCAAAAAATAAGAGACATTTAAAGGGCTTATTTCAGAGATGATAGTTATGCAAATTATGTTGATTGCTGTGACCATCTCACAGTGTATGCATGTACCAAATCATCACATTGTAAAAGAGATGAAGTAAATCCCAGTTCTTGCCTTTTGCTGTCTTTCATTCATAGAGATGTGAACATCTACCCCTCCTACAACTTTGGGGGTGGATAAACGCTATAATGAGAACACTGTAAAGGGTTCTGCATGTGTTAGCCCCAAACTCCCGCACAACAGCTGTAGGACCTGGAAGAGCTGTGGATGTTAGCACACCACCATGCTAACAGCTGGCAGGGCTATCCACATGTGATCAACAGTTTTTCTCAAGTTCTCTTAATTCTGAAGGATATCAAGGGTCGTCATTTGTTTTTGGAAACACACAGTTTCATTGGTACTCAATATCTTGTACATTAACTCATACTTTCCTTTGGTCACACCTTCTTGGGGCTACCAATCGTACTCTCCAGAGAATCACCCTTCCTATCTACAGACTCGATGGAAGCTCAGCTAAGGCTTTCTGGACAGCAATGCCACTATCTGGCCATGAAGTGCCATTGCAGTGTGAGCACCAGGTCTGTGCTTAAAGTAAGGGAGCTTCTGAGGAGAAGGCAATGCTAGTGCTTGGTCTTTTCCTGGTTGTTGACCAGTCTTAGGTTTGGAGATAAATACGAGGCAAGTGAAAAAGAGAAGAATAGAAAGTCCTAATTGTTGGAACACAGTCCAGGAATGGTGTTGTGTGAAGAGAATTTGAGGGTTATGTGAAAACTCCAAGACAGCAAACCAAGAGTCTTGTGACCTCGGTTTCTTCAAAACACGAATTGTTCTTGGAATGCGTTTTGGTGCCCATCCCAGGTGTGGTGGGTAGGAATGAGTTTACATCAGATTATTCCTTAACAGCTTCCTGCTGGTACTCATTTAAATGTTTAAACTATCCTTTATAAGCCCCTATGGAAAGACACATTTTTGTCAAATGTGGCTTGTCCTTGTGGTTGTATAGAGTTTGAAATCATGTGAACGTTACTCATGTGGCCTTTCTTAACCCTCAGAATATAAATTGTCTGGGACTCCGAATAATGTTGGGTGTGGCATGAGACTTTAGTCTGCCTACCTTTGAACTCCATTCTCTCAGGCCCCACTTCAGATGAATGCCCCCCCCCATTGCCTAAAGCTGTTCCTAGCCTTGACCAGCATTCCAACCTTCTTTGCCTCTGACAAGGATAGCCTAATTTCAGCAGAGAATCAGTTACGGAAGAGAACACAGCACTCCTTATGCTCAACAAAAGGTTGAAATCTTAGCTCCAAAGGAAACGAACACTTCTCTGAGCCTACAGTTGAGTGATGGGCTTACTTAAAACTAATTTTTTAACCCCTCCTGACACTCTTGCTACTCACAGAAGGGGCTGAGTAAGACATTCCCTATCTCATTCTACCTATTTAAAAAGATTATACAAATTGGAGATATGTGAGATATGTAAAGCAATGACAGGTCAAAAACAGTTGAATATTAAAATGCTATCTTCATCACTGCTGCTCAGAATTCTGTTTACTGTTGATTCTAAGCAGATCTTTGGCTATCAGGCATCAGTGGTGGCCATTACAGCACTAAACACATGCTGGAGGGAAAGACAGTGGACAGGGCTAATGCCAGGGCTTCTGGAGGACATTCTATTGGGCACAGCATCTATTAGACATGTGGAGTTTGATCAAGTCTCCAACAAAACCCATGTGGGATATGGTGTTTTAAATTTCAGTTTCATTTTAAACATTTTCCTAAGTACCACGTATATGAACAACACAGCATCTGCTCCTCTTTGGCCCTCATTCGCCCTTCCACCTGCTGTCATATCCCCATCACAAATTTACTATCACTTCTTTAATGTAATCATTACATCTATATATTTATACACATGAGAATAAATTTTAAATACATACATATACACACATGTATGTATAACAGGATCCTTTTAAGACTGCTTCTATCTCCTTGTGTATAGAATTAACCTCTTAGATTTAAGGCCAAGTGAAAATAGGACCTTATAAAACTGAAAACCTTCCCTATAGCAAATAAAAATAGTAAAAAATCAGTAAAGAGGAAACTCACAGTGGAGTAAAGACCCTTAGCAAGCTATACATCTGATAAGGATTATTATTCAGCATATACAAAGAACTAAAAAGATAAAACAGTTAAGAAAATAATAAATTGAAAATGAACTATGGATCTGAAAAGAGAGTTCAGAAAAAAAAAGAAACAAAAATGTCTAAAATGAGATTAGGAATATTCAAGGTGGTGTGGCTGTACTGCGCAAGCCCAAGTCTGACCAAATTCCAGCATGGAGATGGGAACTGGGTACAAAACCCCCCGCCCTAGCAGTGCTTGTATTGCCAGTTGTTGGCTAGAGAGGGGATGGCTCTTTCTGAGTGCATCCCCTGGTAAACTGGCCATGTGAAAAACCTCACATCTAAAACATATGGGCAGCACAAATTGGTCCAGATGGATTTAAAAAAGAAAAAGGACCTGAACTTGGGTTGGTAGGGAAAGGGGTAAACCTGGGAAGAGTTTGGGGAGATGCAAGTACTCTGCCAACAGGTTAACAGGTTGTTGGAAACTTTCAAAGAACTAATAAAAATAGCAAAGATATATATTTAAATGTGTTCATCAAGGTCAACAGGGAAATCTAAATTAAAAGTTCTCAAAAGTTTTATCTAACCCCAGGAAGAATGGCTAAGATCAAGAAAACAACTGACAACAAATGTGGGTGAGGGTGTAGGGAAAGGGGGGCCCTCATTCACTGTGGTGGGATGCAAATTTGTGCAGGAACCATGGAAACCAGTACAGAGACTTCTCAGAGACCATGAGGGAATCTCCATACGGCACAGCTGCACTGCTCCTTGGCAAACACCCGATGACCCAGCATCCTGCTCCATAGACACTTGTCAGTCATGTGCCTTGCTGCTGTGCTCACAACAGCTGGAAAATACAAACAGCTAAATGTCCTTCAATAGAAGAAGGGATCGTGGAAATGTGGGACATGGTTCTGAGGGTGAGTCCCATGTAAAGGACAGTAGAGTTGATAGACAGGAGAAGGAGCTAGAGCAGAGTCACTGAGATGTAACTTTTTTTTATCTAACCTCCTGCTCACCCTTGAAATGACTACTAAAATGTAGCCAATACCTTCTTTATAAGGGATTCGTTGAAGATTCTGCTACCAAGCTCACAGAGTCCTGACTAAGCCACATAGAAAGCATCAAAGAAACATAAAAACAGTCTATTTTTCCCGAAAGGAAATTTATTGGAGAAAGAAAAATAATTGAGGCTAAGTACAAGGGTAATGCCAGGTGATGCGGTCTCAGAGCACATGGTGATCTTCTCTCTGGTCTGAACGGCAGCAGAATGTGTAGCGCACTGGACCTTTGTTGCAGAATCCAGAGACTTGTTCAGAACGCCTGCAGGACTTTTTTCTACAGTAGCAGCTCACACTTCTTGAGGGTTAGAAGACAGAGAACACCAGGCATTAAGTATGGTAGCCAGCAGTGTGCAATAATGTACAACACTATGAAGATGCATGATACACGGTACAGAGCAGGTCTGTCTGCATTGGTGACATCACACCCAGCACCATGAGCAACTTCAAACACTGGGAAAAATACATTTATCTTATTTGTGTGTTGACCGCATGCATACTTGATACCCATTTCACAGTCCTTCAATTTTTAGTGTCTTCCTGACCCAACACATTCATACACAGGCATTTGGTTCCTAAATCTATTCTTTTAAACAAAATAGATTTTTGTTTCTATAACAAAGTTGTCAATTGAATAGACAAAGTGCTAATCAATGTTTTCTATATTTTAAAACTACTTCACAGATAAATGTTTAGATTCAAAAACTTTAAGAAAATCAATTTTACATTTTTTTATGTCTCTTACTTACTCCTCCAAATAAAACAGTGAAGATCCTAGAGGACCAACAGAGATTCCTACCTGAATCACACAATTCTTGACAGGATTCCAGGACACATCTTCCACCCTCTCTCAGGAGACTCCAACCCACTATCATCATGGGCACCAGCACTCACTTCCATCTTGAAGAGCAGAGAGTCTTCTGGGTCCCCAAAGGAGATGGACACATCCTGGACCCCTACCCCTGGCTGCTCCTCATTTTTAGTCTCCTCAGTTGCTTCTGGGAGAGAATCAACCTGGGCCAGGAAGGCTGGCAGGACGAGGGCAGAGAGGAGAACAAGTGTCTTCATGGCTGAGAGTCACCTAGAGGA
This sequence comes from Myodes glareolus, assembly GCF_982192425.1. NCBI lineage: Eukaryota > Metazoa > Chordata > Mammalia > Rodentia > Cricetidae > Myodes > Myodes glareolus. Next base: position 50,035,542 of record NC_142048.1, read on the forward strand.
AGCACCAGCAGGAGCCAGCCTTGAGGGATGTGAGGAGTCAACTCGCTTTTCTAGGGCTGCCATGCTAAGGTACAGAGACAGGCCCTGTAGATAGAGAGGACATGCACTGATATGAACTGGGGGAGGCTGTTGTCCTCAAGATTCCATGGATGTTCCTGGGTTCTCACAGCTGCCATCATGGTGTTGGTCTGTGTGTTCGGTGGCAGCCCTCCCTTCCAGCTAATAATGATACTTACTGTCATCTCCTATTTCCCATCTGTTTGAGTATTTACCTTTCTGAGGCCAGGAAAGAAAAGAGGCGGGCTTTTTACAAGTTAGTAAGCTCAAAGAACAAAGGGTTTTCTGTTCTGAACTTGGAGCCTGCTGTTTTCAGAAAGCATGTACCCTGGAGTAAGCTGTAATTAATAAAAACCCAGAGACAGATATTGAGGTTCAACCCAAATGTCAGAAAAGCAAAATAACCAGTCTTTGGTTCTTAACCTCTAACTCAGTTCCAAGTGGCAATCCCTGCCTCCAGGAATCCTCAGAATGAGACTGTCTCTGAGAGCTGTCTTCTCTTGGGCGTATCCTCTCTAGGGCTGGTATTTAAGGGCGTTCACTACTACTGTCCGGTTTCTATGGCAAACTAACGTGGCTTCTGGGATTAAAGGTGTGTGCCACCCCTGCCTGGTCTGTGTGGCTGATCAGTGCAGCTGTTTTACTCTCGGATCTTCAGGCAAGCTTTGTTTATACAAATGAAATAGCACTACAAATAAGGCAATCAAGTTGTGATGTGTACCATAGTTTTCATTCTCTTGTTATTTCACGTCCTCTCCTCTGTCTCTTCCCACGTCCTGGCAGCAGCAGCTCTCCCACTGGAAGGAAGACTTCTGCTCATGTGGACACCAGAGAGGTAGAGAGCAGAATCCTCCGTCTGTGAAGTCAGTGTGGCCACTTAGCTACTTCTGGGTTTGTTGAGCCTTGGGGGAAAAACAGATCTTTACTTTGTGAGTTTATAGACAGCTGGAGTTTTTACAGTCTTTGTTCACACGTGCACTACAATGCTTTCCTCATATTTCCTAGTCCCAATCTAACAGGAAAAAAAAATCGGTATTTCAGTATTATACTAGTTTACATTTTCTCATGGATTGGCGGCGGAAGTGCACACGCCTAAGTAGTGTGTGCACGTGTATGTGGGCAAATGCTCATTGAGGGAGGGGTTGGCACATTCATTTCACTTTCATTAAGAAAAATATTTACTTATTTTTATTTTATAATATAAGTAATTTGCTTGCATGTATGTATGTGTTGCCTGCTGCCTAAGGAGACCAGAATAGTCAGTCAAAATCCCTAGAACTAGAGATACTAAAAGCTATGTACTGTCATGTGGGTTCTGGGACTAAGCCTGCGTCCTCTGCAAGAGCAGCAAATGCTCCTAACCACTGAGCTATCCCTACAGACCCACATTTTTTTCTAATTAATCTTTAGCTGTTGTTTATAAATTCTGGAAACTTTCACCTTGTAACACGTTGCAAACCTTTAAAATTATCATTTTTTATCCTTCTCTGTTTGCTATACCAAACAAACTGTTTAAAAAATTTTAATATTATTTCTGAGTTTTCTTTCTTTCAACTTAAATTTATAAAATTCAAACTTGTGTATTTAAGTGATTATTGGAGCTAGCAAATTTCCTCTCATATCCTGCGGTGAAGAGACAGTTGTCTTTCTTACCCAGTACCAGAGCTGAGGAAGTGCCACCTTCCCAGGGAGGGTTTTCAGGATCACTAATGTTCTGGCATCTAGTATCGCATGTGGATGCCCAACAAGCAGTTAGAAAGCAGAGATATGGATGGGGTTGGTGGTCAGAGACCTTGAGGTGATGGTGGAGAAAGGAAGGAAGTCTACATAGTTCCCTGCTGCTTCTCCTACGCTCCGCTGTATAGATCTTGTCCGAGCACCATCACGTATTCCAAGTTTGCCTCTAGAGAATGGAAGACACCTCCCATGGCCTCTGAGACCTCAGATTACAGCCCATCCACCTGTGCGTATGGGAGGGCGACTCCTCCTCCCCCTCACAGGCACTCACACTCTACTGACCCCAGGAGGTGCTGGGTAAGGTGGGTCACAGCCCTGAGGACTTGTTTCTTCTTAAGATCTCCTGGACTCTAAGATGGGAGGGGGTGTGGCCGCTCCTGCACTTGCTTTGTGTCAGAAACCAGTGTGCAAATTGTCAGCAGTGCTCACAGTTACCTTAATAATCAACTCTATTTCCCTAACAGGGATCATACGTGTGATTTTTTTTTTATTTGTGATAACTGGCAAAAAATAAAACCCTTTTCTTCGGATGTTTCTAGGGAGTGTAGGTTACTCACTGGTGGGTTCATGTCAAATCCCAGAGGAGGGAATTTGCAGAGGGAGAGACCTAGGAGAGGTAGAGACTGAGGAGGTAGCAGCTGCCAACAGATGTCTTCCAACCTTGAGCCACTGTCAGGTTCTAAGCAAGGAAAACAAATAAAGCCAATAATTGATGGAGGTTAGCACTCTAAATGCAGACGTTAGGGTGGAGCACAGGGTAGTGGTGAAGTACAGGGGATCTGGCCACGCCCTGTTGCCTAAACTTTAGTGTCCCTGAGTAAGGCAATTAGCCTCTTCCAAGTTCCTTTACAAAGATACAAAATATTGGTCCATAAAAGCAGTAACTTTATTGGGTTATTGTAAAAACCTCTTATTGGGATAGATAAAACGGTCTTAGCAATCAATAAAGATAATAGAAACATACTGCATGTATTATAGACTTTGAGAATGCTCCCTGACATTTTAAGTTTCAAATTATCGTGTTTTCTATGAAGTCACACAAAGCTGTCTGGACTACACAATGAATGAAAATTTAGTATTCTCACCTTGCTTACCAAGTAGTTAAGTTCAATAGCATTTAAATAGGTTTATCTAATAGTTAATGATTTGTATTCGTTAAACTAGTGAAGATCATATTTTCTAGTTTCAAATACATCGGTAATTTTATGGCATCAGTCATCTCACTGTTAAAGAGAAATCGCAGAATGTAGGCATTTTCCAAGGTCAAGTAAAAAAGTTAAGTGTAGCTACAGAGAGAGGAGTGAGTCATTACGTCTCACCTCAGGGTGGACGAGACGAGGAAAGCTGAGAAGTGGAGTAGAAATATGGATGGTGGGAAGAAGGAAAATAGGGAAAGCCCAGTAGAGTAACGTGCAGATATTTCTGACCAGAAGACGAGGAATGTTAGGATGCTTGATGGAATAGAAGTTGAGTTTCATATTGGCTGAGGAGTTTCCTCAGACCAAGGAGACAAACCTCCCTCTGTTAAAGGTGAGCGTTTAGGAACCAGTGAAGTCTAGAGGAACTTTATTATGAAGTCGGCACAGGGCTTCTGATTCCAGCACAGTTTACACACAGTTCTCTGTGTTCCCATGATCTAATAGGAAACCAGAGTCATAGTAAGAAACCATAACGTGGGCCTGCCACAGAGTTGGCTACTATGAGCCACTGTGTGATGTCCATTTGAAATTTCTGTGATGAATGGGATATTTTTTTAAAAATGGTGTGTTTTCATGATACTGTCAGCTGTTTACTGAAATTTTTTCAGAGATTCATTGTAGTGATAAGCGATGTTATCCGGCCCAGGTGGTGGACATGTTGACCATGCCGTGTTGATGGAGAAGATGTGATTTCAGTATGGACATGTCTTCTGAGCATCACAAACCAGAGTAGTTCTCAGTTGGTATATAAATTGGGAGTTCTTCAATGTTTGTCCAAAGCCAAATGAAGTTAACTGTTTGAGACTCCTTGGGATTAGGCTAAACTAGAGACCCATCTGAGGGATAAAAAGCACGTATTCTATAACTGATCCTGAGGTTGTACCAGGCTTTTTCTTTTGGATCACCAACCAACTCACAAATCATGACACATGTAGAAAGAAAGGCAAAAAGCCCCAAGGCAACGGTAGATAAAGAGGTTAAATCATGTTTATATATAAGTTATATGTATATATGTGTATATATAAGTTATGTATACTTATCGTAGGCTATGCTCATTTCTGGCTGGCTCTTTTCTCTTGATTTAACCTCTTTATCTACCATTGCCTTGGGGCTTTTTGCCTTTCTTTCTACATGTCCTATTCCGTGTGCTGTCTGGCGGCTGTCTGGTTGGCATTGTTTTCTCCTTTATCTTCCTTGTTCTCTCCTCCTGTTCTTCTCTCTTTACACTTTTCCCCCCATCCTTCTTCAGTCTAGTTTTTTTCCTCTTATTTTTTTCTCTCTGCCCACCAGCCGCACCTATCCCTCCTCTCTGCTTAGCTATTGGCCCTTCAACTTTTTATTAGAACAATCAGGTGTCTTAGATAGGTAACGTGAAACAACTGCCACCCGTCTTTCCACAATTAAACACACGTTAAACAAAAGGAGTCTAAAAATGCAATACACTTTTACACAGTTAAAGTAATATCCAACCACGTGGTAGGGTCAGTCTCGTGAAGGCTTATTATTTTCTTAATATTTCTTTGACATTTATTACTTTATTGTATATGTAAGGAGAGCTCATGTGCCACAGTACATGTGTGGATGTCCGAGGACAGCTAATAGCAGTCTATTTGTTCCTCCCACTGTGTAGATCCTGAGTCTTGAACTCAGGTTGTCAGGTGTGGTGGTAGCATCTCTCCCACTAAGCCATCCCCTTGACCCTTGCTTGTTTAATTTCAGCTACCTGGGTTTCTTTGTGCACAATGTGTTTCCTTGACATTTGATCTCTTGAGTAGCCTTCTCTTTGTTTTTCATTCCAGTTCTCACTGCATGAAGTCATCAATATTCCTTCCTGAGGTGTCCTGTATTTATTCTATCAGAATGAGATTGTTTCAGAAGAATATATGAGCCTATTGCATGAGAGATATGTTTGTGATTGAATCCAGTGTAAATGAAGACAAAAGTATAACTGGGCCAGAATCATTTGAGCTTCTTTTTCTCCCTTTGTGTCTGGAATTCGTGTTCTTCTTTTCAATTGCTACTAACTGGAGACAGGGTTTTGTTTAAAACAATTTCATTTAAGGGTCAGACACGTATAATTCAAAGACCTTTGACTAAGCCTCAAGCATCATGGGTAAGTACCATCTAATTTTCATGTCTCAAAGAGAGCAGTGCTTTACTTTTTTTCCATCCTTGGTACACAGAATGAACAGCATGGACCACCCCTTATATGCATCCTAAAGATTCAGAATCAGTCAAGTAAACTGTAGACTACTCCCATAAGGGCAGGACAATCTCGGTTAGGCCTGGAGATTCAGAGAGAATATAAGGAACTAATCAATAAAATTATCAGTAAGTGACATACAATCTTAGGAAGACACTTGGGGTATCCATAATGTTTGTCACATTGGCTTCATGATGGTCGGCAGCAAGATCAACTCTCACAAGTGTATTATGGATGGGAACAGTGGGGCAAATATGATTTTGTATGTGTCACTGGGGTAGTGTGGTAATAAAACCAGCATTTCCACATCTAGATATATAGCCTAAACGATTGTTGCTTTAGGTTATATGATATATTTATATGTATTTTTTAATGTTCATGTATCCATATAATCATATATATTGATGTTTTCCTGATGTGGGGGTCCCCTCTGTAATTGTGCTGTAATTACCATTAATGAATAAAGAAACTATTTTGGACATCCAGCAAGGCAGAACTTGGGTAGGCAGGGAAAGCTAAGCTGAATGCTGGGAGAAAGAAGGGCGGAGTAAGAGAGATGCCATGCAGTTCCACTGGAGACAGACACTGGAACTTTAGCCGGTAAGTCACAGCCACACGGCCATACACAGATTAATAGAATTGGGTTAAATTAATATGTAAGAGTTAGCCAGTAAGAAACTAGAGCTAATGGGCCAAGCAGTGATTTAATTAATATGGTTTCTGTATGATTATTTCGGTTCTAAGCTAGCCGGGTGACTGGGAACCAACAAGTGGCTCACTCCCTCCAACATTTTCCTGCTAATTAGAAAAACATAGAAACAACCAAATTCTACTCATTAGGAAAGGATCTCAATCTTTAAAAATAAATTCAGAGGTAGCATATACTGTGACTATATTTAAGGCAGGAGAAAAAATTTTTTTTGCATGCTCACCATGAGTAAAATAATCTTCCTGGGGAGTGCAGAACAGTGTCCTGGTAAAGACTGGTGGGTGCATGGAGCTCTAGGACCAGAGCATTTCCTAGCAGGGCTAAGGGTGAGAAACAGCTTTCAACACTTTTTACTGTGTGGTATTTATTGTGCCTTAATTCTCATCTCCTAAAAGTACAAGTTCAAGATCTGAGACATGAGTCACAACGCACCATTTGATGGCTCCCAAAGTGTGAGGAGGGACCTGGAATGCACTCATGAGATGTGTTCAGGTCACGGTGGCTTCTTCAGAACAACTTGGCAACTTGGTCTAGCATCACTCTGACCAACTCTGTCCCTCATTTCCTCATCAGCTCGATTCACCCAGGCCATCTTACTTTCTCCATAATGGGCCCAAAGAAAGCGATTCACAAAGTCTTTCTTCATGAGGGTGATGATACCCCAGAATCAGTCAAAGAACTGACTTTCCAATCCACAGGTATTCAGGTCTCAGAACACAAAAATCCTGTGTTCCGTGAGGTTACAAGCCTGTAAAATGCCCACCTCTTTTCCTTCCTGACCACAGGAAAGTAAATACTGAAGCAGATGGGAAACAGGAGAAGACAGCAAGGATATTTTATCATTGTTAGCTGGAAGGGAGGGATGTCACTGAGCACACAGACCAACGCCATGATGGCAGCTGTGGGAACAGAGGAACATCAAAAGACAACATCTCGAGGACAATATTCTCTCCCAGTTAATATCAGTGCATGTCCTCTCTACCCACAGGGCCTGTCTCTGCACCTTCTATGACAGCCCTATAAATGCAGGCGGGCTCCTCAGTCACCACACACTGGGCTCCTGCTCACCCTTCCTCCAGGTGTCTCTCAGTCATGAAGACACTTGTCCTCTTCTCTGCCCTTACCCTTCTGGCCTTTCAGGCCCAGGCTAATCCTCTCCCAGAACCAAATGAAGAGGCTAAAAACAAGGAGAAGTCATGGGTAAAGGATCAGGATGTGTCCATCTCCTTTGGAAGCCCAGAAGGCTCTGCTCTTCAAGATGCAGGTGAGTGGTGATGCCCAGTTGATAGCCAGTTGGGTTGTAGCCTCCTGAATGAGGGTGGAAGATGTACCCTGGAATCCTGCTGAGGGCTGTGTGATTCAGGTAGGTACTTCTGTTGGTCCTCTAGGATCTTCACTGCCATATTTGGAGGAATAACAGTGAGAGTCAAAAAGTATAATTGATCAACACTTGTTAAATGTATGATTCCCCAGTGGTTGGAGTTAATCATAGTGCTGGATGTGATGTCACAAAGACAAAAAAATCTCCCCTGTACCATGTACATCTTCATTGTACTATATGTGATTGTATACTTAATGCCTGATGTTCTCCGTTTTCTCAGCTTTAAAACAGAACTTCGCATGCTCCTGTAAAAAATCCTGTAATTTTTATGAAAACGTCGCTGGATTCTGCAGCAAAGGTTTTATACGTTATCTATTCTGCTGTAGCTGAGAACAGAGACAAAATCACCATGTGCTCTGAGACTTCGTCATCTGTCACTATTTTATACTTAGTCTCAGTGATTTTTCCTTCTCCAATAAATTCCCTTGCAGAAAAAAGAATTTGTTTTTTATGTTTCTTTGGTGCTTTCTATGTGACTTAGTCAGGACTCTGCCAAGCTAAGCAGCAGCATCTTCAGTGAATCCCTTATGAAGGAAGTCTTGATTACAGACTCCACCGATGTGTTCTAGTATTTTGCAGGATCGTTTTCCACAGTGGCATGTCAAGAGCTTCTTTGAGACTTGAGACACACAGAGAGAAACAAGAATTGAGATTGGGGGTCAGCAAGATGGGATAGTAAATAGTCTATGAAGATATATGATATCGAATGGGTATGTTTTGTTGGCAACATTGCAGCTAGTACCATGGTTAACTCAACACAAATTGAAATAATGTACTTGAGGAGTGTTGGTAATAAGCAGGACTTGATAAACATTCTGATGTATCTTTAATTTTTATGTGCCCTTTTTCCACCTTTCATATACTGGGTGCACACTTACACTGATTTGCAATTCCCTTTAGACAAACAGAATTTCCTCCTTATACTTAAGACTACTCATTTTGTTCTATAAGGATCGACTCAATATATGGCTTAAATATCTGCTTAAATTTCTAAGTGTATTTTTAGAGCAAAAGCCTTACTGAGAAAGAAAATCAATAGACCTACTTCACTTTTACTGTTACTGCTATGAGTAAGAAATAGAAGGAAGTAACATAGAATTTCCAAGTTTTCCAGATTGATCTTGACAGGATTCCAGACCATTCTTCAACCCTCTCTCGGGAGACTCCAAATCACTGTCATACCGGGCACCAACACTCACCTCCATCTTGAAGAGCAGAGTCTTCTGGGCCAAAGGAGATGGACACATCCTGGTCCTCTACTCCTGGTTGCTCCTCATTTTAGTCTCCTAATTTGGCTCTGGGAGAGGATCAGGCTGGGCCAGGAGGGCCAGCAGGGCAAGGAGAGAGGAGGACAAGTGTCTTCATGGCTGAGAATTACCCGGAGGAAGGGTGAGCAGGGTACCAGTGTGTGGGGAGTGAGGAGTCCACCTGCATTTATAGGGCTGTCATGAATAGATGCCGAGCAGGCCCTGTAGATAGAGAGGGCACACACTGATGGGAACTGGGGGAGACTGCTGCCCTCAAGATTCCTTTGATATTTCTCCATTTTCACGGTTTGTTCAATGACAGCGTTCCCTTCCAGCTGACAATGATAATTATTCTTGTTTGTTTTAATTGTCTTCTTGTTAGAGAGAGAGAGAGAGAGAGAGAGAGAGAGAGAGAGAGAGAGAGAAGATCAAGTTTGAGTGAGTGATGGAAAGGATCTGAGAGGAGATTTGAAAGGAAAATCCATGATCAGATTATATTGTATGAGAAGAACAATTGCAATAAAAGTCAGAACAAAGAAACGGAAGTTGGTGTTGCGAGTATGATGTGACTGTGAGAAGAAACAAGTACCGAGGGCTGAGGCTCAGCTTGCAGTTCTGCACTACACTGAACACCAGTCTGAATATAAGATAGAAGCAGAGGGGAAAGAACTGGCATCCTGAGCACACAAATCTGATGGAGGAGGGTTATCTGTCTATTGTGTTATTTTCATTGGTCAATAAAGAGACTGCCTTGGGCCCTTGATAGGACAGAAAATTAGGTAGGCGGAGTAAACAGAACAAAATGCTGGGAAGAGGGCTATGAGCCAGACGCCATGGAGCCAGCCACCAGGTCAGACATGCTAAATCCTTTCCGGTAAGCCACCACCTCGTGGTGCTACAGATTATCAGAAATGGGTTAATATCAAGATATGAGAGTTAGTCAGTAACTAACTCTCTAAGAGATAATGGGCCAGGCAGTGCTTAAATGAATATAACTTGTGTGTTATTATTTCTGGGACTAAGCTAGCCGTGCGGGAGCCGGGCAGGATGAAAAGCAGGCCTGCCCTGCAGCCCCTCGCTACAGATGGCGCCAACGTGGATAACTGAATCCACAGAAAGCTTAAGAAAGTTTGGGAAAGAATAGAGTAAAGCATGTTTTCTTGGTGGCAGCAATTTCTCGGGTCTGTTCTGCTTGCTAGAGGCAAGCAATGCTCTCATTTAAGAGAGGCTTCCTGACTCAGCTTTAGCTGCAAAACTTTGTAGCTCATTAAGAGGTCCTGCTGCGAAACACTTAAATGGTATTGATGAAAAGTTGAACGCATGCTTTTCGGTTTTCAGTCGTAGCAGGAAAAACGCTGCGCTGTTTTAAAATGCCGTCTTTCTGGGCCGTCCTGCCAGGGCAAACTCTGACTCTTTCAGGCAGGCAGTCCGACTGAGTGTGGTCTGTGAGCAGAATGCTCCAGCTTGTTTGCTGGCAGGGACCTTGAAACGCCATAGAGTTGTGGCAGTAAAAGGCTCCAATGGTACCTCTAATATGAGTCTGGAAAGCTAAAAAATGGACTGGGTCTAACCGTCAAAGCCACGGTTTTAAACTCATGTGGTCATAAAAAAGAGAGAGAGATACAGTAAAGAGAGGTTCAAAGACAAAGAAAACCTCTAAATGGTTTACTATGTGTTAAAAATATATGCAGGCTAAAGGTTAAAGTTCTTAGGGTAAAAGAGGAAGAAAGAAAGTAGTTGGATTTGGTGGTACACACCTTTAATCCCAACACTTGGGAAGCAGAGGTAGATTGACCTCTGTGACCTCAAGGTGTGGTAGTACACACCTTTAATCCCAATGCCTGGGAGGCAGAGACAGAAGGATCTCTGAGTTCAAGGTGTGGTAGCACATGCCTTTAATCCCAGCACTGGGGAGCAGAGACAGACAGATCTCTGTGAGTTCAAGGACAGCCTGGTCTACAGAGTTATTCCAGGACAAAGATATACAGAGAACCTATGTCAAAAAGTAAAAGTAAAAAAAAAAAATAGAGGTTAAAAATAAAGCTGCATAAAGATGGAAAATACACAGAAAATCTTGATACTGTATGCTATTATGCTCTCTTTAAATTGTTTGAATGCTGAGGAAGGAGCAACAGCTGATAAAAGACTTTTGTTTATAAATGCTGCTGAACTAATCCAAGATAGATATTTTGAAAATACCTTGACTTCAGAATTTGTATCTAAGAATATGATACTTTGGAAAGGAGGTTCTTCTTTTGTTTTCACAGAGGATGAGACCCTGTGGATTGCTTCTATCCCGATATGGTATGATAGACCACGCCCTCCTGAAAGGTTTCTGTGAACACCCTCAAAAAATTTCTTCACTCAACTGCCGACTGAGATGAACCTGGCAGACAGGTTATACCATGAAAGACCTGATTAACTGCGCCCCTATACAGCAGGAAGAAGTTTGGAGAGAAATAACTACGTCCATATTCCCAAATATTGTTTATAAATGTTCTTTTACATTTAAAGGGGGATATGATATAGATATGAATAATTTCATTGGTATGGATTTTAAGGTCAATTTTGTTATATGTATATATATTTCTGATCTTGACTGATGTATTGTGATTGTGTAGTTCATTTTAAAAATGTAATGTATAATTAGAAAATATAGGTTGTTAATGGATAATCATCGATAATAGTCAAGCTTGTAGTAATGTTAGTCTGATTTTCTAGAAGTGCACAGATATATTTCAGATAGACATTCATATCTTTCAAAGACTACAGAACATGGCATTTAATGTTTTAATAACTTAGAACTTTTCATGACTATGAGACACGTCTGCTCCTGGCAGCACCAATCTACTTCAAGAGGAAGATGGGCATCAAAGAGGCTCCTTATGGAGTTGGTTAGCCATTTGGGCAAGAAACTGTTCTTGCCTGGACTGTTGTATAAACTGGACACAGAGAACCCACAGAGAGAGGACTGCTGAACTTGCCTAAAGGTGAGATGATCTTTCGGGGTTCCTGATTCATGAAGGAGTCTGCGAGACATTCTGTAGGACACAGCAGATAGTAACTGAACTGTCTTTAAAAGTTCCTGCTTCATGGAAATGTCTGCTGGATATTATGGGCCTGAAGGCCGAAAATGGATGCCCCAACGATACAGAGGAACTTTGGTCACTGTCCAGGCAGCGAGATGTCTCTGTCATTTCTAGAGTTTTGGAAGTTGCTTACTTCTTGTTTACTTATGTAATATTATATCCTTCTGGAGTCTTTGATGGAGTTGAAGAATGGATAGTCGTAGTTATAGTTTTCCATTATTATGATAAAGATATAGTTATAAATATTGTGACTGTAATTCTTGCTTGATAACTGTTTTGTTATATGTAATTTTACTATGTTAAAATGAAAGCCTTTCTTTTTTGTTTAAACAGAAAAAGGGGAAATGATGGAGGAGGGTTATCTGTCTATTGTGTTATTTTCATTGGTCAATAAAGAGACTGCCTTGGGCCCTTGATAGGACAGAAAATTAGGTAGGCGGAGTAAACAGAACAAAATGCTGGGAAGAGGGCTATGAGCCAGACGCCATGGAGCCAGCCACCAGGTCAGACATGCTAAATCCTTTCCGGTAAGCCACCACCTCGTGGTGCTACAGATTATTAGAAATGGGTTAATATCAAGATATGAGAGTTAGTCAGTAACTAACTCTCTAAGAGATAATGGGCCAGGCAGTGCTTAAATGAATATAACTTGTGTGTTATTATTTCTGGGACTAAGCTAGCCGTGCGGGAGCCGGGCAGGATGAAAAGCAGGCCTGCCCTGCAGCCCCTCGCTACACAAATCAGTCAGGTTCAGATTAGAGGTAAGAAGAGTTCAAGATAAACTTTGGATCTTTGATGAAAAGATTTATGTGCTGGATACGTGTGCAAAGAAGTCTGTACCATAGAATGGCAGAGAAGAAGCAGGAAAAGCCCAAGAAGCTGTCCTTGGCATCAACAAAGCCACTTCTCAATGTCTGACTCATCGGTGCCACCTCCAGTCCTGATTCCTGTGCTCTTGCTGGGCAAATACACACGCTGTTTATGTCAGAATAGCAAAGTTCATGACCTGATGCTCGGAGAGAATGACCTTGACTCAGGACGTGGTGTGGAAGGCCTGTGTTGATGCCAGGAAATCACTAATACAGAGCGTCCTAGGTTTACAAAGTCAGTGGGAATGATAGAGGATTTATGAACTATGGAATCAATGTCAGAGAAATCAGTAAGGTTTCAAAAATTTTGTAAAACCTAGGAAACAGTGATACTTGTTAAATTTATGAAGAGCTATTAATACTACATATTAATCCAAATGCAAGTTGATCAATAATAAGAGCATACAAAAGAACATTAAATAATTCATTCCATGTAAATGAAGCACTAGCTCATACAAAAATGTGAATAACACTTCAATGGCATACAATTTTTTTCCTATCAACTTAGGAAATATTTTTTTAAAAATTATCTAGTCAGGTGGTGGTGGCATATTCCTTTAATCCCAGCACTTGGGAGGCAGAGGCAGGCAGATGTTTCTTAGTTTGATGCCAGCCTGGTCTACAAAGTGAGTTCCAGGAAAGTCAGGACTATAGAGAGAAACTGTGTCTTGAAAAAACAAATACATACCAATATCTATCTGTCTGTCTGTCTGTCTGTCTACATTTAACACTCATTGATTGCTTTCAGCAACAAGGACTGGAGGAATTCGATGAAATCACATCATATATCTACCTGTGGAAGTGGGGGGGATAGGTGAAGAGGTAAAGTGTCTGAAACTGGTCTTGAGGACACAGAACTTCCACTTCCATCTGATCCCAAATCACTCTAAAATATGTTTCAATAGACCAAGATCTACAAGAATGTATTTAACTCTATGTCATAGCCTCCCTTTTCTTTTATAAAAAAATTGACTGTGATCATTAGTAACTTAATTAAATAAAATTTAATTAAGTAATTAAGTAGCAAATTAAACCCCTTTAAATGAAAATAAATATTTGTAAACAATCATTTTGAGAATTTGGGCGTAGTTTTCTGTTTCCTGCTGTTTGTTGGCTGAAGTATTTTAAGGGTTCATGGCAACCTTTCAGTGGCACTCGTTCCATCAAACCACATTACCCAGGAAGAAGTTCACAGGTTCTCATCTTCTCTGGAAACAAAAGCAGAAACTCTTTTCCAAACTAACATATCCTTAGATTCAAATTTTGAAGTCAAGATACCTTTAAAACATATATGTTAGTTTATCTTAACAGTCCCCAGAATTGTAACATGACGGGGGCCAGCTTGTTGGGGCTTCTGTCCCGCCCGGTACCCCAACAGCTGGCAAATCCCAAAGAGAAATTACACACAGGACTCCATTAGGTTATGAACTGATTGGCCCATTGGGTCAGGCTTCTTATTAGTCCTTGTAACTTATATTAATCCATTATCATTATCTATGTTAGCCATAATGGCTCAGTACCTTTTTCAGCGGGGGCAGCTTACATGTTGCTTCTTCAGTGATCCGTGCAGGAGTGACTGAGGAACCTCCTTGCTTTCCAGAATTCTCCTGTTCTCATTGCATCACCTCTACTTTCTGTCTGGTTTTCCCACCTATACTGCCTGCCTGGCCAATCAGCGTTTTATTAAAATATGATTGACAGAATACAGACAATTCTCCCGCATCACAGAATCAAATGTCTCTCTGCAGTTAGCTCATTAACAGTCAAAAAATTCAAAGAAAACACAATAATATACATAATCTGTAACATAAGAAGGCCGGGCCTGCTTGTTTAGATTTTCTATCCTGCCCAGCCCCCCAGCTGTTTAGTCCCAGAGAAAAATCACACTGAGATCTCTGTAAGTTATAATGCTGATTGGCCCATTAGGTCAGACTTCTTACTGGCTAACTCTCACATCTTGATTAGCCCATTTTTCTGATCTATGTTAGTCATGTGGCTCAGTACCTTTTTCAGTGGGGCAGCTCACATCCTGCTGCTTTGGTGGTCTGGGCAGGAGTGGGAGGAATCAACTTCCTCCTCCCTAGAATTCCTCCTGATCTCCTTGCATCATTTCCACTTCCTGACTGGGTTTCGCACCTACACCTCCTGCCTGGCCAATCAGCGTTTATTTAAAACATGATTGACAGAATACAGACAATTCTCCCGTACCACTTCCCCCTCGTTTTTTAAAAAAACAAAGGAAAATATCCATAATCCATTTTTTGGGAATGTGGGCTTAGTATTCCAGGCTACTTCCTGCTGGTTGGGGGGACTGATAATCTTATGGGGACCTAAAAAAAATTTAGAGTTATGATCAAGTCCTGACTAAAGTATCCTGTGAGTCTTGACCATCTCAGGCAGCAGTCTTGAATCTGTTCTGGATGAAGAACTCAGACATCTGGGCCATCTGTTCCTACCGGAGATTGCTCAGATGGTCTCCCTTGGTCAAAGATGATTTTTCTTAACTCTGAATAAATCCAGAGCCTCTAATTTTCTGTGGAAACAAAAACAAAATCTCTTCTCCAAAGTAACATACCTTTTGACTTCAATTTTGAAGCCAAGGTATTTTCAAAATACCTATCTTGGATTAATTCTGCAGCATTTGTAAGCAAATATCTTTTAGCAGCTGTTGCTCCTTCCTCAGCATTTAAACAATTCAAAGAGAGCATAATAGCATACAATATCAAGATTCCCAGTGCATTTTCCATCTTTACATGACTTTATTTTAACCTCTATTTCTTTTATTTTTACTTTTAACTTTTGGCTTTTTGAGACAGGTTCTCTGCATATCTTTGTCCTGTATCTCCCTCTGTAGACCAGGCTATCCTTGAACTCCCAGAGATCCGTCTGTCTCTGCCTCCCCAGTGCTGGGATTAAAGGTGTGTACCACCACACCCAACTATTCTCTTTCTTTCTTTTTTATTTTAAAGCTTTAAACATTTTTTTCAAGCCTGCATATATTTTTAACACACTGTAAATCATTTAGAGGTTTTTTTACTCTTTGAATCTCTCTTTACTGTATATCTCTCTTTTTCTGACCACATGGGTCTTTAACTTGCTAAGGAATATGGAAAAGGCAACATTCAAAAGCTCCTATGGCATTTCAAGGTCCTTGCCAGGAAGCAAGCTGCAACAATGTTTCCATAGTCAGGATGGCCTGCTTGAAAGAGTCAAGAGTTTTCCCTGGCCAGACAGCCCAGAAAGCCAGCATTTTAAAACAGTGCAGCTTTTTTCCTGCTTCAGCTGAAAACTGAAATGCTTTACTCTGGTCTTTCCCAAGCTTTCTCAGGCTTTCTGTGGATGCAGTTATCCACATGGATGCCATCCTGTTACATGAAAAGGCCAGTCCTGCTTGTTTAGATTTTCTATCCTGCCCAGCCCCCCAGCTGTTTAGTCCCAGAGAAAAATCACACTGAGATCTCTGTAAGTTATAATGCTGATTGGCCCATTATGTCAGACTTCTTACTGGCTAACTCTCACATCTTGATTAGCCCATTTTTCTGATCTATGTTAGCCATGTGGCTCAGTACCTTTTTCAGTGGGGCAGCTCACATCCTGCTGCTTCGGTGGTCTGGGCAGGAGTGGAAGGAATCAACTTCCTCCTTCCCAGAATTCTCCTGCTCTCCTTGCATCATTTCCACTTCTTGTCTGGCTTTCCCCCTACACCTCCTGCCTGGCCAATCAGCGTTTTATTTAAAACATGATTGACAGAAAACAGACAATTCTCCTGTACCAATAATCCAGATTCTCTGTGTATATTCCATCATTACACGGTTTATTTTTAACTCTATTACTTTGTAATACTTATTTTACTATCTTTCCTTCTTTAATCTATGATTGTCTGTACTCTTGTCTATTCTCTTTTTCTCATCTCTCCCAAGCCTATGTGCATTTTTAAAAACATACTGTGACCCTTTAAGAGGTTTATTTTTGTCTGAATCTGTTTTCATTGCTTATCTGTAATCATTTTCTGACCAGGAGAGCCTTTTTTTTATGCTAAATGGGCATGCGTAGGATCAACTCCATGGCCCTGTCTGTTGACTCTGACTCATCTAACATGGTTAAAGTATGTTTACCGCCTCTGTGAGACATGCTTACCACCCAGTTCCAGAGATGCTGCAGGTCTATGTAGCCATTAAGCAAACTTGCACCACTCTGCTCACAAATGCTAAGTGTTCTGTAGCAGAACCTCCCAAAAGAACCAGAGCCATTCATGCTGTCAGTACAAACCAGGAAATTGTTTCTTAAAGAAGCCCTCAGTTTTTGCTGATAACACTGAGTCAGGAAGCCTTACATTTGCCTCTTGCACACAGAGCCCACCTGAGAAAATGCTGCTACCAAGAAACCATGCTTATCTCCATTCTTTTGTGTCTAGAATTCCTTCCCAAGATCTGTCAGATTTTATGTGGATATAGGTGGCCCACATGGGGTACCATTTTGTAAGCAGGGACTGCTCGTTTGTTCCCCACTGCACAGATCTAAATAATCACACAGAAACTATTTATTACAACACTGCTCGACCAATGACTCAGACATATTTCTAGCTATCTCTTACATCTTGAATTAGCCCATTTCTATTAATTTATGTAATGCCACGACTTCAGCAGCTACATGACATTTCTTTAATTCTACCTATTCTCTTCTCTCTATATCTCTGCTCAGATTTCCTACCTGGTTTTGCTCTGCTAAGTCATGGGCTGAGACAGATTTATTTATCAACCAATGAAATCAAAACATATACAGAAGGCCATTCCTCATCGATCAGAGGTGGCCAGTACTGCATTAAACACATGCTGGAGGAAAAGACATTGGACAGGGCTAACACCAAGGCTTCTGGAGAACATTCTGTTGAGCACAGCATCTCCTATACATGTGAAATTTGAGAGGTCCCTAACAGAATCCATGTGAGATATGATGTTTTAAATTCAGTTTCATTTTAACATTTCTGAAAACCGCATACATGAATAACACTGCACTGCGCTATTTCTATCTTCCTTTCCCCTTCCAGTGCCTCTCAGATCCCAACACCAACTTTACTACCACTACTTTAATTATAAATATTACATATATATAAACATGTACAAAAATTTTAAAGTAATACAAATATTCACATGTATGTATAACAGAGCCCATTTATCACTGTTTATATGCCCATGTGTCCAGGGCTAATTACTTAAGACTTAGGCCAACAACTGATAATAGGACCTTATAAAATAAAAACTTTCTTACAGCTAATAATAATAATAATAATAATTATAATAAAGAGGAACTTTTTTGCAAAGGTGAAGACCCTTTGCAAGCTATTCACCTGATAATGGTTACTAGCCAGCATATGAAAATAATTAAAAAAGATAAAATAAAACAGTTAAGAAAACAACCCACTTGAAAAATGAGGTATGGATTTGAACAGAGAGTTTGGGGGAAAAAGAAATAAAAATGCCTAAAATGAGATGAGGAACCTTCAAGTTGGTATGTCTGCACTGTACAATCCCAAGTCCGACCAAATTCTAGCATGGACAAGGGAGTTGGATACAGAAATCCTGCCTCTAGCAGCTGTTGAATTGTCAAGTTGTTAGCTACTTAGAGAGGAGGAGGGACTTAGGACTTTCTGAGTGCATCCCCTGGTAAACTGGCCATGTGAAAAACCTCACATCTAAATCATCTAAAAACATATGGGCAGCACAAATTGCTTCAAGTAGGTAGGGAAGGTGGTAAACCTGGGCAGAGTTTGGGGAGATAACTATTCTCCCAACAGGTTAACAGGTTGTTAGAAACTTTCAAAGAACTAGTAAAAATAACTAAGAACTCTATTTAAACATGATTAACATTGTTAACAGTTAAAGAAATGTGAATTAAAAGTACTTGGAGGTTTCATCTAACCCCAGTTATGAGTAATTTCAACAGATATGAGTGGGGGTATAAAGAAGGGGTGCCCTTACACACTGTTGGTGGGATTGCAAACTTGTGCAGGAACCATGGAAACCAGTGCAGAGACTTCTCAGAGACCATGAGGAAATCTCCATATGGCACAGCTGCACCACTCCTTGGCAAACGCCCAATGACCCAGGATCCTGCTCCACAGATACTTGTCAGTCATGTGCCTTGCTGCTGTGCAATGTCCTCAGAAACAGCTAAATGTCCTTCAATAGAAGAAGGGATCGTGGGAATGTGGGACATGGTTCTGAGGGTGAGTCCCATGTAAAGGACAGTAGAGTTGATAGACAGGAGAAGGAGCTAGAGCAGAGTCACTGAGATGTAAATTTGAACCTAACCTCTGTTCACCCTTGATGTGACTACCAAAATGCAGCCAAGATTTCCTTTATATGGGATTCATTGAAGATTCTGCTACCTGGCTCAGAAGAGTCCTGACTTAACCACATAAAAAGCATCAAAGAAACAAAACAAATTCTTGTTCTGCAAGAAAATTTATTGGAGAAGGAAAAATAATTTAGGCTAAGTACAAGGGTAGTGGCAGATCATGAGGTCTCAGAACATGTGGTGATCTTGTCTCTGGTCTCAGCGACAACAGAATAGGTACCTTGTGTTGCAGGATCCATAGACATGTTCAGAACGTTTGCAGCGATTTTTACAAGAGCATGTCAAGTTGCCTCCTCTGGCTGAAGAGTAAAAAACATCAGGCATTAAGTAAGGTAACCAGAAGTGTGCAATAGTTTACAACACTATGAAGATGCAAAATACATGGTACAGAGTAGTTTGTTTGTATTGGTGACATCACACCCAGCACCGTGACCAACTCCAAACACCGTGAAAAAATACATTTAACAAGTGTTGGTCACATGCGCAACTTGACACCCTTTTCACAGTCCTTCAACTTTTAGTGTCTTCCTGACCCAACACATTCATACACAGGCATTTGGTTCCTAAATCTATCCTTATAAACAAAACAGGTTTTCCTTTCTATAACAAAATTATCAGTTGAATAGACTAAAGACTAATCAATGTGTTTTATATTTTAAAACTATTCCACAGATAAATTTTTAGTTCAAAGAAACTTAAAAGAAAGAGAATTAGTTACACTCTTTTGACTCTCACTTTTACTTCTACAAATAAGACAGGGGAGATCGTAGAGGATCAACATTGTTTCCTGCCTGAATCACACAGCTCTTAGTGGGATTCCAGGGCACATCTTCCACCTCTCTCAGAAGACTCCAACCCACTATCATACTCGGTACCACCCACACACCTCCATCTTGAAGAGTAGAGCCTTCTGAGCCTCCAAAAGAGATGGTTATACCCTGGTCCTCTGTCCCTGACTGCTCATCAGTTTTAGTCTCCTCAGCTGCCTCTGGGAGAGAATCAGCCTGGGCCTGGAAGGCCAGCAGGGCAAGGAGAGAGAGGAGAGCTAGTGTCTTCATGGCTGAGAGTCACCTGGAGGATGGGTGAGCAAGAGCCCAGTGTAGTGTGTGGGGAGTGAGGAGCCCACCTGCATTTATATGGCTGTCATAGAAGGTGCAGAGATAGATCCTGTAGATAGGGAGGACATGCACTGATGGGAACTGGGAGAGACTGCCATCCTTTGATGTTCCTGTGTTCTCACAGATGTCATCATGGTGTTGGTCTGTGTATTCAGTGACAGCCCTCCCTTGCAGCTAACAATGATGAAAGGCCCTTGCAGTCTTCTCCTGTTTCCCATCTGTTTTAGTATTTATCTTTCTATGATCAATAAAGAAAAGAGGAGGGCATTTTCCAACTTTGCAAGGTCATGGAATAAGGAGTTTTGGTTTTCTGAAGTTGGAGCCTGCTGTTCTTTGAAAGTGTGGACACTGGACCAGACCCGAATACCTATAGATTTGACAGTCAGTTCTTTGAGTGATTCTCAGATATTACTACCCGTGTGAAGAAATACTTTGTGAATTCTTTTCTTTGGAGTCATTGTGGACAAAGTAAGATGGCCCCGGTGAATCAAGCTAAAGATTTGATTGAATGGACAAATTTGTGGTCAGAGTGAAGCTAGAGCAGGTTGTTCTGAAGAAGCCAGTGTGACCTGAGCACATCTCATAGTGTATTCCAGAAGCCTCCTCACAATCAAATCAATGATGTGAGGTAGCTCATATCCGAGATCTTGGACTTTTTACTTTTAGGAGATTAGGATTAAAGTAAATGAATAAAACCACACAATAAAGTGTGTTACCAGCTGTTTCTCATCCTCAGCCATGCTAGGAAACGCTCCATGAAACCACCAGTATTCAACAGGACAATTTTATGTACTGAACTGTTACCTTTATCCTACTACTCGTGTTGTACAAGAAAAAAAAAGAAGCATATTGTACCGCCCGCCTGTACTATGTGTACTACGGTAGTACTCCTGTATTGCGGCGACTGCACTACAGGACCATTCGCGCCTGTACTATGTGTACTACGGTAGTACTCCTGTATTGCGGTGCCTGCACTACAGGACCATTCGCGCCTGTACCATGTGACAGTACGGTACTACTTCTGTATTGCGGCGCCTGCACTACAGGACCATTCGCGATCCGGGCAAGGGCCTGGAGATTTAAACACACAAAGACACACAGACAAAGACATGGGTCATCCTTGAAACAGGAATGCCCCCTTTATTGTATCCAGGGGCAGCTTATGTAGGGATCCTTAACTGATAGCCACGTCCCAGCCAAATCCACCAGAAATCACTCCCCTGCCATCAGGAACTCCTGAGGGTCTCGAGCTCAGAGCAGCTGCAAGTATAACATGTTGTTTACAAGAAATTCAGGATCTGGGGGTTCCTAGCTCCCAACAGTATATAAAAGTTTTCTCTTGCCTAAATTATTCATGGGATATGCTATATCTGAAACTGAGATCCTTTTCCAATAGGTAGAATTTTGTTATTTCTGTGCTTTTTCCAAAAACGAGGAAAAAAAATCAATGTACTTCATTATATGGACACATGTGTAACAAAAACACATGTAACTATATTATACAGCCCAAAAGTAGCAATAGTTTTGACAGCATATCTAGAAGAAGATACTACATTACACCAGTGATACATGTAAAATCATATGTGCTCTGCTATTCCCATCATTAGCACACTTATGATAGCTGATCATGCTGTTGACCATCATGAAGTCAATATGACATTCTGGATACCTCAAGTGGTTCTTTAAAGACAGTGTGTCACTCACTGGTAATTACTTTGATCATTGTCTTATATTCTTTCTGCATCTTCAGGCCTTGCCAAGATTGTTCTGCCATTATGGGAGCAGTCTACAGTTTACTTAACTGATTCTGAATCTTTGGGGTACATGTAAGGAGTGATTCATGCTTCTCATTCTGTGTACCAAGGATGGAGACAAACTAAAGTACTGCTCACCTTGAGACCTGGAAGTTACATGGTACTTAGCCACGCTGCTGTGGGGCTTAGTCAAGAGTCTGTGGAATGGGAGTGTTTGACTCTTAAATGAAACGGATTTAAGCAAAACCCTGGCTCCAGAGAGTGCCGGTTTCAAAGAAGAGCACAGATTTCAGATACAGTGTTATAAAAGAAGCCCAAGTGCTCCTGCTGGCCTAGTTATTATGCCTCATCTCTCTTACGTCTGCCTTAATATTTTTTTACAAAAATAATCAATAATCTAATAACCTGTATTGTAGAGGTTAAACAGATTTAATTTTAAAAAAACAAATAAAACAAAAATAACACCACATATTAATTTTTAATTATTACAAAGTCAGATTTGTGTGACTTCATAGGAAACATGATCATTTGAAAGTTAAGATGTTAGGTAGCATTCTCAAAATACATAACGTATGCAGTATATTTGTATTCGTTTATATTTATTGATTACTAAGTGCTTTTTATCTATTCCAATTAGAGGTTTGCACAACAACCCAATAAAGTCGCTGCTCTTATTGGCCAATACTCTGTGACTTTGTAAAGGAACTTCGAAGGGGTTAATTGCCTGACTCAGGTTAATTGTCTAAAGATTAGGCAACAGATCTGTGACCTGATCCCTTGTCCTTAACCACTACCCTATCTTCCACCTTAACGTCTGCATTTCAGAGTGCTAGCTGCTGTTACTTATTGAGATTATTTCCAAGCTGCTACAGCCCCTTTGGATGTCAGTGTGACAATTTCTCAGAAAATTGGGAAACAACCCTCCTTAAGACCCAGCAATACCACTTTTGGGTATATATCCAAAGAATGCTCAACCGTGCCACAAGGACATGTGCTCAACTATGTTCATAGCAGCTTTGTTTGTCATAGCCAGAACCTGGAAACAACCTAAATGCCCCTCAACTGAAAAATGGATAAGGAAAATGTGATATATTTACACAATGGAGTACTACACAGCAGGAAAAAAATGACGACATCTTGAATTTTGCAGGAAAATTAATGGAGCTAGAAAATACTATTTTGAGTAAGGTAACCCAGACCCAGAAAGACAATTATCACATGTACTCACTCATAAGTGGTTTTTAAACATAAAGCAAAGAAAATCAGCCTACAAATCACAATCCCAGAGAACTTAGATAACAATGAGGACATTAAAAGAGACTTACATAGATAGAATCTACATGGGAAGTGGAAAAAGAAAAGATCTCCTGAGTACATTGGGAGCATGGGGACCTTGAGGGAAGGGTTGCAGGGGGAGGGAGAGGCAAGGAGGGAAACAGAGAAAAATGTAGAACTCAGTAAAAATCAATAAAAAAGAGCATTTGGTGTTTTTGCATAGGACCCAGGTTCTGTTCCAGAACAACATGGCAGCTCATAGCTCTCTGTAACTCAAGTTCTAGAGTATTTGACTGTCTATTCAGGTTTCCACAGGCAACAGAAACACACGCACATGCACACACACACACAAACACACACACACACATGCCGGCAAGTTACTTATACTTCTAAAATAAAAATAAGCAGATATTTTTCTTTCAAAAAGTAAGATGAATGTGCCAACCCCTCCCTCAATGAGCATTTGCCCACATACACATGCACACACTACTTAGGTGTGTGCATTTCTGCCATCAATCCATGAGAAAATGTGAACAAGTATGATACTGAAATATCGATTTGGTCCTGATAGATAGGGACCAGGAAATATGAGGAAATCATCATAGTGCATGTACGAACCTGCAAAAAGACTGAAAAAAAAACTCCAGCAGTCTGTAAACTCATAAAATAAAGATCTGTTTTTCCTCCAGGACTCAACAAACCCAGAAGAAGCTAAGTGGCCACACTGACTTCACAGACGGAGGATTCCGCTCTCTACCTCTCTGGTGTCGAATTGAGCAGAAGTCTTCCTTCAAGTGAGAGAGCTGCTGCTGCCAGGACGTGGGAAGAGACAGAGGAGAGAATGTGAAATAACAGGAAAATGAAAACTATGGTGCACACCAAAACTGACTTTCTTACCCAACAAGGATATTCTTCCCAAGGTGACACTTTAACGGTTTGAAGACCTCTGGGACTTCAATGACCAGTTCTGTGCTGAACACTGGCAGGAAGAATGGAATGTAAAAACAAATATAAGTCATTCATATGAGTGTGGTGGTCTTTTGGGTATGCAAATTTAGTAAGGGCTACCGAGGCCAACTCTGTAAAGATCAGAAAGATCGTGAGGGAATGTCTGAAATATAAGATGTGCTTTTTGACCGATAAATTTTAGTCTATAAAGGTATTGAGAAGGTCGGTCCCATTAGGCAATATGACATATATATATATATATGTTTAAATATATGCATGTAAATAGTATTCTTTCCTCTTTTCTAGTTATTGTACATAGTTGTAATAAAGACATTTTAATAATTGAACAGTATTTATCATCATGTAAATATGAGCTAGCACTAATAACACTGGGACACCATATGCTGACTGAAATTAGTAGAATGTCCTGTATCATTTGGCATACACATAGTGAGGAGAAATGAGTAAAAACACTGTTCAGAACAGTGTTCATATATGATCTGCAGTGGCTTCATAACATAGAAGCCCTTCTTGGGATGGGGAAGAAGCACACCAACCTCTCTACATTTTGAACGTTGTTTCTTGGTAAGTTCACATTTTCTAAACGTTTAAAAAAAAATGCCAAATCTGAGACACGAGCCACAGCACATCATTTGATGACTCCCAAAACGTGAAGAGATTTTTTTTTTATCATAACACTTTTCCTTTAAAATACGCTTAGGAATTTCACCAGAATGTAGAGCAATATACTGAGTAGACACTTACAGAACAAAATGACTTAGGTATAAGGAGAAAATTTTGTCTGTCTATGTGAACTTCAACTCAGTGTAAGAATGCACTCAAATATGGGGATGGTTAGAATAGGGGCACTAAAGTTAAAGACACATCTGAATGCACCCCAAGTCCTGCAGATTATCAACGCTCCTCAAGTGCGTTATTTCATCCACAGTGTTGACCTTGCTGCTGGCTGTAATGTTGCCAACAAAGCATGCCCACGCTGTCTCAAACACCTTCACTGACTGTTTACTCTCCGTCCTGCCTCCAAATTCCACTCTTGATTCTCTCTGTGTGTCTCCAGCCTCAGGAAAGCCCAGGATATGCCACTGTAGAAGCTGATCCTGTATAATACAAGAACGCATCAGTGGGATATACACCAAGGGTGGCAAAAACTCTGTGTTCTGCTGCAGCTGAGCCTGGAGACCTGAAACCACATGAACAGGTCCAAACGAGGCCCCCGATTACCACTGCGTGTGTGTTTCTCCTTGACTTTCAATAAATTGCTTGCAATATTCTCCCTGTGTGTTTGCATTCTTTCAGAACTTCTTATAAGGTTCAGTCAGGACTCTGGATATCAAGTACCTGAATCTTCAAGGAAATTTTTGCAAATAAACAAATAGTTTAGTTTTCACTTACAAAATACTGCTTCCAAATGCTAACAATATTAACGACAACCCCATGGTGCAGACACAAAGTGCTCAAAATTGAAAGCTCGGAGTACTGATGGTCCTGCCACATTTCTCTCTTGACTTTTGACTCTGCCTTTAGGTAGATTCACAACTACCACCTTCAGCTTCAGGATTATACAGTTGTAATATCTTAACTTTCATATAGTCTCTGTTGCCTTAAAAAGTGTTGAAGTTTCAATAAGCAGGCCTGGATTATACCTCTACCTTCTAAGCCCTGAGTTGTTTACAGCTCCAGAGAGACAAATTTTACCAATATTAGAAAAGGTTAGTACAGAAGCCGAATGGGTAGGAAGTAAAGCAAGGCATCCCACGCTATGATGTGCACATTACCTGCAGCACCTGTGTTGTGGATGACAGGATGTATTTTGTATGCAGGAAACTGATCTTCACATACAGAAAGTGCGTGTGCCCGATGACACCAGTATGCTCTTCAATGTACCCTCAAGCGAATTGCCTGATAGCTTTGCTAGGCTTATTGCAGCCTGGAAGGGATCCCAAGGAAAGGGTTGCTACAGGATGCTAAGACTCAGACCCCAGAATACTGCACACTCCTTAAGGGAGCTATGTGTGATATCTTAGGAAAAGAGCAGTAGTGACCCTTTAGATTGCAGACTCCAGCAACACAGACAACGTGGGTCCGCAGCAGACATTCGATAAAGAAGGAGGCATGCTGGGAGAATAAAATACCCCATTGCTCTTTAACAATTAGCACATGTACTCATTCATAGGTGATTTTTAAACATAAAGCAAAGAAAACCAGCCCACAAATTACAATCCCAGAGAACCTAGACAACAATGAGGACCCTAAAAGAGACATACATGGATCTAATCTACATGGGTAGTAGAAAAAGACAAGATCTCCTGAGTAAATTGGGAGCATGGGGGACCTTGGGAGAGGGTTGAAAGGGAGGGAAGAAGCAGGGAGGGGAGCAGAGAAAAATATAGAACTCAATAAAAATAAATAAAAAAAGAAGAAGAAAAGATGCTAGAAGCATCTCACTTGGTAGTTGCCATAACAATCTATGTTGGGCCATGACAGATACCAACTGCACCAAATGAATTGATGGAGAAAGTGTAACTCTAGCCAGTACAGCTCTTTTTGCCTCAAATATCACAGCATATTGACTAGTGGTTGCAAACACAATATGCAGTTACCAAAGTCCCACAAGACATTTCTGTCTTACATAAGTCACTTGTGTCCTGGGCAAAATAAAATTAGTGTTTAATAAAATGTGTGTCATCCTTTTGAAATGTAATTATCTAAGGACATATGTGCTCTGTCTTCAGGTACAGATAGCATAACTCCAGTAAGAGTCAATCAGTAAACACGTTGCCTGCATATGGATAATAGTTTCTTATCAGGGGTATGCTTTGCCAACCTTTCCCAACATGTTCTAACTGACCATTTCACTCCCATACTCATTCCCTCTCCCATGTAGAAGCTGTGCAGTCTGGCACAATCTCGCTTGATCACCTTTGCTTTGTTCCTAGTAAATTTGGTGTCCTGTAAGAAATCACTGTCCAGATACAGCTCTGAATTTTTATCTAGCAGTTTTTTTGCTTTCAGGTCTTATGTCTATGTCTTTAATCCATTTTATAGAAGGTCAAGATCCAATTGAGCATCAGATCATTGGGTAGTATTCTTAATTCTTAATTGTCACTCATAATTTTATAGAGGTTGAAAGAATAAACATTCCTCTTTCTTGGACCTATACTTCACCTAGAATCACAAGAGCTCATTTCATCCATAGTTTGAAAATGTCAATGTGGTCAGCCCATGTGCTGTAACAGAACCAACCCTAACAAGTCTTGATAACAAACACTTGCAAGATCCAGGTCTGACCCCAGAGTGGACAGCTTCAGAGGACGCCAGAATCCATCTTCAGAGAGGTAGAGGCATTGCGTCCTTGAAGTTAAAGCATGAGAGTGCTGCTTCTTTTTTTCAATTTTAACATTAAAAAGTAAACACTCGTTCAAGGGGAAGTACGAAATCCAAGTAACAGGAAACAATAGCAGAGTCCTCATCCGCACCAGCTGAGACCTAAGGCAGTCACCAGACACACAGGTGGAGGCGTTTGTCATGGAAGCCGTGAGAGCAAGAACATCAGGAGAACCTTAAGGACAGATCTGTTTCCTTATCACTGCAGACCCTGTCCAACTGCAGGACTTATCTTAGACCCTTCTCTTCACATACTCCCCCCACCACATTTGGTTCTTGTTATTCTTCATCCGCTAGGAAATCCACGGTCATGAGGACGCTCACTCTACTTATGGTCTTCTTCCTATTGGCCATCCAGATCCAGGCAGAACCTCACCAAAGAAGAGCTGAGGCAGTTCTAGACCAGGTGCAGCTGGGAGAGGATGACCAGGATACATCCATATTGGAGGGAATGAAAGTACTGCTCTTCAAGATACAAATAAATGATATCAGCATGTTAGGGATTGGAGCAGAGAAGAAGTATGGAGATGAATTCTGATATCAGGTTAGCCAGGGAGCTTAATTACTTCTTTATTTTTCTCTTTCAACAGCAAAAGCTGACTAAATCAAATTCTTTGTGCAATTTTTTTCAAGATATATTTGCGACTATCACTGGGTTAGTGCATAGATAGATTAGTAGCTGCTTTTCTTTCTAGATCTAAATGACTAGAGTTCATCATAGGGAGAATATTTTATTGTGTCCAGTATATTTTAGTATCTGGAAGTATGTGCGTAGGTATTTAGGTGATGGAAGGATGTACTAAAATGTGTTATGATAGAAGCATAAAAATAAAAACAAACAAAATTAAGACTAGTTGTTACTGGCCTTTAGTTTTGTGCAAGTTCAATATTTGACATGTATATTTATTCATACTGGTTGTGATTTCTCAGGCTGTTGCCAGTAATGATGAATATGGGGAACCCATTTCACCTAGCACATGTCTTACCCAGGATCTCTTCCATCCTGCTGACTCGGGCATTGAGTGTTTTCTGTGATCTCTGTATCCCCAGATGTGAGGTCAGTCTTGACCTGCTTTGCAAAAAAAGGGGCTGTGGTTTTTGAGAATGCCTCATTGGGGCCTGCAGGTGCCATAGCATCATCGACGGACTCAGCTGTGACTGATCACTACGGACAAAAAGAATAGGTTGGTCCATATGAGATGAGAACCTGAAGGATACTATTTGTCCCATGCTGTGTCTTTGAGTTTCTTCCTCCTTTATATCTAAATAAAGCCCTTGTAGCCTGTTCTGTGTGTGTGTGTGTGTGTGTGTGTGTGTGTGTGTGTGTGTGTGTATATGTGTGCTTGTGGCTATCTGCTGTCTTCAAGAAAGGCTCTGAGAATCAAGTACCAGATTGCTATAAGGAAATTCCTGACTGCAGTTTGTAGGAACATCAATGTTATCACACAGGCTTCTGATGAGTAATAAGAATGTTCAATGTGTTTGTAATCATTCTCACCTCTTAACTCTGCCTCATTTAGATGAAAACCACATTCAAAGCCATTGGCAATGGGGGAGGCAGGAAACATCATGATTATCTTCAAGTGTCCATAGTCCCAATGACCTGACTTCTCAAAGACGCCAGCATCCTCATTCTGAATGTTAGGATTTGACTAAACAGGCCGAGATCTGTCCATAAAACCCTAGATTTGTATCAGCTCCACAGACACAATTTTAAGTAGCATTAAGAAAGGTTAGCACTTGCTACTATCCACAGCCCCTGAGAGGTGAGGTAATTAGGAGCTCATGGATTTCCCTGGGAGGGGGAATTAAAGAGATCTCCTGGGTAAACTGGGAGTGAGTAGGAATGGGAGCACACATGAGGCATCAGGGGCAGGAGAGAAGGAGAAAATATTGAGATAGATATCTTGATCGGAAGGGGGCATTTTTGGGACCGGGTAGAAACGTGGTGCAAGGGAAATACCCACATCTACAAGGATGGGCCTAGCTGACTCATAGCAATAGGAGATAGGTGGTCTGAACTGGTTATCTGTGTAATCAGATTGGTGACGACCCTAATGGTAATCAGAGAGCCTTCATGCAGTAGCTGATCAGAGCTGATGAAGAACTAATGTGTTAATGTTGAGTTCGGCAGACTTATGTTTGACGCCTACTGCTCTGAGAGGCCTCTAAAGACTTTCTGGGAAAACAAGAGCCTTTAGGACAGCTGTGCCACCTGCTGGCCATTGCCATACCATCCGTCCTCTTCTCTGTGGGAGCTGGTCCTCCTTCACCAGAAGAGTGTGGATCCTTGGTCAGTGTCTCATGTAAAAAGACATTTCAATATGGAAGCACCCTGGAGCAGCTGAGCATAGACAGGCAGACCTGGGATTCAATAGACTGCATGTCAGTGCACACTTCTAGATGAATGGCTATTGAACTGGCTTAGCTGTGGGTGTACGGGTGGGGCTGAAGAGTCAAGCACACATCAGAGATAAGACCTCAGATCAGAAACAAGTCATCCTAGAGGCTCCTCTTCAACCTGGTAACTTATGAAGGAAAAGGGAGTTGAGTTGCTTATCTTGTTTGTATTTGGTCACTAAAAGTTGGATCACAGAAAACGGGATTCTTCAAAAGGTTAGATTTTAGGGTCTGCATATGTGTAAGGGGAAGGCTTGGAAATGTGGATGGGAACCACACAAAGCTCCCTTGTTCCCATGAACCCTTTGATGATCCTCTGATCTGGGATTTCTGCTTACACAACATGTTGCATCTATTTGATGGCTGACAATGGTTATTTGATGAGCAATGAAAAAATAATGATAAACTTTACTGATCTCCAGCAGCTTAAATATTTATCAGTTGTCATGTTATTGCTCTCTGTTGCAACCTATTGTTTTTAGGACAGGCCAGAAACATTTTAATCCTCAAAATACATCCCACAGTTCCATTAATATATATCCATGCAATTTAAAGGTACTCATCCAAGAATGGCTAAAGGGTCCCTAAATATCTTGACTCTGCAGCAATGTCAGCGATGGCCTTTGAGGATAGCTTCTATACCCAGTGGAGAAGCTCCAGTCCTGACTCCTCGTGACCCAGGTATCTAGTGTTTTCTCAAAACAAGTCTCTTTCAAGCACAACCGAGGTCAGGCCTGGTGGCACAGGCTGTGACTCCAGCACCAGGGTGAAGCAGGCAGGAAGACAGCGATGCCCATGCCAGACTGGGCTGTCTGGTAAGACCCTGTCTCACATGAGCAAACATGCCCACCGCAGGGGCTGTGATCACTCTACTGACTTTCCTGAACGTGTCCTTCACAGCTAAACACACGGATTCTGATGAGGAACACGTGTTTCCTTTGTTCACTGCTAATCGTAAGACATGAGCACTCGCCCGTCTTCTCTGGGCTTCAATATTCAGGTGTCAACTCACTGACTCTGGCTCACTATGTGTTGAATTTAATATTTGGCATGAGGGAGAATTCTACTGCATTTTTTTTTTACTGATTTTGACTCTAGTTGCTCTGACAACTTTTGATTAATGCAGCTTCCCCAGGCCACACTTAAATGACAGTTGTGTGCTACAATCTGCAACCTTATACAGTTATTACAGTTCATCTTTTCATGAGGTCAACTCACCAGAGTCAGGGACTCTGTTTTGAAGGATTAGGCCAGGAAGCAAAGCATGCTAGCATTATTGTTTTATGAATAAAGTGACTGTTTTTTGCTGTAATATTTTTTGCTATATCTGACTCCCTTTCTATTACAAATTTGGGATTTATATTAAACAATTCAGCACTATTTGAGTTCTGTGTGAAGACGGTCACACAGTCAAAAAACCTGCTTCCCACTACTAGGTCTTTGCTGCTTTTTCCTATGTAAACGTAGAGTTCTGCCTTTTTCCAATTATCTTTTTTTGACAGACATTTGGTCAGCATTTAGGTTTCAGCCAAAAGCATTTCATTTGAGACATTCCTAGATATCCAAAAACATAAGATTACTACATGCTCAAAGCTGTTAATTCATAGCAGCTCACATAGATTTAAAAAAACAAGCACGCATTGGTCTTATCTCACTTAAAGATAAGAAAAATGATGACCTAAAACTAACCTTGTTTAAAAGATTTCTAACTCCTCGCCGCACCTTCACCCCAATTTACTGATGACTTTAGTCCAGGAGACATACTGCTTGTGCCTTACTCTCAGGAAAAAATAATTAACCATCGACTCTACACAGAGGAAGACAAACCTTCACTGGTGTCTCTGATAAGCAACAAACTTACCATCTTGCTTACAACCTCCGTTAATTAACTTTCCTGGGATTTAACTTTCTCATTGAATGTTAATTGAATTAAAAGTAAATTGAAAATTCAAACGCTGGAGGCCATTGCATTTAAGAGATGCTCTACCTCTAAAGACTTGGTTCTAAGATTTTCCTCCAACATACAAAGCTTAAGTTATAGACAGACATAAATAATTTCTGAATCAAAATAGGTCAGGGTTGCTAAATAGATCACATTTTACTATAGGGGATAATTTTGAATCTGAGGCTGGGATGATAATATATTCAATGTGTGCATGGAGGGCCAGGAGTACCCAGAAGTGAAGGCTGTTGAATAAAGTCTTGTGTATTGACTTCTGTTGACAGAGTTGTAAATACAGCTGGATCTAAGGAAGTCACGTGTCACAGCCATTTGATTCAACACAAAACTTCTCAATATTCTTTGCCATCCATGTCTGACCCAGCACTCAGTGCCTCATGTTCTCTGTTCACTAGGTCGAGGAACCAGAGCTGCTCCTGTCGAACCCGCTGTGCTCGTTCTGAACGTGTAAAAGGCACCTGTTCATGAACACCTAGAACATTCCTTCTCTGCTGCCGCTGAGCATCAGGGGCAGAGCTAAAACAAGGATACCATACTCTTTAAGAACCAGGAACCAAATATTAATGTCCTTGTACTTGTTCTTGATTTTCTTTATTTGAAATAAATTCACTGCAACCAGTTCTCTGTGTTAGTCTTCTTGGGTACCTGCTACTAGACTCAATAAGAGTTTTTTGGGAAATCAGTACTAGAATATTTAATGACATCCCTTTAAACAAAATCCTGCCAATCAATGCTAGAAATTCAGGATATAACACAAGTTTGAGAAGTAAAGTGTTGGGGAAATTTAAGAGCACTTCTAATAATTGTGTGTGTGTGTGTGTGTGTGTGAGAGAGAGAGAGAGAGAGAGAGAGAGAGAGTGAGAGAGAGAGAGAGAGATATTGTGAGTGTATGTGTTTGTGTTTCTTGTCTCCAAACTCTACCTTCCCTTACATTTTTGTCATTCACAAAGTCAGCCCACCACATTTAAGCAGTCGTAGCTTCTCATTTCTCAGGAACACCACCAAGTATTTCCCTAAAAGGATATCTTTTTTTTAAAACAAAGACCCCCATGAAAACATCTGTCTTTCAAAACTTGAGATTATATTTGGTCCATTTAAGACAGCATGAGCAATCATACTGTTAAAGATCCTCAAAAAGAAGGCAAACAAAAAATATAACACAAATAAATCTCTACATAAATGTGTGCATATAGGTTTGATGAATTTTTCTCTGTTGAGCTCACAATTCTTGCTCTAAGAGTCAAAAACCATCTAACAAAAACTCCAACACCAGGCATGGAAAGCCCTCTTTTGAGTTGGTGATCATTGTTGTCCAAGAGACTACTAAAACAGCGCCATCTACTGCTAAGTTCCAAGTTCCTTGGTTGCCCTCTAGAGGTGGAAGTGTTACTGAAGACACCCTATGCTTCAGACTCATGGTTCAGAAGTACCTGATCTAGATAGAACTGACCTGAAAGTCTCCTTCTTGGGACCAGCTTTCATGGTGCCTTCTGGTACCATGTAAACTTCTAGAGGAGGGAAACATCCAACAGTCCTACCCAGCTAGAATATCTATGAACCACAACAACAACCCTCAGGGTACTGCAGTGGCATGCATACCTTTGCAATAACCAACAGCTCTGTAATTAATTACACTTGAGGACTTCTCAACAAGACAGAAATAACGTCTGGTACTAGAAACCTAGTCAATTATCCAGGGATAGAGAAGCCATGGATCTTAGAGGAAAACCTATAACGAGTATTTTACTAAGCCAGTACAATCCCTAACTGCACATTAAATTTCTGTCTTTATACCCACAGATATTTGTAGGCCTTACCCCTCATCAAGGAAAGAACTTTTGCAACCAAGGGAGACTATTATAGAAAACCACAACTAATAAAAATGTCGAGTTCAGTCCCAATGGATACATCTATAAAACAACTGCCTCACCTAAGGCTCAAGTGCAGAAAGACTGGAAGAGACAGATGATCAGGAAGTTTGCTATATATATATTGTGTCTCCAAAGAATGTCAGAAGTTACACCATTACAGTCTCTTCAAAATGAGTTCCTAAGCATGAGATGAACAATAACAATAGATATGCTGAAGTGGATGGGGGAAAGACCAGGAGGCCTCAGTCCTGCACAAAAACTACAGGTAACTAAAAATACATAGTGGTAGAAATAGTCTTCACCAGGAGAGCACACCAATTACTTATCCAGTACTGAATGATCATCACTGAAAACATCATGCAAGTCACACACTCACAGAAAAAGGTATATTTATGTATTTATGAATAAATATGCATGAACATATGTGTATGTGATAACAATTAACAAAAATGGAGGCCATAAATTTGATAGAGAGAATGAAGGGTAATATTGGAATGTTTGGAGGGAGAAAAGGAAGGAAAGCATGATGTAATTGTATTTTAATCTCGAAAAAATAAAAGAAAGACATTTGAAGTGATTATTTAAGAGATGATAGTTGTGTGAATTGTGCTGGTTGTAGTGACCCATTCACAGTGTATACATGTACCAAGTCATCACATTGTATACATTGCATATCATTTTTATTAATTGTATGTCAAAAAAGCTGGGGGAAAAACAAATTAAGGAGTATGTTATATGATACGTGCATTGATATTTTTCCATGTAAAGTAAAAAATGTTCAACATAAGATATATCAAAATCAATTTGGCATTGAATAACCTAGGTGCTGATTAAATGTATAAATATTCAATTAGCAAAAATATGACATGACAATAAAGGAGAATGAAATGGATCATTAATAACAGTATAAAGAATATGACAAAAGTCAAAAGACTTCCTACCCTAAGGTATAAATATCATAGGCTATATTTATATGATATGTATTGTATATGTATATATGTATGCATACTTCATAAGCAACATCCTCTAAAACTCAGTTTCACATAGGTACAATTTGTTTTCAACAGCCTTGTGTGAGAAAGAAGCAGCGTAGGAATGTGCTATTTCTGAAGAGGTAACGGCTTATTTTGTTCCCGTATGTTCTTCTATCTGCACTTCCCCGACTGCATACTTTCTGGTAATGAATTAAGCAAATTTTATAAACATGGTGTAATGACTATGTAGGATCTTTGCATATAGTAGCTCTTAAGAGAAGCTCAGCACAAGACGTTCTGTGGGTCTCCCACCTCCCCTGGTGAAAATTCATGTTGTAGACTGGATCCTGCTCTAGCTTCACTCTGACCAAATCTGTCCCTCGTCTCTTCTTGAGCTCAATTCACCAGGACCATCTTACTCTCACCATAATGGTCCCAAGGAAGGGATTCACAAAGAATCTTCTTTCATGAAAGTGATAATACCCCATAATCACTCTAAGAACTGACTGCAATCCATAGATGTTCAGATCTGGTTCAGGGTTCATACTTTCTGAGAACAGCAGCCTCCAACTTCAGAACACAACCTCCACCCCCTGTTCTATGAGCTTACTAGCTTGGAAAATGTCTGCTTCTTTTCTTCCCTGACCATAGAAAGGTAAATACTCAAGCAGATGGGGAACAGAAGAAAATAGCAAGGCCCTTTCATCATTATCAGCTGGTAGGGAGGGCTATCACTGAGCACACAGACCAACATCATGACGGCAGATGTGAGAACAGAGGAACATCAAAGGGATCTTGAGGGCCACAGTCTCTGTCCTCTCTAACTACAGGGCCTGTCTCGGAACCTTCTCATGGCAGCCCTATAAATGCAGGCGGGCTCCTCATTCCCTACACACTGGTATCCTGCTCCCTCTTCCTCCAGGTGACTCTCAGTCATGAAGACATTTGCCCTCCTCTCTCTCCTTGCCCTGCTGGCCTTCCAGGCCTGGGCTGATCCTCTCCCAGAAGCAGATGAGGAGAGTGAAACTGACGAGCAGCCAGGGGTAGAGGACCAGGATGTGTCCATCTCCTTTGGCGACCCAGAAGGCTCTGCTCTTCAAGATGGAGGTGAGTGCTGGTGCCCAGTATGATAGTGAGTTGGAGTCTCTTGAGAGGGTTCAAGATGTGCCCTGGAATCCTGTCCACTGCTGTGTGATTCAGGTCGGGTTCTCTGTTGGTCTTCTAGGATCTTCACTGTCTTATTTTCAGAAGTAAAAGTGAGTCAAAAGAGTGTAACTCATTTTCTTTCTTTTATTTTTTTTATATAAACTTTATTTGTGGAATTGTTTTAAAAGTATAGAACATATTGAGTAGCATGTTGTCTATCCAATTGATAACTTTGTTATTTAAAGAAAAATCTGCTTTTCTTAAAAGAAAAGATTTAGGAACCAAATGCCAGTGTATGAATGTGTTGGGTTAGGAAGACATTAAAAGTTGAAGGCCTGAAAAATGGGTGTTGAGTCATGCATGTGATCAACACTTGCTAAATGTATTTTTTCCCAGTGTTTGGAGTTGATCATAGTGCTGGGTGTGATGTCACCAATACAAACAGACCTGCTCTGTACCGTGTATCATGCATCTTCATAGTGTTGTACACTATTGCACACTGCTGGCTACCGTATTTAATGCCTGGTGTTCTTTGTTTCCTCAG
Organism: Myodes glareolus; assembly: GCF_982192425.1. Lineage (NCBI taxonomy): Eukaryota > Metazoa > Chordata > Mammalia > Rodentia > Cricetidae > Myodes > Myodes glareolus. The sequence goes on from NC_142048.1 coordinate 50,071,785, forward strand.
CCTCAAGAAAGTTCCCATTTTGCGCCTGTAGAAAGCTATGCAGACCACGTGAACGTGTCCGTGCAAACTGCAAAGGCAATAAACTACTCTGCTGCAGATGAGACGAGAGACAAGATCACCACGTGCTCTGAGACCTCATGATCTGTCATTGCCCTTGTACTCAGCCCCAATTGTTTTCTTCTCAAATAAAATTTCTTGCATACAAACAACCTGGTTTTATGTTTCTTTGATGCTTTCTATGTTATTTAGCCAGGACACTTCCAAGCTATGTAGCTTCTCTGAGAAGTTAATTTCCTATTTCCTTGCCTCCCATTGCACTTTCAGTTCAACAAATGGACGACCATCCATTTCCATTGTTATCGTAAGTATTTTCTATCCATTCTCCTAGAATTAGAAGGCCTGGAAGATATGCCTACATAGTTTTCAGTGTTGTTTTTGAAAATTGAAGTTGTTCCCTCCCTAATGTCTAATAAATACTTTATGTTTTTAATACACAGCTTATTTGTCATTTGAGACCTTTTAATTCTCCTTAAAGGGAATTTCTTGCTCAGCCTCTCTGTGAGTAGCAGGGACTGAGTGTCTGCGAGGGGGTAAAGAAATTGGTCTCAAGTAAGTGCATCAGTCAACTGTAGGCTCAGAGGTAATGGCTTGTTGGACAAGGATGGGCTTTTGAACTTCCACTGCATATGCAGTACTGAACCATGAAATGGGTCACAGTTTTGAGAGCTGTTTTTTCTTACAACTCTTGGCATCAGAGCCTTTGATGGACAATTGTTCCTGTCCTTGTTTGTGACATAGACCAGTGTGGAAAATGAATAGAACTCCATCCATCCATACACCATTTCCTAGACAGACCATGTCCATTTACTAAATAATGGTCGTATATGTAAATTATGACTTGCGATGCCTGGTAGTTAGCTTGTCTTCAATATTTATAGATAAAAGAGTAAGGCTTCTCATTGTACCAAAGGTAGGGATGTGGAAAGCACAAACCTATATGAGGTGATCAGTGAACTGTTGGGTTCTGGGCACAGAACACAAATGTTCCCAACATTGAGAATAGCTAGTTCTGTAACATGCTGAACTATTAATAGAGAATTTAGGGTAGTCGTTAAATACAGGGGCTATGCGACAGCCACGTTACTTAATCTTCAGTGACTTCCAGTGAGAGGTGTAAACTCTCCAACTTGCTGTCAAGACTCAGATATGAAACTGCTTAATGAAATCCTTTCCTTGGCAGGGTCACAACAGACCTATACATAGTAAGCCTTCACTCTGGACACACACTTAGCTTTTGCTCTCTAGTTCTTTAGGTAACTCTCACCGACTTCACTGCCATTCCCCTGATAGTCCCTTGGGGCCCAGAACGAACCTCTCTGAGAAAACCTGAGGAATCTCTATGCCAGGAACATCTTGGCTGGAGAACCATGACATAATCAAGGAGCAGGTGAATGGCCAAAACCGTATAGAACAGATAGGGATACTAGAGAGTAGGATCTAGATACAGACTGCATAAATAGTTCTGTAAAGGTTATATCTATATATCAATATCACCTACACATATATCTATAAATCTGTATCATCTATGTTTATATAGCTATATTATCTATGCCTATATCTGTATATCTTTGTATTTCTTTAGCTTATTTTACCTTATCCATATGTTCAAGCATGAGAACCAAATAAGTATACGAGAGTTTTCTTCTGCCATAAACTTCTGATAAGTTTGAAATTTGCTAAGTATAAGTTAGAAAAAGTAAGCTATGAGTAATTAATATTATATTTGAGTATCAAGTTTTATAACACAGTCTATTTCTCTCTACTTAAGAGAAAATATTATAAAAATTGGAAATGTGTGAGTATGAATAAGTATACGGGCTGGGAGGCTCCAGAAACATACAAGGAAAGGCAGTAAGAAAACCTCTCACATTCTGGAAGGAACAACAGCTCTTATGGATATCGATTCCTACCATCAGAGTTGTTCAAGAAGTTGTTCAAGAAGAATGGAATGTAAAAACACAATATAAGTCATTCATATGAGTGTGGTGGTCTTTTGGGTATGCAAATTTAGTAAGGGCTACTGAGGCCAACTCTGTAAAGATCAGAAAGATCGTGAGGGATATGTCTGAAATATAAGATGTGCTTTTTGACCGATAAATTTAAGTCTATAAAGGTATTGAGAAGGTTGGTCCCATTAGGCAATATGACATATATATGTTTAAATATATGCATGTAAATAGTATTCTTTCCCCTTTGCTAGTTATTGTACATAGCTGTAATAAAGACATTTTAATAATTGAACAGTATTTATCATCATGTAAATATGAGCTAGCACTAATAACACTGGGACGCCATATGCTGACTGAAATTAGTAGAATGTACTGTATCATTTGGCATACACATAGTGAGGAGAAATGAGTAAAAACACTGTTCAGAACAGTGTTCATATATGATCTGCAGTGGCTTCATAACATAGAAGCCCTTCTTGGGATGGGGAAGAAGCACACCAACCTCTCTACATTTTGAATGTTGTTTCTTGGTAAGTTCACATTTTCTAAACGTTTAAAAAAAAATGCCAAATCTGAGACACGAGCCACAGCACATCATTTGATGACTCCCAAAACGTGAAGAGATTTTTTTTTTATCATAACACTTTCCCTTTAAAATACGCTTAGGAATTTCACCAGAATATAGAGCAATATACTGAGTAGACACTTACAGAAAAAAATGACTTAGGTATAAGGATAAAATTTTGTTTGTCTATGTGAACTTCAACTCAGTGTAAGAATGCACTCAAATATGGGGATGGTTAGAATAGGGGCACTAAAGTTAAAGACACATCTGAATGTACCCCAAGTCCTGCAGATTATCAACGCTCCTCAAGTGCGTTATTTCATCCACAGTGTTGACCATGCTGCTGGCTGTAATGTTGCCAACAAAGCATGCCCACGCTGTCTCAAACACCTTCACTGACTGTTTATTCTCCGTTCTGCCTCCAAATTCCACTCTTGATTCTCTCTGTGTGTCTCCAGCCTCAGGAAAGCCCAGGATATGCCACTGTAGAACCTGATCCTGTATAATACAAGAGCGCATCAGTGGGATATACACCAAGGGTGGCAAAAACTCTGTGTTCTGCTGCAGCTGAGCCTGGAGACCTGAAACCACATGAACAGGTCCAAACGAGGCCCCCGATTACCACTGCATGTGTGTTTCTCCTTGACTTCCAATAAATTGCTTGCAATATTCTCCCTGTGTGTTTGCATTCTTTCAGAACTTCTTATAAGGTTCAGTCAGGACTCTGGATATCAAGTACCTGAATCTTCAAGGAAATTTTTGCAAATAAACAAATAGTTTAGTTTTCACTTACAAAATACTGCTTCCAAATACTAACAATATTAACGACAACCCCATGGTGCAGACACAAAGTGCTCAAAATTGAAAGCTCGGAGTACTGATGGTCCTGCCACATTTCTCTCTTGACTTTTGACTCTGCCTTTAGGTAGATTCACAGCTACCACCTTCAGCTTCAGGATTATACAGTTGTAATATCTTAACTTTCATATAGTCTCTGTTGCCTTAAAAAGTGTTGAAGTTTCAATAAGCAGGCCTGGATTATACCTCTACCTTCTAAGCCCTGAGTTGTTTACAGCTCCAGAGAGACAAATTTTACCAATATTAGAAAAGGTTAGTACAGAAGCCGAATGGGTAGGAAGTAAAGCAAGGCATCCCACACTATGATGTGCACATTATCTGCAGCACCTGTGTTGTGGATGACAGGATGTATTTTGTATGCAGGAAACTGATCTTCACATACAGAAAGTGCATTGCCCAATGACACTAGTATACTCTTCAATGTACCCTCAAGTGAATTGCCTGATAGCTTTGCTGGCTTATTGCAGCCTGGAAGTGATCACAAGGAAAGGGTTGCTACAGGATGCTAAGACTCAGACCCCAGAATACTGAACACTCCTTAAGGGAGCTATGTGTGATATCTTAGGAAGAGAGCGATGGTAACCCCTTAGATTGCAGACCCCAGCAACACATACAACGTGGGTCCGCAACAGACATTTGATAAAGAAGGAGGCATGCTGGGAGAATAGAATATCCCACCACTCTTTAAGAAGAAAGGATGCTAGAAGCATCTCACTTGATAGTTGTCATAACAATCTGTGTTGGGCCATGACAGATACCAACTGCACCAAATGAATTGATGGAGAAAGTGTAATTCTAGCCAGTACAGCTCTTTTTGCCCCAAATATCACAGCATATTGACTAGTGGTTGCAAACACAATATGCAGTTACCAAAGTCCCACAAGACATTTCTGTCTTACATAAGTCACTTGTGTCCTGGGCAAAATAAAATTAGTGTTTAATAAAATGTGTGTCATCCTTTTGAAATGTAATTATCTAAGGACATATGTGCTCTGTCTTCAGGTACAGATAGCATAACTCCAGTAAGAGTCAATCAGCAAACACGTTGCCTGCATATGGATAATAGTTTCTTATCAGGTGCATGCTTTGTCAACCTTTCCCAAGATGTTATAACTGGCCATTTCACTCCCATACTCATTCCCTCTCCCATGTAGAAGCTGTGCAGTCTGGCACAATCTCGCTTGATCACCTTTGCTTTGTTCCTAGTAAATTTGGTGTCCTGTAAGAAATCACTATCCAGATACAGCTCTGAATTTTTATCTAGCAGTTTTTTTTTGCTTTCAGGTCTTATGTCTATGTCTTTAATCCATTTTATCGAAGGTCAAGATCCAACTGAGCATCAGATCATTGGGTAGTATTCTTAATTCTTAATTGTCACTCATAATTTTATAGAGGTTGAAAGAATAAACATTCCTCTTTCTTGGACCTATACTTCACCTAGAATCACAAGAGCTCATTTCATCCATAGTTTGAAAATGTCAATGTGGTCAGCCCATGTGCTGTAACAGAACCAACCCTAACAAGTCTTGATAACAAACACTTGCAAGATCCAGGTCTGACCCCAGAGTGGACAGCTTCAGAGGACGCCGGAATCCATCTTCAGAGAGGTAGAGGCATTGCGTCCTTGAAGTTAAAGCATGAGAGTGCTGCTTCTTTCTTTCAATTTTAACATTAAAAAGTAAACACTCGTTCAAGGGGAAGTACGAAATCCAAGTAACAGGAAACAATAGCAGAGTCCTCATCCGCACCAGCTGAGACCTAAGGCAGTCACCAGACACACAGGTGGAGGCGTTTGTCATGGAAGCCGTGAGAGCAAGAACATCAGGAGAACCTTAAGGACAGATCTGTTTCCTTATCACTGCAGACCCTGTCCAACTGCAGGACTTATCTTAGACCCTTCTCTTCACATACTCCCCCCACCACATTTGGTTCTTGTTATTCTTCATCCACTAGGAAATCCACGGTCATGAGGACGCTCACTCTACTCATGGTCTTCTTCCTATTGGCCATCCAGATCCAGGCAGAACCTCACCAAAGAAGAGCTGAGGCAGTTCTAGACCAGGTGCAGCTGGGAGAGGATGACCAGGATACATCCATATTGGAGGGAATGAAAGTACTGCTCTTCAAGATACAAATAAATGATGTCAGCATGTTAGGGATTGGAGCAGAGAAGAAGTATGGAGATGAATTCTGATATCAGGTTAGCCAGGGAGCTTAATTACTTCTTTATTTTTCTCTTTCAACAGCAAAAGCTGACTAAATCAAATTCTTTGTGCAATTTTTTTCAAGATATATTTGCGACTATCACTGGGTTAGTACATAGATAGATTAGTAGCTGCTTTTCTTTCTAGACCTAAATGGCTAGAGTTCATCATAGGGAGAATATTTTATTGTGTCCAGTATATTTTAGTATCTGGAAGTATGTGCGTAGGTATTTAGGTGATGGAAGGATGTACTAAAATGTGTTATGATAGAAGCATAAAAATAAAAACAAACAAAATTAAGACTAGTTGTTACTGGCCTTTAGTTTTGTGCAAGTTCAATATTTGACATGTATATTTATTCATACTGGTTGTGATTTCTCAGGCTGTTGCCAGTAATGATGAATATGGGGAACCCACTTCACCTAGCACATGTCTTACCCAGGATCTCTTCCATCCTGCTGACTCGGGCATTGAGTGTTTTCTGTGATCTCTGTATCCCCAGATGTGAGGTCAGTCTTGACCTGCTTTGCAAAAAAAAGGGGCTGTGGTTTTTGAGAATGCCTCATTGGGGCCTGCAGGTGCCATAGCATCATCGACGGACTCAGCTGTGACTGATCACTACGGACAAAAAGAATAGGTTGGTCCATATGAGATGAGAACCTGAAGGATACTATTTGTCCCATGCTGTGTCTTTGAGTTTCTTCCTCCTTTATATCTAAATAAAGCCCTTGTAGCCTGTTCTGTGTGTGTGTGTGTGTGTGTGTGTGTGTGTGTGCATGTGTGTGCTTGTGGCTATCTGTTGTCTTCAAGAAAGGCTCTGAGAATCAAGTACCAGATTGCTATAAGGAAATTCCTGACTGCAGTTTGTAGGAACATCAGTGTTATCACACAGGCTTCTGATGAGTAATAAGAACGTTCAATGTGTTTGTAATCATTTTCACCTCTTAACTCTGCCTCATTTAGATGAAAACCACATTCAAAGCCATTGGCAATGGGGGAGGCAGGAAACATCATGATTATCTTCAAGTGTCCATAGTCCCAATGACCTGACTTCTCAAAGACGCCAGCATCCTCATTCTGAATGTTAGGATTTGACTAAACAGGCCGAGATCTGTCCATAAAACCCTAGATTTGTATCAGCTCCACAGACACAATTTTAAGTAGCATTAAGAAAGGTTAGCACTTGCTACTATCCACAGCCCCTGAGAGGTGAGGTAATTAGGAACTCATGGTTTTCCCTGGGAGGGGGAATTAAAGAGATCTCCTGGGTAAACTGGGAGTGAGTAGGAATGGGAGCACACATGAGGCATCAGGGGCAGGAGAGAAGGAGAAAATATTGAGATAGATATCTTGATGGGAAGGGGGCATTTTTGGGACCGGGTAGAAACGTGGTGCAAGGGAAATACCCACATCTACAAGGATGGGCCTAGCTGACTCGTAGCAATAGGGGATAGGTGGTCTGAACTGGTTGTCTGTGTAATCAGATTGGTGACGACCCTAATGGTAATCAGAGAGCCTTCATGCAGTAGCTGATCAGAGCTGATGAAGAACTAATGTGTTAATGTTGAGTTCGGCAGACTTATGTTTGACGCCTACTGCTCTGAGAGGCCTCTAAAGACTTTCTGGGAAAACAAGAGCCTTTAGGACAGCTGTGCCACCTGCTGGCCATTGCCATACTATCCATCCTCTTCTCTGTGGGAGCTGGTCCTCCTTCACTAGAAGAGTGTGGATCCTTGGTCCGTGTCTCATGTAGAAAGACATTTCAATATGGAAGCACCCTGGAGCAGCTGAGCGTAGACAGACAGACCTGGGATTCAATAGACTGCATGTCAGTGCACACTTCTAGATGAATGGCTATTGAACTGGCTTAGCTGTGGGTGTACGGGTGGGGCTGAAGAGTCAAGCACACATCAGAGATAAGACCTCAGATCAGAAACAAGTCATCCTAGAGGCTCCTCTTCAACCTGGTAACTTATGAAGGAAAAGGGAGTTGAGTTGCTTATCTTGTTTGTATTTGGTCACTAAAAGTTGGATCACAGAAAACGGGATTCTTCAAAAGGTTAGATTTTAGGGTCTGCATATGTGTAAGGGGAAGGCTTGGAAATGTGGATGGGAACCACACAAAGCTCCCTTGTTCCCATGAACCCTTTGATGATCCTCTGATCTGGGATTTCTGCTTACACAACATGTTGCATCTATTTGATGGCTGACAATGGTTATTTGATGAGCAATGAAAAAATAATGATAAACTTTACTGATCTCCAGCAGCTTAAATATTTATCAGTTGTCATGTTATTGCTCTCTGTTGCAGCCTATCGCTTTTAGGACAAGCCAGAAACATTTTAATCCTCAAAATACATCCCACAGTTCCATTAATATATATCCATGCAATTTAAAGGTACTCATCCAAGAATGGCTAAAGGGTCCCTAAATATCTTGACTCTGCAGCAATGTCAGCGATGGCCTTTGAGGATAGCTTCTATACCCAGTGGAGAAGCTCCAGTCCTGACTCCTCGTGACCCAGGTATCTAGTGTTTTCTCAAAACAAGTCTCTTTCAAGCACAACCGAGGTCAGGCCTGGTGGCACAGGCTGTGACTCCAGCACCAGGGTGAAGCAGGCAGGAAGACAGCGATGCCCATGCCAGACCGGGCTGTCTAGTAAGACCCTGTCTCACATGAGCAAACATGCCCACCGCAGGGGCTGTGATCACTCTACTGACTTTCCTGAACGTGTCCTTCACAGCTAAACACACGGATTCTGATGAGGAACACGTGTTTCCTTTGTTCACTGCTAATCGTAAGACATGAGCACTCGCCCGTCTTCTCTGGGCTTCAATATTCAGGTGTCAGCTCACTGACTCTGGTTCACTATGTGTTGAATTTAATATTTGGCATGAGGGAGAATTCTACTGATTTTTTTTTTACTGATTTTGACTCTAGTTGCTCTGACAACTTTTGATTAATGCAGCTTCCCCAGGCCGCACTTAAATGACAGTTGTGTGCTACAATCTGCAACCTTATACAGTTATTACAGTTCATCTTTTCATGAGGTCAACTCACCAGAGTCAAGGACTCTGTTTTGAAGGATTAGGCCAGGAAGAAAAGCATTCTAGCCTTATTGTTTTATGAATAAAGTAGCTGTTTCTTGCTGTAATATTTTTTGCTATATCTGACTCCCGTTCTATTACAAATATGGGATTTATCTTACACAATTCAGCACTATTTGAGCTCTGTGTGAACACGGTCACACAGTCAAAAAACCTGCTTCCCACTACTAGGTTTTTGCTGCTTTTTCCTATGTAAACGTAGAGTTCTGCCTTTTTCCAATTATCTTTTTTTTGACAGGCATTTGGTCAGCATTTAGGCTTCAGCCAAAAGCATTTCATTTGAGACATTCCTAGATATCCAAAAACATAAGATTACTACATGCTCAAAGCTGTTAATTCATAGCAGCTCACATAGATTAAAAAAAAAAAGCACGCATTGGTCTTACCTCACTTAAAGATAAGAAAAATGATGACCTAAAACTAACCTTGTTTAAAAGATTTCTAACTCCTTGCCACACCTTCACCTCAATTTACTGATGACTTTAGTCCAGGAGACATACTGCTTGTGCCTTACTCTCAGGAAAAAATAATTAACCATCGACTCTACACAGAGGAAGACAAACCTTCACTGGTGTCTCTGATAAGCAACAAACTTACCAGCTTGCTACCATTGAAGCTTATTAACATTTGACAAAAATGCTAATAGATCCAGGGCCATAGGCTTCACCTGTCTGTTTATGTAGGCTGCCTGATTACCTATGGCTGCAATTTCATGGGTCCTTATAGCTGGGCAAGAACAAAGAGAAGTGGCAACAGGCAGAAGTGAAAACAGAAGCAAAAGTGTCCCAGAAATTAGGAGAGATAGGAAAATGACAAAGAAGGAAAGAAATATAGCAAAGAACTAAAACTGAAATTTGGATTGAGAGAGAGAATTAGAGCCGAGACAGTTAGGACAGAAGAATTAGAATAGAGGACAAGGAAGAGAGAACAATAAAGAGACATGGATAGAAAGAACATGTTATGAGTAGACTTCTAAACTGTCAGATTTTAGTTCCTTTTGCTTGCTGTATCTTTATTTTGAATCCTGAGAGAAAATCTTAAACACTGGACCTTTAAGGTTCTCATTAGTGGTGTCCTTGAAGAATGTCAGTTATTGGTGTGTAAAAGAAAATGCCGTAATAAGACCCATCACTTTGTATGCTTACTAATATAAAACAGAGCACCATAAGTCCATTCCCTTCAAAGGCCTGGACTTGTTAAGCTGCAGTATCCACAGCATACACTAGTGCTTTAGAAGGGCTTTGAAAACAGGCCCCTGTGTCTAGATCAAGTCTATGTTTTCCATTCTGGGTTTCTAACAACCATATGTAACTTTGAGAATGCATAGGGAGCTCCACAAGGAGAGTCCCAGGAAAGGATGGTTTCACTTGCCAAATTCTTTCAGAAGTTTGTAAAAGAATCAATACCATTTTCCCCCAAATTGTTCGAAAATATTGAAAAGACAGGATAATTTTGTGGCTTTCTTTCCCCTTTCCCAATATTAGTGAGAAAATATTGACTCAAACATTAGGAAATGATAACGATATCCTTCCCATCATGCTGTTCTGCAAGCAGACACTAAACACAGAACCATTGCTGGAAGCTGTGAGAACAGAGAAACATCAATGGGATTTGAGGGGGAAGCTCCCTCTTTCCTATCAGTGCTACCTTTCCCTATCAGCAAACCCTATCACTGCGCTTTCTCCTAACAGAACTATAAACACAGGACGAATCCTCATGCCACACACACTTGGTTCTGGTTCATCCATCCTCCAGGTGACTCTCAGCCATGAAGACGCTAGTGGTTTTACTAAGCCAGCACATACCTAACTGCACTCTAAATATCTGTCTTTATACCCACAGATATTTGTAGGCCTTACCCCTCATCAAGGAAAGAACTTTTGCAAGGGAGACTATTATAGAAAACCACAACTAATAAAAATGTCGAGTTCAGTCCCAATGGATACATCTGTAAAACAACTGCCTCACCTAAGGCTCAAGTGCAGGAAGACTGGGAGAGACAGATGATCAGGAAGTTTGCTATATATATCGTGCCTCCAAAGAATGTCAGAAGTTACACCCTTAAAGTCTCTCCAAAATGATTTCCTAAGCATGAGATGAAGAAGAACAATAACAATAGATATACTGAAGTGGATGGGGAAAATCCAGGAGGCCTCAGCCCTGCACAAAAGCTACAGGCAACTAAAAATACATAGTGGTAGAAATAGTCTTCACCAGGAAAGCACACCAATTACTTATCCAGTACTGAATGATCATCACTGAAAACATCATACAAGTCACACACTCACAGAAAAAGTGTATTTATGTATTTATGAATATATATGCTTGAACATATGTGTATGTGATAATGATGAACAAAAAAATGGAGGCCATAAATTTGATAGAGAGATGAGGGGTCTTATTGGAAGGTTTGGAGGGAGAAAAAGAAGGAAAACATGATGTAATTATATTTTATTCTCAAAAAAATAAAAGAAAGACATTTGAAGTGATTATTTAAGAGTTGATAGTTGTGTAAATTGTGCTGGTTGTAGTGACCTGTTCACAGTGTAAACATGTACCAAGTCATCACACTGTATATATTATATATCACTTTTATCAATTATATATCAAAAAAGCTAGGGGAAAAATAAATTAAGGAGTATGTTATATGATACATGCATTGATATTTTTCCATGTAAAATATAAAATATTCAGCATAAGATATATCAAAATCAATTTGGCATTGAGTAATCTATGGTGCTGATTAAATGTATAAATATTCAATTGTCAAAAAATCACATGACAATAAAGGAGAATGAAATGGGTCATTAATAATAGTATAATGAATATGACAAAAGTCATAAGACTTCCTGCCCTATGGTATAAATATCATAGGCTATATTTATATGTTAGGTATCATATATGTATATATACATGAATTCTTCATAAGCAACATCCTCTAAAACTCAATTTCACATAGGTACAATTTGTTTTCAACAGCCTTGTGTGAGAAAGAAGCAGCATAGGAATGTGCTATTTCTGAAGAGGTAATGGCTTGTTTTGTTCCCATATGTTCTTCAATCTGCACTTCCTCGACTGCATACTTTCTGGTAATGAATTAAGCAAATTTTATAAACATGGTGTAATGACTATGTAGGATCTTTGCATATAGTAGCTCTTAAGAGAAGCTCAGCACAAGACGTTCTGTGGGTCTCCCACCTCCCCTGGTGAAAATTCATGTTGTAGACTGGATCCTGCTCTAGCTTCACTCTGACCAAATCTGTCCCTCGTCTCTTCTTGAGCTCAATTCACCAGGACCATCTTACTCTCACCATAATGGTCCCAAGGAAGGGATTCACAAAGAATCTTCTTTCATGAAAGTGATAATACCCCATAATCACTCAAAGAACTGACTGCAATCTTATGTGGTCAGGTCTGGTCCAGAGTTCATACTTTCTGAGAACAGCAGGCTCCAACTTCAGAACACAACCCCCATCCCCCTGTTCTATGAGCCTACTAGCTTGGAAAATGTCTGCTTCTTTTCTTCCCTGACCATGGAAAGGTAAATACTCAAGCAGATGGGGAACAGTAGAAAATAGCAAGGCCCTTTCATCATTATCAGCTGGTTGGGAGGGCTATCACTGAGCACACAGACCAACATCATGACGGCAGATGTGAGAACAGAGGAACATCAAAGGGATCTTGAGGGCCACAGTCTCTGTCCTCTCTAACTACAGGGCTTGTCTCGGAACCTTCTATGACAGCCCTATAAATGCAGGTGGGCTCCTCACTCCCCACACACTGGTATCCTGCTCCCCCTTCCTCCAGGTGACTCTCAGTCATGAAGACACTTGCCCTCCTCTCTCTCCTTGCCCTACTGGCCTTCCAGGCCCAGGCTGATCCTCTCCCAGAAGCAGCTGAGGAGACTAAAACTGATGAGCAGCCAGGGGTAGAGGACGAGGATGTGTCCATCTCCCTAGGGGATCCAGAAGACTCTGCTCTTCAAGATGGAGGTGAGTGCTGGTGACCAGGATGATAGTGGATTGGAGTCTCTTGAGAGGGTTCAAGATGTGCCCTGGAATCCTGTCCACTGCTGTGTGATTCAGGTCGGGTTCTCTGTTGGTCCTCTAGGATCTTCACTGTCTTATTTTCAGAAGTAAAAGTGAGTCAAAAGAGTGTAACTCATTTTCTTTCTTTTATGTTTTTTATATAAACTTTATTTGTGGAATTGTTTTAAAAGTATAGAACATATTGAGTAGCGTGTTGTCTATCCAATTGATAACTTTGTTATTTAAAGAAAAATCTGTTTTTCTTAAAAGGAAAGATTTAGGAACCAAATGCCAGTGTATGAATGTGTTGGGTTAGGAAGACATTAAAAGTTGAAGGCCTGAAAAATGGGTGTTGAGTCATGCATGTGATCAACACTTGCTAAATGTATTTTTTCCCAGTGTTTGGAGTTGATCATAGTGCTGGGTGTGATGTCACCAATACAAACAAACCTGCTCTGTACCATGTATCATGCATCTTCATAGTGTTGTACACTATTGCACACTGCTGGCTACCATACTTAATGCCTGGTGTTCTTTGTTTCCTCAGCCTCAAGAAAGTCCCCATTTTGCGCCTGTAGAAGGCTATGCAGACCACATGAACGTGTCCATGCAAAGTGCCTAGGCAATAAACTACTCTGCTGCAGATGAGATGAGAAACAAGATCACCACGTGCTCTGAGACCTCATGATCTGTCATTGCCCTTGTACTCAGCCCCAATTGTTTTCTTCTCAAATAAAATTTCTTGCATACAAACAACCTGGTTTTATGTTTCTTTGATGCTTTCTATGTTATTTAGCCAGGACACTTCCAAGCTATGTAGCTTCTCTGAGAAGTTAATTTCCTATTTCCTTGCCTCCCATTGAACTTTCAGTTCAACAAATGGACGACCATCCATTTCCATTGTTATTGTAAGTATTTTCTATCCATTCTCCTAGAATTAGAAGGCCTGGAAGATATGCATACATAGTTTTCAGTGTTGTTTTTGAAAATTGAAGTTGTTCCCTCCCTAATGTCTAATAAATACTTTATGTTTTTAATACACAGCTTATTTGTCATTTGAGACCTTTTAATTCTCCTTAAAGGGAATTTCTTGCTCAGCCTCTCTGTGAGTAGCAGGGACTGAGTGTCTGCGAGGGGGTAAAGAAATTGGTCTCAAGTAAGTGCATCAGTCAACTGTAGGCTCAGAGGTAATGGCTTGTTGGACAAGGATGGGCTTTTGAACTTCCACTGCATATGCAGTACTGAACCATGAAATGGGTCACAGTTTTGAGAGCTGTTTTTTCTTACAACTCTTGGCATCAGAGCCTTTGATGGACAATTGTTCCTGTCCTTGTTTGTGACATAGACCAGTGTGGAAAATGAATAGAACTCCATCCATCCATACACCATTTCCTAGACAGACCATGTCCATTTACTAAATAATGGTCGTATATGTAAATTATGACTTGCGATGCCTGGTAGTTAGCTTGTCTTCAATATTTATAGATAAAAGAGTAAGGCTTCTCATTGTACCAAAGGTAGGGATGTGGAAAGCACAAACCTATATGAGGTGATCAGTGAACTGTTGGGTTCTGGGCACAGAACACAAATGTTCCCAACATTGAGAATAGCTAGTTCTGTAACATGCTGAACTATTAATAGAGAATTTAGGGTAGTCGTTAAATACAGGGGCTATGCGACAGCCACGTTACTTAATCTTCAGTGACTTCCAGTGAGAGGTGTAAACTCTCCAACTTGCTGTCAAGACTCAGATATGAAACTGCTTAATGAAATCCTTTCCTTGGCGGGGTCACAACAGACCTATACATAGTCAGCCTTCACTCTGGACACACACTTAACTTTTGCTCTCTAGTTCTTTAGGTAACTCTCACCGACTTCACTGCCATTCCCCTGATAGTCCCTTGGGGCCCAGAACGGACCTCTCTGAGAAAACCTGAGGAATCTCTATGCCAGGAACATCTTGGCTGGAGAACCATGACATAATCAAGGAGCAGGTGAATGGCCAAAACCGTATAGAACAGATAGGGATACTAGAGAGTAGGGTCTAGATACAGACTGCATAAATAATTCTGTAAAGGTTATATCTATATATCAATATCACCTACACATATATCTATAAATCTGTATCATCTATGTCTATATAGCTATATTATCTATGCCTATATCTGTATATCTTTGTATTTCTTTAGCTTATTTTACCTTATCCATATGTTCAAGCATGAGAACCAAATAAGTATATGAGAGTTTTCTTCTGCCATAAACTTCTGATATGTTTGAAATTTGCTAAGTATAAGTTAGAAAAAGTAAACTATGAGTAATTAATATTATATTTGAGTATCAAGTTTTATTACACAGTCTATTTCTCTCTACTTATTAGAAAAGATTATAAAAATTGGAAATGTGTGACTGTGGATAAGTATATATGGGCCGGGAAGCTCCAGAAACACATACAAGGAAAGGCAGTAAGAAAACCTCTCACATTCTGGAAGGAACAACAGCTTGTATGGATGTCGATTCCTGCCATCAGAGTTGTTCAAGTTACTTGCATAACAAACCCATCCAACTCAGCATGGGACTTCTCTAAGATTCCTCACTATTGTATAGTAGACCTGTCTAATGTTCTCCATGTCTTAGGTCCTACACTGAAATATCTTTCCTCTACTTTTTATTCAAAACTGGGTGTTTTGGTGTATCCTGGAATTAGTTCTGTAGAATGGACTGGCCTCAAACTCAGAGATCCACCTGCCTCTGACTCACAAATGCTCGGATTAAAAGCATGTGCCACCACTCCCTGCCTAAGGAACATTGCTTCACAAAGAGAAACCCACCAGAAGAAAACAGACCTGTATGGGTCACAGGATGATACTCGTCTTTATATTGTGTAATGAAAGCAGAAAAATAGCAAATTACTAATTTGTTTTGTTATATTACAGGGGAATTGTTAACAGTGTCTTCTATTTACTTTCATCTCCAATTCCTCTCTAGAAAATTCTTACTATTTCATTGATATTTACTTCCTACTTCTTTATTGATATTTACTTCTTTCTATTTCATTGGTATTTATTTCTTGTTATTTCATTGATGTTTGGTTTGTGTCTTTGTAAAGACTCTTGGGTTCAAGCATCAGAATCTTATTTCAAAGTCTTTTTAGAAAAAAATCCTGGCTCCAAGTGTTATAGACTCAGAAAACACTGATAGACCATAGATGCAGTTTAAATTGAAATTGCTAAATTTTTCTTTGAAGCTGCAGCTGCCCTCAGTTCTCAAGATTAAATTTGGAACTGAGACTCAGATAATGAGGGAGGGCTGCTTTTAAAGGCAAAGACCACAATGTTCTTGTGGAGTGAGTTTTCTCAGGTGTGAGAGAACTTCTTGGGTCTCTTCATTCCTAGGAGTCCTGGTATTGTCTTTGCAGCCTCAGAATGGAGTTTCTCTACCCATCACATTCCCCACTGGCTCTCAATCATATGAATAAAATCATTGATTCATGTTGAGGAACAGACTAAGGACAAATACTGAACCTATAGAGCTAATATTCTATCAGATTTGATTTTATTATGAGATGACAATAATAAGAGAGAGAAGATAAACATCTGCTTTACCCAGGTTAAATCTGGCAACCATGGAGGAAACCATTCACTCAGATCCTAGCCTCCATCTTGAGAAGTCCCATTCCAAGGACTTTTTTTTTTCAATATGTACTTGTGAAACTGTAAGCATCTGGAGGCCAGCATGGGTCCTGGTGTGTCAACAGGCACCACAGGTAGCCATCTGTCATTTTGTCAGAGAAAAGGAAAGTGGCTACTCTTAACAGAAATGAACTAGTTTACTTTGAACCTAACATTTCAGCCTTTTGTTGATAATTGGGTGTGATGCCATCTCTTTAGTAGACTTATTTTCTGCTGAAAGGAGGATATCATTGTCAGGGACAAAGAAGATTGGAATGCTGATCAAGGCTAGGAAGGGCTTTAGGCAATGGGGGGGCTGGACATACAAATAGAATATAAGGCATTGATCTATGAAATTAGCAATGAATGGCTCACTATCTTGGAAAGACACTTGAGGTATCCATAATGTTCGCCATATTGGCTTCGTGATGGTCAGCAGCAAGATCAACTCTCACAAGTGTACTAGGGATGGTACCAGTGGAACCTATATGATTTTGTGTGTATCACTAGGAGAGTGTAGCAAAATACCCAGTATTTCTGCTTCTAGATATGCAGTCAAAACAATTGTTTCTTTTAGGCTACATGGTATATTTATATTTATTTTTATTATAAGTATATCAATATACTGATACACATAGATGTTTTCCAACTTATTAGAAAAACACAGAAATAACTAATACTTTTTTATTTAAAAGTTTTTTTTCATTTTACATATCAACAACAGTTGTTTCTTGCCCCTTTCTTCTGTCTCCCCCCACATCACCTCCATCCCACCCTCCATCCACACCTTACAAAGGGTAAGGCCTCCCATGAGGCATTAATAAAGTCTACCATACAGGTTGAGGCACCAGTGGGACCACAGACTGCCCAAGTCACACAACTGTCATCCACATTTAGAGGTCTTAGTTTGGTCCTATGCAGTTTCCCCAGCTGTCAGTTGAGAGTCAATGAGCTCCCACTAACTTGGGTCTGCTGTCTCTGTGAGTTTGCCCATCTTAATCCTGACCCCTTTGCTCATATAATCCCTCCTACCTCTCTTCAGCTAGACTGGAGTGTGGCCCAGTGCTTCGCTATGGATTTCTGCATCTGTTTCCATTAGGTGCTGGATGAAGGTTCTATGATGACAATTAGGGTAGTCATCAATCTATTACAGAGAAAGGCCAGTTCAGGAACCCTCTCCACTTTTGCTTGGAGTCTTAGCTGGGGTCATCCTTGCAGATTCATGGGAATTTCCCTATAAGGTTTCTCCATAATGGCTCCCTCTATCAAGAGATCCCTTTCCTTGCTCTCTATCTCTGTCCCTTTCCCAACTTGACCTTCCTGCCCCCTCATGTTCTCCTTCCACACCCCCTCCCACTACACTCACTATTTCCTCAGAAGATCTTATCGATTTCCCCTTCCTAGGGAGATCCATGCATGTCCCTGCTAGGTTCCTCCTTGTTACCTAGCTTCTCTGGGGTTGTGGACTATAGCCTGGTCCCTTGCTATTTATCTAATATCCTCTTACGAGTGAGTACATATCGAGTTTATCTTCTGGGTCTGGGATTCCTCACTTGGGATGGTTTTTCCAAGTTCCATCTATTTACTTGCTAATTTAAAAATGTCACCTTTTCGCCATTGAATAAAACTCCACTTTGTAAATATACCACATTTTCTTCATCCACTTTTTGGTTGAGGGGCATCTCAGTTGTTTCCAGGTTGTGGCTACTCTGAATAATGCTGCTATGAAGATAGCTGAGCACATGTCCTTGTGGTGTGACTCTGCATCCTTTGGGTATATACTCAAGAATGGTATTGCTGGGTCTTGAGGTTGGATGATTCCCAAATTTCTGAGAAACCACCATACTCATTTCCAAAGTGATGATACAAGTTTGCACTCCCACAAGCAATGGAGGAGTATTCCCCTTACTCCACATCCTCTCCAGCATAAGCTGTCATCAGTGTTTTGCTCTTATTCATTCTGACAGGTGCAAGGAGATATATCAGATTCATTTGGATTTGCATTTCCCTGATGATTAAGAATAATGAGCAATTCCTTAAATGTCTTTCAGTCAGTCATTCGAGATTTGTCTCTTGAGAGTTCTCTGTTTTGATCTGTACCTAGAGGAAGAATTGAGGGAGAAAGTAAGAGGTATTCAAAATGCTTGGTCACTGTCTCCATCCCATTCTAGATGGTTCTAGTAGGTGGCTCTGGGGAAGCCATTGTCACAGTCATTGCCTGTGGAAGCAGTGTTTTCCAGAGATGACTGCTCTTGTATCAGGTGAGGAGAAGCCTCAACTTGAGGCTATCTGACTATGAGACCATTGTTCTTCAAATCCAAGGTGACATTGATTTATAGCAATGACTAGAAGCTTCCATGGGCTTTGCTGGCTGTAAAATCTGAGAGTAAAACCCTTTTCTTACCCTTGGTTAAAGAGTTGTAAATAGGGAAGTTTGCCCACTTTAGATGAATATTCCTTAAATGATGGATGTGCCTGTGTACTGAGTTGAGTGGGAATCTGGCTCAAAGTAAGAAAGATAAATGCAAAAGGAAGACAGAGATCCCCGGTGTCATCTTGCTTTTAGCACCCCATCAAGTATCTGCAGGCCCAAGTGAAGAATGCGTGTCTTTCAGCCAAAGTTTTTCATCTCAGTCATGCAACCCTTTCCTGGGTCTCCAGCCTGCCAGCCTCCTGCTGTAGATCTTACACTTTTCATGTTCCCACAGTCTTATGACCTAATTCCCCCAATAAAGGAATTGGTTCTGTTTCTCTGGCTAATACTCATCTAGCCCTAAGCAAATAACGTGAGGACCCAGTATGGGGCTCGCCCACAGACTGTCTGACTCTGTAGAGCAAAATCCCAAGCTTCCCACATCTTTTCCTTTTCCAGAGATTTAATCAGTCTGTAGTTGAGGTTAGTGAAAAACAACACTGTAGTGTGAATTCTAATTAGTCTTAACAATAAAGACCTGAAGTCAGATGTAGGCATAAATGCTGAAAGACCAGCGAGTCAAAGGAGCAAACCACACTCACTTCTTACCTCTCCAACTCTTCAGCCTGAAAAGAGGTGGAGCTCCTGTCTCCTCCTGCCTTATATTCCTATCTCTGCCTGGCCATATCACTTCCTGTCTCAACCTCCCTACCCCTGGAATTAAAGGCATGAGATCCCACATGTTGGAAACAAAGGTGTAAACTCTGTTTATCTTTTAGACTGGTGACATCTCACTTAGACCAGTGTGGTTTGAACTCCTGACCTTCCTGCTTCCTCCTCCCAAGCGCTGGGATTAAAAGTTCTGCCTGGCCTCTAGGTTAACCTGTGCTGTCTCTGTACTGTGATCTTCAGGCAAGCTATATTTGTTAGAGCACAAACAAAGTATCACCACACAATACGGATCACACAGGCCTGTATTTCACTTACATAGTGACAAGCCGGGCCAAAGAATGGGCAAAAGTTGATGTGCACATGATAAATATTCAAGTCCACGTCCCGGGTATCAAGAAGGTGGGCTGTAGTTGGGAGCAGAGAGATGGAAGATTCTTGGGAGGCATTTAATTGTGATAATTGAAGACTGACTTGGGACGAGACCCTGCTAACATTTCTGAAGAATCCTAGAATGAAGGGGTGAGTGTCAGAATGTCCCTGAAGCCTTGACTGCCTGTGACTGGGTGGCCATCCCAAGATGCCCTCCATTACAACAATTTTCCCATGTGGAGTGGACACACATCTCTTTCTATAGCACTTACCTCCCATTCGAGATTGGAGGATGAAATCAATACAACGATGGATGAAACTTAGACGGGGCGTGGCTCTACCATGCTCAGTGTTGCTTCATCGTTATTCTTACTGGAAGGAGATGAGGCACCAGCAAGAAATAGAGAGGTGAGCAAGGAAAGGTTGAGAATTGAGAAGTAAAGGATGTTAGTGAAATGGATACCCGTTTCCCAGAAGCCCAGGTCACTGCCTTGATTAATTGGGCTTCTACTTTAAAATAATGAGAAAATGCAAGTCCCTGTGGTCTTCAAGATGGAATAAAATGATGAGTCATAACCAGGAATGTGAGCACAACTCTAGGTGAGTTAAAAGGGTAAAGGTAATGTTTATTTAAGCATAGTGAAGTCAAATATATGTCAAATGGATGTAGGTGGGAGGGTATTAGCTGTATTACACAAGCTTCAAGAAAAGCTTGGCCGAATTTTACCTGATCAAATTGTGCATCAAATTCAATGATTCCCGGACAGGAATCTCAAAGGGTATCTAGGTATTAGAGAGAAGCATAAAAGAGGAGCACCTTTTGTGTTAATCAAAAGGGATGGGGTGAGTTTGAAGAATAAAGAGGAAGAAGACCTTAGAGGCTATGCTTTGTTCTACCAGTAGGAGGCAGCACAATACATCAGTGTGTTCATTGGGGGAGCCAGGACTGACTCTTGAAATGGCTTTTCTATTTATTATCCAAGTCTTTTATCCAAATGCCACAGATTTCACTGAAGACCAGATACTTTTAGAGAAAACAGTGGGATTCAAGTCTCAAGAGAACCACTTGGCCTTGGGAGTACCCTCTAGTCCTTGATGCTATCAGCCCCCACCTGCATCCCACCTCTGCTCTACTGCTGTATTCTGTGAACAGTGCTGCTCACTTCTTCCAGGCAGATGGCTTATTTTCCTTTACTTTTTTATTCCCCTCCGTTTATTTGCTAAGACATACATTTTATCTAAATACACACAAATACTCTGTTTTATTGTTCCATTCAATAAACATAAGATTATAGTTCAATAAATATGGTCAAAAATATAGCAGAAAGACAAAATAATATCTGTGCATATTTCTATTTTTTTCCTTTTTGAACTTTTATTCATTATTAGTGCTGGAGGGGGGAAAACATGGAGGTCAAGGGACAACTTTGTGGAGTCAGCTTTCACCTTCCATTTTGTGTACTTTTGGGAACTCCAACCTGAATCACTAGGATTGCTTGGTAAGGACCTCTTCCTACTCTAAACAGAGAATCACAATACTGTCTTCTTCCTGGCTTAATTGCAACTAAACAGTTCCCATCACTGCTCAAACACTTCTGACAAGATTTATCTCTTGACAAATCACTCAGTAGAGTTATCTTACTATCTTTGTATTGGGTTAAAAATAAATATACAAATCTTACTTCACTGACTCATTGTTAAATTATTCAGTGTTTGGGAGCTGTTTGATAAACCTTAAAATTATAAACTGGTTCTTTCAAAAATAGATTCTTACATTGTAAATGCCGTTTGACAAACTAGCTCCAGTACCATACCACCTATGGCCTATAAACAGCTTGTGCTGTGTGTGACTCACAAGGTGAATTCAACAGCTCTGCAATTAGTCATGATAAACTCACACATTACACAGACAAGAGGCAAAGAGTTCACAAGTCAGCTGTGGCCCACATCCCAACGCTAGGTGTCATTGCTTCCAAGGATGACCCCTGAGGGTCTAGTCATTGAACAGGCTCTCCTGTGATACCCCATGTGAACCACTTTCTCCTTCAACTTGGGTTTATAACAGTAAGCCTGAGCGGCTATAACAAAACACACTTTTACAATGAGTGTCTTAACAGGATCTATTCCTCACAGTTCTGGAGGCGGAGGACGTCTAAGATCCAAGGAACTTTCCAGGTTGATTCCCCCAAAAGGGCTGACTCCTGACTTGAAATTGGAATCTACATCTTATATTCTCATTTGGTAAAAGAGGGAGTCAGATCTTTTGTGTCTTTTCCTTCATTATGGTGCTCTACCATCAGGACCCCCTCTAGTCCTAATCACCTCCTGAAGATCCCACTTCCAATACCATCACATTTGTAGTGAGAGCTTCAACATTTGAAGTGAAGAAAAGACAACCCATCCACAGCAGCATCCCTCAAGATCTCTTCACAGGAACCTAGAGGGATCGGGAAAAGCACCGTCTGCAGACAGACATTGAAAGCATCTGGAGAAGAGGCAGCCAATGAAGTTCATCTTGCGGGCAATGCTGTTGTTCTATCAAAAGGATAGGAACTCCCCCAGAATTCACAGCACAGAGAAGAGCGCCTCCTCTGCCTATTATCGCTTTTGACTCAGGAGGTATCCTGGGATGGAGTCTTTTCTCTCCTCCCATCTGAGCCAAAGTTGTATTGCAAACACATGGAGGCTCCATTTTAGAAGTTGAAGCTTCTCTCGGAATTTCCAATAATTGCTATTTCCTGTCACACCTCATTTAGAAAATAAAGATTAGTGGTCCTCAAACATTCTTAGTTTATTTATTGATATGCCCTAGATATCCAGAGTCCTTGTCGCCCAGCTTTGTGGTCCCTCAGAAAGGGAAATGAGAGAAAAGGATTTTACTCATAGATTTATCAGAATCTCCACACCAGGAAAGAACCTACCAAGCTTTTTGGCAACTCTGTGGCTGCAGACAGTGAGTTTCCTTCTTGATCATGTTCCATTCCAGAGTAGAACCCAGGTTAACCTCCTCCTGAGCAGTCAGCACTCTCAGTGGGTGACTTCTATGTTGCCCTGACATCACTCAGACAGCAGGCAGAGATGGAGGCACTGATCCCAAAGAATGCATTCACTGTAACAAGACTTGTAGTGGAAGAAATGTCCCATTGTCACTCACATGTCACCCATGAGAACTAACTGCACAGACAATGTGGAAACTGTGTGGCAAAGAAAACATGCTTGGTGCTAAAGAAGAGGAAGCCTGGCTGTAGGACCAGGATCTATCCCTGGTGCTTGAGCCCTTTCCCTATGGTGGGATGCCATGCTCAGCCTCAATGCAGGGGGAGAGGCTTGCTCCTGCCCCAACATCATGTGCCAGACTTTATGGGAACCCTTACCTGTTGGGAGAAGTGGACGGTGGAGTAGATGGGGGAAGGGGTTGGGAGGAAGGGCTAGGGGGCAAAACTGTGGAAGGAATGCAAAATGAAACTTAAAAATTAAAATTAAAAAAGGAAGTAGGTTACTGAGCAACCAGTTTCCTCTAACTTTTTGATCACCAATTATCTTTCTTTTGACAAAGGTTATGCTCGCCCCTTTTCCTAGGGAGAAAATCTAAGTCTCATCTACCTCTGTGTCTTGGGGATGCCCACTTACCTTCATTACATCTGCAGGCATCTGATTGTGGTCCCAGGATGTAGAACTGAAAGACAATAGATGCGGGAGAATGGACTAGCTGGATTTATAGATTGTCCTGCAAGCACAGCTCCTGATGGGATGTCCTTACTCTGATAGGTCTGACTGCCATTCCATCCTCTAACTTAATAATGAGGGATGCAATAATCACTAACACTTAGGTCACGCTTGGGTGTGCCAGGTTTCAGTTGGCACATTATTGATCTATTCCCCAGGTACAATGCAGGCTCTGGGAGTATTTCGTCTTATAGATTAAAAAAAAAAAAAAAAGAGCCAGACCCATACAATCAGTGGGTAAATTGTCCGTACTTTCCTCTTGAAAGTAGGACTGGGGCTTGGAATTCACCCCATATGCTTCCAAGGCCAGTTTGCCATGAAATGCAGCCTTGTTAGGGATAATCTGCTCTGGATTTTAAGGACCCCCAGAACTGAATGAAGGATGAAGTATGTTTCTCAGACACACGTCCCTCCCCCACAAACAGAAAACACATGCATGAAGTCACCTTTCCGGGTCATATTTTAATAGCAGCCAGCAGGTCTTGACAAGCTGGTTAGGGAGTGTGCTGAACTGACTCTCTTCACTCCTGAGCCCTGCCATGCCTCTCTCTCCAGTCTGTGTCAGATACAGGACAAGACTCTGCATCTCTAGCCGCTGGAAAGTGAGCTCCAAGGGGAGGGGGGGCATTTGACCAGCTATTTGATGCCACACTAGCATGGGCCTGCATCTCATTTTTTAATAAAGTCAAAAACTGAAATAGTAAGCTCTCAACCCTCTGTGAGAACAAAACAGTTCAAAGAAACTCTGTAAACACACCCAGCAGCTGTGCAATGTGCCCCTTATCTTTCCTATCCCTTCCCTAAACCACTTCCTGCACATTTGTTAAAGCAAAACGTTGGGTCATATCCTTCTCAGATCCCCAGTCAGGATCCCATTGTCCTTAGGAAACATTTCAAACTTCTTCAAAGGTTTGACATGGCTCCTACACTAGAGGGCTAATGTGTGGTACGCTCCTAGACTATTCTGAATCAGATGAACCTCTTTTTATTTTTCCCCAGGTGCTGGGGAAAAGCCAGATGTTGCTCAGCCAGGTTTCTGTAGGCCCAATACACCTCCACGGACACTTTCTTCAATGTTTGAAGAAAGACAGTGTAACTACATATCTTTGGATGCCATTACCTACCTCCTCATGAAGCTCAGTGAGGTCTGCTGCCAGCCCCTGCATCAGCTGGGCTAAGAGCATGGTAAATCCATTGTAGGCATTTTAGGTGGTCCGTCTGCAAAAGGTGCGATGTCTCTCTGAGTACAGTCACATAAATGCTACTTGTCTCTCAATTCCAAGGCTAAAATATGTGATGGATGGGTAGGACACTCTCTCTCTCTCTCTCTCTCTCCCTCTCTCTCTCTCTCTGTGTGTGTGTGTGTGTGTGTGTGTGTGTGTGTGTGTGTGTGTGTGTCTGCTCCTCTCCCTCTCTCTGGATTCTTAGCCACTGTCGTTGAAGACCCTCTATAGAGCTCAAATGTCCTCAACCATGACTTCTCTATCAACAACCCTGCTTTATTTCTGACCATATGGAAAACATGGCAAGGACGTACCTCTTCGCTCTACAATGCTGCCATGGACTTGCTTAAATCTTCCCGTGATTCTGAACTCCATCAGCATCAGGGGCATCTCTGACTTGCTTGTTATGTTCCCCAGGCTTAGCCCAGAGATTGACATTAACGAGGAAACAGTGTTTCTGACTCAACGCTCTTATGTAATAACTTATGAAATTGTCTAGAACAACACGTTCTATCATGATTGGGTATTTTTCCTTTTCCTTTTTTGCATCTTTTCTGGCACCCGGACTTCTAAAATTGCAACAGCAGTGTCTCATTTTTTTTTAGCTCCATGTTATCCAAAGTATATTTGCTCAGCAATCATGGAGGAGTACATAAAGAAATGAATTGATTCAAAATCCTGCTCCCTCCTAGACCTCCTCTGTGAAATGAAGTAAAGGAGATGACCTCTGCTATGGCTTCCACCTAGGTCACACTCTGTAGTGTCTTCGTACCAGGCACACAGACAACCATGTTTCCAAGTCTTTGGGAAACAAAGTCCAGGCTTCAGAGTTAACTTGCATAACAATTTCTCAGACAGAAGAACAGGCAGAATGGGACACGGTGGTGAGGGTTTGAAGCATCACAGTTAGTAGATGTCTAGAATTTTCTGAATCTCTGAATCTTCAAAGAGAATCCAGTACCTTTAAGTTGTTAGTAAACATTACAGAACAAGCCACCTGGCCAAAGCAATAGAAAGAGCTTTTTTGTCTTTATGTTCTAGAGCCAAGACACTGGTCTCAGATGCAGCAGGTGAGAAAATGTGACCAGGGCTCTCATTGCACACCTAAAGTCGCATGGTTGATATGTCCAGACAGTACCTGTAAATCATTGTACTAGCCCTGGAAGCTGGGTTTTCTATACTGCCATGAACATGTGCCTGGCCAAAGGAAAGCCTACCCCAGACACAGCTGGCCTTAGCTTATCACATCTGTACCACAACACACCGGTGACCTGATGTCATTGTCATCTCTCCAAGAGGAATCAGAGACTCAGGAAGCAATGTTCTTCTTTCTTTAGTCTCTTTCTTCAGCCACCTGTCCTAGGCTGATTGTTATGGATCATTGACCAGAGGCAACTGGTAGGCAATAGCAATGACGGAATGCTTGAATAAAGCTGAAGATAAGAGGAAATACCATCCTCATTGTGTGCATGTGCACACACATACACATGCGTGAATGCCTGCGAACCCACACATCACTCCCATGTAGACAGACACTGCAGATATGTGCACGTGTGTTCATATGTGTGTCAGTACATGTATATGTATATTTCTGTATTTATAATGGTTAATAGCTGATCAGTAATTAACCCTGGTCATTCCTATACAAGAACCCTCCTCCCTGCTAAATTCTCTGTTCAAATATTTTTTTTTAGGTTCATCCTTTCAGAACACCTCCATTTCAGACTGATTTCCTGTGCTTTCCTCTGTAACTTTTACACAAATCTTTTCCTTCTGATACTACATTTCTACACACACATACACACACACACACACACACACACACACACACACACACACGGAGGGGAGAGAGAGAGATTTATGCACACCCACACTAGTGCACTAGGGCACACATGTAGTTTTTTGGTTTGCAGTCCTTCCTGTTAGTTTAATATCTTCCAATAAAATAGCAAAAGGGCAGCAAGAGAGCTCAGATAGGAGAGGCTTAATAAACTTAGGTAAATTCCTAGTTCTCATACGATGTTAGGAGAGAAGCTACTCCTTAGAGTTGTCCGCTGACCTCCATATGCACATACATGTGTACACAGGCACCCAGTCCCTCACACAGAGAAATGAATATATATTTTAAACACATATTAATAAAACCACTTGGGAGATAGGAAAAACTGCATCAGAGAAGGTGAGCTTATTCTGAAAGGGAGTTGTGGGGAGAGCAAACCTCAAGCCATTCCCTTGATTGGTCCAATAAAGTATCCTGCACAGCCCAGGCCTGGAGTCCTGTAAGGCAACACACCAAACTCACACAAGGGTGGAGAAGCTTCATCTCCTTTGGCTAACTCTTTCCAAATTCCTCAAGTGCTCCCTGTATAAACCTATGGTGTGACCACTCCATGGTATGGTTAAGGGAAAAGTTTATACTATAGATATGAGAGCGAGAGACAGAGGCATCTGGAAGAGTCCAGAGCAGGGTCAGCCAACTAGCCAGGAGACAAGCAGAGTGGAGAGGGGAGAGGGGGAGCGAAGGAGGGAGAGAGAGAAAGAGAGAGAATACAGGAGAACAGAGGGAGGGGGAGGGAGGCAGAGAGAGGAAGACAAAAAGAATGAGCAAAAGAGAAAGAAAAGAGTGGCTGTAGTAGGGTATTAAGGAGAGCAAGGAGCTGAGGGGAGGGGAGCCCATGAGCTGGAGAAGTGTAGAGCAGGAAAAGAGGTGAGAAGCCCTCAGATGCTAGCAAGGACTCTGAAATGTGTAAGTGTACTTATGATACTGAATGAGCCTGGTGGCCAGCATGTAGTTTGATATGATAATAGGCACCATAGATAGCCATTTGTCCCTTCTGCCAGTGATAAGGTCACTGACCTCTTTGGTAGAGGGGAACTGGCTTCACAAGTTCCTGAGGATAGCTGGCTTTTGTCTAACAGTCAGAATTTGGGAAAATGGAGCTTCCTTTGGACCTGACACTCCCCACATTGGCAACACAGGAAGAGTAACTATACGGCGGCAGGAAGTAGTGCTGGATGGGACTTATGGAATGGATAGGCACAGAAGTGTTTAGACTGATGGAATGTAACAGAAACATTAAAATCTGTGATGTTCAACACCTAGTCACTTTGGCTATGTAAAAGCACGTACAATATCGCCTTCATTGCTCATTGTTAAGTTTGCACAGGTTCTCAGTAGGACATTTGAAGGCACAAACTTTGCCATCCATTTTTTTTTAATTGGAGGTTGTTATTCTCTCCAAAAGAAAGACAACAGCCTTGCGCAATGACCTGCAACCTGCTCTTATCTCACTGTGTGGTGGGTAGGCTTCTGTTTTTGTTCTCAGGAACCTGTGGGTTTCAGCTTCTTATCTTGGAAATCCTGAAGCTGAGGCCCCGTGTGACTAATAAGACTGCAGGCTGTGCACAGCTGGCTGCACTATTAATCCTCTTTGATAAGATAAGACTGCCGCAGACTCCATTGTTTCCAACCAAGACTCACTGGAATAGGCTTTTCTAGAATCCAGTCATGTCACCCCACAGGCGGCTGCCATGATGATGTGGCTGGCACACCCGTTGAAACCTTACAACACGCATGCCCAAAGGGACAACCTATCTTCTCAGCTGAGGTTCCCAAACCTCAACTCCAGTGACTGTCAGGTCAGATAATCCTTCATGGTGGGAAGCTGCCCTGGTCTCGTGGAATGCTTGCCAGCACTCCTGACCGCAGGCTACCAGGCCATTGGCAAGGCCTTACCAGATGGCATACAGAAAATACCTGCAGACATGGCAAGATGGTCCCTGGGAGAGAGGATTATCACTAGATGGGGGGAGGGGAGAGGAAAAAACACTGTTCTATCGCTATGAAAGAATTTGAGGAAAATTTGGGGAAGGGTATAACTCTCACCCCTCAACAAGGAAACAGTTTTTTAATTTTTTTCTTTTTCTTTTTTTTTTTTTTGTGGAAGAGATAGAGACCATTACTGAAAACCAGCACTGATCAATATGCAGAGAACAAGTGACTGTATGAGGCTGAGGAGAGAGAGAGAGAGAGAGAGAGAGAGAGAGAGAGAGAGAGAGGGAGAGAGAGAAAGAGAGAGAGGGAGAGAGAGAGAGAGAGGGCTGAAGAGTGTGCCTCCAGCTTTTTAAGGGCTGCCTAGTGCATGCGCCCAAGGGGATGGCTTGGTTACATCATACGCAGATGACGGAGCTCACGCATGCGTGCAAGGGCTCACACAGCTGCGTCATACGTAGATGATGCAACCATGCTGCTCGTGGGTCACATGGGGTCCTTTAAGATTCCGAGGGCCATTAGGCTCTTCTGCCTGAGGCCCTAGCACCCAGAAGTGTCAGCCATGTTGTGTGGCAGCATCATTACAGCTAGGACAATGGTTCCATCCACAGCACAACTCCTGAACCTGAGGCTCAGAGAGAGCATAAAGGAAGAGAGGGCTGCAAGAGGTCAGGGGAACAGGGAGTTTACTGTAGAACTGTTTCCTACAATGTCGGAAAAGCTGTCCCCATGAAGCCTCATCAGTGTGGCTGCCTAAACCAGACCTGAACAAGGACGACACCTACAGGCCTGCTGACATGGAAGGAGGAAATCTCACGGGGCTCTCAATCCTAAACAAAAACTGTAGTCAACTATAGAATACGGAGAGTGGGAAGAGTAGTCTTCTCCAGGGAAGGGGGAAATAATTTAATTACGTTTTAATTGTTAAAAAAGAAAATAGAGTGGTTTTTTTTTTTAAATAAATTTTGAAGGCTGACTGAGAAGCCAAGGAAAATAGGGTGATTTTTATGTGTTTTCATGACAAAAGGAGGGAGGAACTGAGAGGATGGGCACGTTAGGTTGAGGAGGCTGCTCCTCAAGGTATGCTGACTCTAGAGCACTGCCAGGCAGTGTGAAGAGATGGAGGAAGGCAAAGAGGCAGGAGTCTGGCGGCCACAGATGGGACGGTGCTTCTTGGCACACACAGTGAGGGGCAGCCTCTTTCCTGAGGGAAGTTGAGAGGTCTGCCAAGGGAAGAAGCCGGCTGTGCCCCTTTACGGGGTGGAGTGAGAGGCTTGCAGCTATTGCAGCCATGAGGGAGGGTAACGCGCAGGTCTGCAGTTGGGTCTCTCCTGGAATGATGTCCTTCAAGCAAGAGTATCGGGGGAGATAGGCCGTCTCTGTAAACATTCCTTTCCAGGCTGAAAAACAAGACTGACTATCTTGGGAGATAAGTTGTCTGGACAAACATTCCTTTCTGGGGTGGCCCAGGAAGGTCATCTGCCATTCTGTAGGAATCTGGTTTGACACTGGTCCTCTATGAGCTGCCTTAAACAAGTACCATTTTCACTTGTCCATTTAAGAAAGCATTTCTTCTGGAAAGAAGTTAGGTGAAATGTATTGATGGCAAATTTTCTGTATGACTGTTCTCTGGTCCGATTTGGTAGCAACTTGCCCGAGAACAAATTAATGGAGCTCTTAGACCTCCCCTACACTGAGCTAGAGGCTTCCCAGCAGCAACTCATTGAGTGGAGTAGGGTCACCACTTATCATGCGAGGCAAGAGAGGAGGAACCAATCAATGCCAGTGGTTCAGTGAACTGAGAAGCAAGGCTCCCCTGACTGGCACGCCCGCTCTCCTCCCCAGTCTGTAAGTGTTCCTGCTCTGTTTTCACACCTGTGTTTCCGCAGTGGGAACAAAGAGTCAGACTCAGGCATCACTCACTCTTCTGAAAACAAGGATCTTCCTGTTGAAATGAGGGATGTTTTCTGTCTCTGGGAGAATCCTTTGCCTTTGGGCTGTTTTGTAGTGATGATAGTTTCTCTGTGCTCAAAACTGTGAAACTGATCTTTATCTCTGTGTATACTTCTTATTGACTGACTTATTGTCTGGCCAAGAGATTGCTTCTACATTGACTAAGACACTCAATTAAATGAGGTACCTGGATTAGGTAGCCATAATTCACAGAACATTTGTATCTACATTAGAGACTATTGGAGGTATGGCGTGGTAGGATAGAAAGGGTATGCATTTGAGGCTAAAAGCCTAACTTTCAAGACTGGCTCTTCTCTCAGGTGGTTCTGAAGGCTTGGGCTACCTTTAAAAGTGGGCAATATAACTTGTGTTGCTTGGCTGTTGGGATGAAATGAGGTGTGTATAAAGCTACATGGTCAGCTAAGTTGAAATTTGAAACTTATGCCCTGGCAATGCTGAAGCATGCATGGGCAGCCCGTATATAGCGGTTCTGTTGAACTTGTCCATATTGGGTTTCATAGTCTAAGTTGATGAGGACGATTGACCAGGTCTCTTCCTCATATGGTCAGCAAGGATGTAAGGAAATTAGAATTCTTGTGTGTTTTTGGTGAACACATGAAATAGAATAGCTACTGTTGTTCTTTTTTAAAGATATGGTCTGGGGGGACTGGTTTCACAAGGAGTAGCAGTCCCACGAAGGACAACCGGTCCCATGAGGGGCCACAGCAGGGCCACCCAAGGCCTCAGTGGAACAGTGGCGGGTCACCCGAGCGGTCCGCAGAGGCCTCAGCAGATCTCCTTAGGCCTTGGTAGGTCACCTTGGTGGGTGGGAGACCATGGTGGATGAGAGACAGATATATTCAGAGAGAGTTTGGGTATAGAGTTTGTTTAGTGGGCTATGGAGGGAAAAGAAAAAGAGGGAAGGGGAGAAGGGAGCAGAGAGAGGGAGAGAGGGGGAGGAGAGAGTAGAAGTTACCTCTTCAGGGGAGAGAAGGAAAGAGAGTGAAAACTGGAGGAGGCAGGATAGTCACTTCCCTCTGCAGAAGGGGGATTGGGAGTGGGCGGGGTTTGTCTCTTAAAGGGACAGGGTACCCAGGTGACAGACCAGGCCAGAAGATTATAACACACTGTGCAGTTCTTTAAAAACAAAATTAGACATATAGTTACCACATAGTTCAGCAATTCCAATTCTGAGTATATACCCCAAAGAAATGAAATCAGGGAAACACAGATATTCATACATTCATGCTTCTGGCACAATTGTTCACAATAGTCAAAGAGTAGAAACAATTTGACTATCAGTTTGATAGAGAGACAAAACAGGGTCCACATGTGCAGTGGAATATTATTAAATTCTGAAAAGGAAGGAATTCCTGTTACATGTGACAACATGGACAAAGCTTAAAGGCATGGTGCTAAGTGAAGTGAGCCTGTCAGGAAAGAGCAGGGGTGGATGAGTTCATCTATATGAGGTACCCAGAGTTGGTCATATTCATAGAGACTTAAAATAGAATGGAGGACAGTGGAAACAGGGTTGTCTCCAATTCTTTCACTGGGTTTTGAGACCCTATTTTTCATATTGGGTTGCCTTGTCCCTCCTTAATACATGGGCAGGTGCTTACTCTTACTGCAACTTGAAATGCCATGTCTTGTTTATATGCATAGGACACCTGCCCTGTCCTAAGCAGAAATAGAAAGAGAGTAGACTTGGGGTGGGAACAGGGAAAGAGGGGGGGACTGGATGGAGAGCTGGGAGGAGAAACTGCACCCAGAATGCATAATAAATAAGTAAAATAAATAAATAAATTTATTTTAAAAATCTAATGGAGGCTGCTGTAGGCTGAGGGAAAGGGAATGGAGAAATAGCTTTTAGTGGGTGCTGCATTTCAACTACGTAAGAGGAAAAATATCTGAGGTTGGATGGATGTAGTGGTCTAACAGAGTTAAGTACTAACTACACATTTAAAAATGCTCAGGATAGGAAAATTTCTATTACACATCTATCCATAATTTAAAACCAAACCAGTACATGCATCTTAAGCACTGGATACGTTAGCGCCTGCTTTTATTCGCCTTCCTGTTGAGGGAAATGAAGCATGATCACTGAACCCCAGAGACAGATACTGGGGTTCAACCTAAAGACCAGAAAAGTAAAGCAGCCAGCCACTGGCTCTTACCTCTGCCTCAGTCCAAAAGTGGCCATCCTGCCTCCAGGAATCCTCGGAATGAGACTGAGAATGAAACTCATCTCCTCCTATTTTATATCCCTCTCTAGTGCTGGGATTATAGGTGTGCACCACTACCGTCCAGTTTCTATGGCAAACTAGTGTGTCTACTGGGATTAAAGGTGTGTGCCACCACTGCCTGGTCTGTAAGACTTATCAGTGCAGTTGTTTTACTCTCTGATCTTCAGGCAAGCTTTATTTATTAAAATACAAATGAAATAGCACTACAGGGGAGAGCTTGACAGAACTTTCATGTACAAGTCAAATGCAGATGTGTCTGAGAAAGACTTGTGTGGAGGCACGGCCCTGAAGGAAGAAAGTTTGTTTTCCCATGTGAGTGAGTTTGTGCTCCAAGTCTGTGTCCCCAGCTTTTGTTCAAAGGCTGTCATTCCCCACAAGGCCCTTAGGTGACCATTACAGATTGAGAGGTGTTTGGGTATGCTGCTCAGTCACAGCTGGGAAACACAGGAGAGATGCCTCTTTTCTTCCACCCCAGTACACTCTCCCAGAGATTCCCTGAGAACTTTCAAAGATCTGGAAGCACTGGGTATTTTTCTTTCACGAGACCCACAAAGCCCTGGCATCCCTCGCCTGGGTTTTGTGATGGAGGATGCTACTGGCACCTGGTGGTTAGAGGCCAGGAAAGGTGGTTATTACCCTGCCCTATGATGTGCAGGCAGCCTCCACGTCAAGTAATTACACAGTCCAGAACGTAAGTGGTACTGACCACTAAGTCTTCTTGGAAACAAATGCTTTGAAGTCTCCTTAGTAGGTCAATAACCCTCCATTGACTCTCTTCTCGCCTGTCAAAATTCCCTTCAGTGGTGGTGCCCACAGAGTCTGGCCAAAGAAGCATGGTCTTTGCTTGCTTGGAAATGTGGAGGTGAAGGGACAGAAGAAGCATGTCTAGGGAGACTGGAGGTGCAGCCAGTCTACCCAGCATTTTCCTAGGAGCATAAACTCTAAGACAGACAGACAGACAAAGAAAACCTCAGGATGCATGGAGAAAGAGGTTGAAGTCAGCCAACTCTAATTTCAAAAGAGGTGCCAAGCTTGGGGCAGGGTGGGTGATTTCATGAGTAAAGAGCTTGCCTTGAAAGCCTAAGAACTGAGTTCAGATCTCCAGCACTCATATAGAAAGCTAACTGGCAGGGTAGCCCTATCATCCCAGTATTGGAGGCCCAGAGACAGGATTCCTGAAGCTCATTGGCACTAGTCTACCCAAATCGAGGAGATTCTGGGGTAGTGAGAGATGACCTAAGGTGGATGGGCTGGTGGTGTGGCTCCGTGGGTAAAGCACTTGTTGCCCAGCCTGACAATCTTAGAGCCCTGGAACCCACACAGGGGAAGGGGAGAATCAACTCTCCAAAGCTTGTTCTGTGATCACCACATGAGTATCATGTGTACACACAAAATAAATGAATAAAATGTAATTTTAAGAGTTTCTCATAAAATAATAGAATGAAATAATAGTGGGGACAATTGAGGAAAGAGATCTAACAAAGAGAGTGTTACACATACACATGTAGGTGAAGTCCAGATCTCTCTCTCTCTCTCTCTCTCTCTCTCTCTCTCTCTCTCTCTCTCTCTCTCATACACACACACCTACAAACACCCACACAGTAATAAGAAGAAACCATGCTAAATTCTCCCAAGGGAAGAGTTCAAAACAGGTTCTCCTAACAAGACAGAGTTTTTTGCTTGATTTTCTTGCATAGAAAATGGTAATTACAATAGCATTTATTTTCAAGTGTGGGCTGTAGTCTGGGAAAGCCCTTTGAACATATCACCATAGTCTACAAAACATTTCTGCCTGTTAACTTTCTGGTCCTTTCTCCTAACCCTCACATATCCAAGGTCCCTCTGTGTTGTGGGGTAATACTTTTGTACAGTGTAAAGATTTGTCACTCATATTGGTTTAATAAAATACTGATTGGCCAGGTAGGAGTATAGGTGGTGCAACTTATAAAACCAAGAGATTTCTGGGAAGAGGAAAGGCAGAGACACATTCACCAGGCAGACACCAAAGGAAACAAGAAGAGAATGCCTCACTGATAAAAGATACCAAGCCATGTGGATAAACATAGATAAGAATTGTGGACTAATTTAAGTTGTAAGAGCTAGTCAATAATAAGTCTGAACTAATAGGTTAAACAGTTTTTATAATTAATATAAGCCTCTGTGTGTTTCCTTGGGACTGAACAGCTGTGGAACCTAGCAGAATAGAAATGTCTGTCCACACCTACGGAAACCCCAGCTTTTTCTGAGCCATCCTGGGTGACTGTCTAGGTTAGGAGTCAGGAGAAGCAGTGAGGGAATTCACTAGTTCCTTTCCTCAGACATCATCAGGGGAGCTTGGTGAGAATGGGTTAACAGAAGCTGTCCACATAACAGGTCAAGTAATAACTGTGGTTCATCAATTCAGCTGTGGCCCAGCATAGTTACAAACAAACAAAACAAAACAAGGTAACAGTCCAAGTCAGTGTGCTCATCCCTACAGATAAATGTGGAGCAAACAGCCTGGTGCCTGAGAAAGCAAAGCAGTCAGTTTCACTATCAACACTCTACCCCACCTCTCCCCAGAGAGAAGTGGGCCATTCGGGAATAGAGAAGGAATCAAAGCCTACCTGGGTGTTGGGGAATATTCCTTGACAGTGTGTGAAGATAGTTCACTGTGATTAGTTTAATAAAAACCTAAATGGTCAATAGCTAGGCAGGATTTTCAGGGCAGAGAAAACACTGGGAAGAAGGGCAGAGTTGAGCAGAGTCACCAGCCAGACACAGAGAAAGCAGGTGGACAGAGTAAAGGTGATAAAGTCACGCGTGTGTGTCTGTGTGTGTAAAATTAAGAGGAATGAGTTTATCTAAGTTATAAGCACTAGTTAGAAACAAGCCTAAGCTATCAACTGAGCTTTCATAATTAATTAGAAGTCTCCATGTGGTTATTTGGGAGCTGACAAGAGGGACAGAAAAATCTGCCCACACCTGGGTTTCCTCAGCACTGATTCTTTTCCTTAATTATCATATGAGCACAATGACATGCGTTACTCCAAAAGTTTTAGTGCTAAATATGCTTTATAAGTTTAGCTCTCCTCTGTCCATTATTCCTAGTCATGCTAGAAACTTTCTTGGCCATATACTGTTGAAAAAAACTACACATAGCACAGTTATATATAACATATCAATGCAACTATTTGTCCAATGATAATAAAAAACACTCGCCCAAACCCAAAAGCCAGTGATGTGTTCAGGAACCTGACACCTGCATCAACCCCAATGCTCTTGTCAGCTTCTGAGCACAAGGCTGGGGAACTCAGAGTTCTGGAGTAGAATGGAGGAACAGGGACCTCAGGTCAGAGAACATCACAGGAAGCTTAGTGTGGAGCGCACAATGTGCAGGTGAGAGGCATATCATGTGTATTCACATGAAGCTCCTGTCTCAAGGTGGACATGGAATCAGACACCTGCAGGAAGGAAAGAAACAGCCTATAAACATGTGCTGTGCCCAGCACGGTTGCAACTCCATAATATATGCAATCCCCACAATGATCTGACTCAGAAAGGACACTTAACACTCAAGTAGACTGAGTCACAGAGAGACCAAGTCACAGAGAGACCAAGGGAGTTAAACACGTCTCCTGAAGCCGCCGAGCTCCTCGGGAAGGATGTTCAGGTTTTAACCACCTGCGTCAGCAGGTCCAGTCACAGGGCCCTGCCTCACCCTGTAACCCAAGTCAGAACGGAAAAGGTGTCGTGAGGACACTCTCTGAAAGGAGGTCATCCACCCTGGATCCCAGTTTCAAGTGTAGGAGGGTATGTAGGGTCTCAGGAATCGTGGTGTAAACAAAGCACTCGAGAGCATGACTGACCGTACCAGGTGTGGCTGTGGCTGTGGTTGTACACTCCGGTGTCCCAGCACTGGGGGACTGAGGTAGAGGTTCTGGTTCAAGATCAGTCTGGGATGCAGAGTGAGACCTTGATGTAGGAAATACACACACACACACACACACACACACACACACACACATACATACACACAGCGATACACACACTCACATAGACACACATGTGCAGACATACATACATAGAGACAGACATAGACACACATACAGACACACACTCACAGAAACACACAAATACATACTCACATACACAGACACACATACACTCACACACAAAGACACACACAGAGATGCACACACACAACACATAGACATATACACAAAGACATACACAGACACACACACATATACCCACTCACACACACAGACACATGTACACTCACACACAGACACATACACTTATACACATTGATACACACAGAAAAAATACACACACCCTCACACAGAAACATACACTCACACAGACACAGAGGATCGGGGGAAGACTGAGCCCTAGAAAATGACATGTTGAAGATTCAGTCTGGGCCCTTGTTGGAGAAAACCAGTTCATCTTTGAGAACGGCCCTCGTATCTGGAAGCACACGGCTTGCAGAGACAGCACTAGCAGTCTGCCCTGACTAGAAGATTGGCTGGGTACCAGAGTGGGTGCAGTCAGCATCTGTCTGATCACCTGCCAAGCTCCCCAGGGCCCAGGATTCCAGCCCCTAGCCTAGCCTGCTGCGGCTTAACTGGGGGGCAGCTGAGAGCTTGGTTAAGGGAGGGGGGCAGTGAACTGCCTTCCCTCTCCTGTACCCCCCCATGCTGGGCTGCTACTCTATTGCCATTTGGAAATTAGATACTTCCAAAACTAAAACTAGATATTCAAAACTTTGATTCTGAACATCTTTGGTGGAATTTGGCAGCAATCTGGAAGAAGACTTGCCTCTTGCCTGTGTTCCATGAGAAGGCCTGTCTCTCCAAGTGTCACTTGTAGTACGTGAAGCCCTGTTTGCCTTCAGACAGGTGGTAAGGCTAGAATTAGTCACTTTTTCTTCCTTTTCCTTCTAGACTATGTAAACACCGTAATAGCGTCAGAAACTAAGACTGGCAGCATTTGTAGATCTAGGAACTGCCGGACCAGAAATGTCCAGCCACATTCCTAAGCCCCGGTTTCCTTAAGCAGTTAGTGGGGAAGTGTTGAGGCTAAGTCTACTGCACTAACCGGACAGAGGCCCTAGGCGGGCACGAGGCCAACAGGCTTCAGACACACTGTGCAGTCACACCGGACTGGGAGCCGCAACAGAGACAGTCGCTGTCTGGCGTTCCAGATGTCTTCCCTTAGATGGAGTCAGTAGGGCTTCTTACACACTATGACATCACATCTAACAGAGGACCTAGCACAGACACCAACGGTCAGCTGCTCACTCAGTGAGCACGTGAATAAACCCAAGAGCAATGCAGGGGGACAAGCTTGGCATCCGCAAGAAGCTGAGCTGTTGCACTGTGCCAACAGCCTTGGTGGGCTTACTCTGTAGGAATCTAAACACTAGCCTACATTTTTAAGTATCATAGGAGGTGGGTGCCCACGATTCAAAGCAGAGACAGAGAAGACTGAGAAAATGTGTGCAAGATGCAACATTTAAAAGGGATGCGGGGGGATTGTTGGTGATTTAGGAGACAGGTCTGATGTGGTCAGATTTCCAAGATAGTGGTGAGGGAAGTCTATCCAGGCTAGGGAAGCAGCCTCACCAGGCTAGGTGGAAAGCAGGAATGGAAACCTAGAGAAGAGCCTGGGGACCAGGGCTGGTCACAGATGGAGGCTGGTAAAAACTGGAAGCCGGGTTAGACCTAGAGAATGCACCCCCATCTACCAGCTGGAGGTCGGGGGGGGGTGCATTCACTCTCAGGTGGGAAACATAATGGAGTTCCTTCCAGACACAAGCCAGCCCAGTCTATTCGTTTTCCAGGAAGAGAAGGTGATGGTTACGGTTTGCAAATGAATGATTCCTACCCAACCCAGCTGACTGCTACCTAGTGCAAAGCCCTTCGCTCTCCCAAGCAATGCTCAGCCTCTCAAACCAGGTGTCATCGGGAATTAAACTGGATTAACAGTACCCAGCACACAGGGCTGCATTGGGAACTGATTCCGACAGTAGCCCTGCCAAGAATCTGACTCGGAGAAGGGTGTCTCTTCGTCTGAGGAGTGGCAGCAGCCGTCTCTGCCAAGGATTATTTTTCTTCAGTACAGATGCTGATATATGATCTATCACACGGGGCCAGCAGTCAGAACCATGGAGACAGAAAAGGAGATGGGTGGTGTTGGCAGTTGGCCTGGGAGAATAGAGAGCACTTCGTGGTTCAGGGTTTTGGTTTGGAACAGCACCGTTGATCTGAGGCTGGTTAATGGAGATGGTTGCACAGTAACATGAATGTACTCTGTACCACGGAACTAACACAGTTGGCTAAACGGTAGCTTTCACGTTACGCGTATCCTTCAACAACATAAACAACAAAAGCCATTTTAATGCTTTCCTATTGTCCCTGGAAGAAAGTCTCAGACCTTGGACAAAGTGTCAGAGGCACGACAGGGACTCCTCCTAACATGCTGTTATCTCCCTCCATCCACCCTGTGCTGCCTGGTTTTCACCCCACCGGCCCCTGAAATGCAGTCACTAGCAGTTCTTCTGGTCCACTGAGAACATCCAACTCCTTCGCTCTGCGTCTTTACTCCTTCTCCTGCACGGGTTGGCTCATTGTTTCAATTCTATTCTCTAAAACATCCACCTCTGCTGCAGGAAAGATGGCTCAGCACGTGAGGGCACTTGATGACACACCTGATGACCTGAGTTTGATCCCAGCTGGAAGGATGGCACAAACTCCTGAAAGCTGCCTTCTGACGCACAAGTACCTCCACATGTGCACTGTGGCACATACAGCCACAGACGGCATTAAATAATGTAAAAACAAAATTTAGAAATTCTAAACTCTGAAGGAACTTCCCTCTAACCCAAGTGAGGTTAACTCGTCCTGTATAAATGCTGCCTGTGCTCCTTCACTGTGGAATTTAGCACTTGAGACTCAACTAGTTATGCTAAGAATGGGAGCGCACATCTGTCCTGCCCACTCTCCAGCCACTCTGAGTTTCTGCTACACAAGCGTTATACCCTAAGATGACTGTACAGCATTGGGATATAGATCAAGAGCAAGCTCAGGGACAGGGGGCAGAATCTACAAGGGGATGTGACCCGAAGAAAGATCACAAAATAGCTCTCACTCGAGCTTTTCCTCCACCTGTGCGGAACCTGGTCAGCACCTCTCCCTTTCTCTAGATAATTTAGATCCTAGGCTTGGAATCACCTCCCCATACACTCAGTCAGCCTGAACTAGCTCTTGTCCAGCTTCCCGTTATCTATTGCTCACAGCTCACACTCTTCACAGAAAGAAACACCAGAAGCTTAGCAAGTCCCTCAAGGTAACAGTGGTGGTACAGGATCTCAGAGTTGAGCTGTGTCTACACTGGTGGTACAGGATCTCAGAGTCGAGCTGTGTCTACACTGGTGGTATGGGAGCTCGGGGTCGAGCTGTGTCTACACTGGTGGTACGGGAGCTCAGAGTCGAGCTGTGTCTACACTGGTGGTACGGGAGCTCGGGGTCGAGCTGTGTCTACACTGGTGGTACGGGAGCTCAGAGTCGAGCTGTGTCTACACTGGTGGTATGGGAGCTCAGAGTCGAGCTGTGTCTACACTGGTGGTACGGGAGCTCGGGGTCGAGCTGTGTCTACACTGGTGGTACGGGAGCTCAGAGTTGAGCTGTGTCTACACTGGTGGTACGGGAGCTCAGAGTCGTGCTGTGTCTACCTGGTGGTACAGGATCACAGAGTCGAGCTGTGTCTACACTGGTGGTACAGGAGCTCAGAGTCGAACTGTGTCTACACTGGTGGTACGGGAGCTCAGAGTCGAGCTGTGTCTACACTGGTGGTACAGGATCTCAGAGTCGAGCTGTGTCTACACTGGTGGTACAGGAGCTCAGAGTCGAGCTGTGTCTACACTGGTGGTACGGGAGCTCAGAGTCGAGCTGTGTCTACACTGGTGGTACAGGAGTTCAGAGTCGTGCTGTGTCTACACTAGTGGTACAGGAGTTCAGAGTCATGCTGTGTCTACACTGGTGGTACAGGAGCTCAGAGTCGTGCTGTGTCTATACTGGTGGTACAGGAGCTCAGGGTCGTGCTGTGTCTACACTGGTGGTACAGGAGCTCAGAGTCGTGCTGTGTCTACACTGGTGGTACAGGATCTCAGAGTCGTGCTGTGTCTACACTGGTGGTACAGGAGTTCAGAGTCATGCTGTGTCTACACTGGTGGTACAGGAGTTCAGAGTCGTGCTGTGTCTACACTGGGGGTACGGGAGCTCAGAGTCGAGCTGTGTCTACACTGGTGGTACGGGAGCTCAGAGTCGTGCTGTGTCTACACTGGTGGTACGGGAGCTCAGAGTCGAGCTGTGTCTACACTGGTGGTACAGGATCTCAGGGTCGAGCTGTGTCTTCACTGGTGGTACAGGATCTCAGGGTCGAGCTGTGTCTACACTGGTGGTACAGGATCTCAGAGTCGTGCTGTGTCTACACTGGTGGTACGGGAGCTCAGAGTCGTGCTGTGTCTACACTGGTGGTATGGGATCTCAGAGTCGAGCTGTGTCTACACTGGTGGTATGGGATCTCAGAGTCGTGCTGTGTCTACACTGGTGGTATGGGAGCTCAGAGTCGAGCTGTGTCTACACTGATGGTATGGGAGCTCAGGGTCGAGCTGTGTCTACAGTGTGCTCCATTGTCTTCTCAGGCTCTGAAGACATGCATGGCACTCAGGTGCCTCACATGCGGGGACCGTCTGCTCTCTTATGAATTGAGACCTCTTCCACAGTGCTCTGCTCAGTTTCCACAGGAACAAACTGTTCTCCTCCAGGTCTCTCATATAAAGCCAACACTTGGCCCAACCCCTGACTTGACTAGCTACTCACTAACTGATGCCTCAAACCTCTGACCTCCTGAGGACAGGGACGAGGACCATCTTCCTCTTCACATCCCTTAGATCCAGACCAGGCTTTCATATAGAAGGTGCCCTCTGGTGATATCAGTTAGAAAAAGAAATCAAGGGAAAATACATAAACTTTGCCTAGTGGAGCCTGCCTCGCCCGTGAAGACACACCTGCTTCCTAAATTGCTATAAAGTGGAAAACAAGATGAAGTCTTTCAGTTAAAAAGGAAACAATGGAAGGGCCTGGATCACAGTGGTTAGAAGATTGTCAGATCTACTTTAGCTTTAAAAATGGAAAAATTGAAAAAAAAATGTTTCCCTTCAGAACACATTATAAGATATAAACCTCAAAGTAATGATGTGGTAATTTTGGGAATGGGTCAAAAAGGCAGGTGCTGCCAGCAACTCTCTAGAGGCTACTTCAGGAAGGGCTGCTGGCCTGAACACTGGCTCTGAAAATATTGTAGAAGTCCTGAAATTGAACCCAAGGATGACAGGTGACCAGTGACTTGTCTAAGATCCTGTTCATCCAGTTCTGTCTAAGCCCTGCCTCTGAGGTGGCCTTCTAGTCTTCAACCTGGGCTTCTTAGCAGGCCACTGCCTCTCTCCCCACTTCCTCCTTCCTCTCCCCTCCCCTCTCCCGCTCTGATTCCCCCTCCCTCTCCCTGCTTCATTTTCACTGGAAAATTAATCACAGGATAGTTGATGTTCAGTCAACACAGCCTTAAAAACAGAATGTCTTCAGGGTTTGGAGTAGAAAATATCACTTCTGAAAAATAGAGTTATTCAGTTCACTACCGGAATTCCTAGTTAAACTGAGATTACATGACACTTAGCAATAGAATGTTGCGATGTCTTGTTTGAAACTCACAATCTTATTTTACCTATGGAGTGACATGAGCCCATGGTGTTATATCCACTTCTCTGAAGTCACTCAGCAGTCCATAAAGACACGTGGTATTGTCACTCAGAGAGTGGAGTCTCTTAGACAACTTCTTCCTGGTGGCATTAGGATTCCCACAATGAGTAAGAACAAGAAGGAGCCGGAAGCTGTGTTTCCTTTCTACTGTATGGTAACACCCTGTTCTCCAACCCTCAAAGTTCCTGTAGGGGCACCCCTGGAACTAGCCAGCAGAGACCCTACTTACAAAGCAAATGTGAGGCAAACTTTGGACTCGACCTCCTGGGCCTTCATTTCCAACTGGATGACACCGTTAGAACCATCCTCAGTCATCTTGCGCATCTATACCCTTAGCAAAACTTTAAAAAGAAACTCTTCTCTCACCATACTTGAAAACACTGAAGACTTCTTGCTTCACACAAGAATCAAGTAAATGTATCTGTGTATGTGAATGAGACTTCGATCCCACTAGAACATGTACTTAGTAGTTTTGTTTGTTTGTTTGGCTTTTTTGTTTGTTGAGTTTTTTGGCTTGCTTTTTTGCATTTCCCTTTCTTCTATAAGAAAATTCCTTTTCT
Organism: Myodes glareolus; assembly: GCF_982192425.1. Lineage (NCBI taxonomy): Eukaryota > Metazoa > Chordata > Mammalia > Rodentia > Cricetidae > Myodes > Myodes glareolus. The sequence continues at coordinate 50,114,961 of NC_142048.1, forward strand.
TTTCCCATTCTCTCTCTCTCTCTCTCTCTCTCTCTCTCTCTCTCTCTCTCTCTCTCTTTCTCTCTCTCCATACCAATCTCAGTTCCCCTTCCACTCCCTTAACCTTTCCCCCACTTCACCCCCATCCACTCTGCTCCTCAGAGAGAGTAAGGCCTCTCCTGGGAAGTCAACTAAGTCTGTCCTATCGCGTCCTTGAAGTAGGACCAAGACCCTCCCACCTGCTATGCCTAGGCTAAGCAAGGTATCTCTTCATAGACACTGTGGTGTTTGTATGTGTGCTTGTTTCTGGAAGGTACATGTCTTAGTATAGAAAGGTGTTCTGCTGGTGGTAGCTATAGTTTCTGTAGAGTCTGTGCTAGGGTCTCCTGCAAGGTTACTCTAGTCTAGGATCCTTATCAGGTCAAGTGGCACAGACTGGACCTTGTTTGTAAGTGTAGGCTTATTCAATAGATATGCTAAAATAACCAGACCAGCTCAAAATAACAGATATAGTTTAATAATTGTAATGGGGAAACTCATACGACTGGAGTAAAAGTTCCGATGTCCAAACGGGTCAGGTGAGCACCACACAGAGGGTGCACACACCTATCTACCCTCGTCTATCTTCCTGGCTCCAGGTGGCCACACCCAAGCCAGGTGTGATTGACTGAGCTTCCCCATCATCTTCCCCTTTTGTCTAAACAAGATCGAACCAAACCCAATACAACTATATACAATAGGAACAGATACCAAATATAAAATTACAGTCAATATAATATTAAGCAAGAAACACATAACAAAAGTTTTACTAAGCATTCTATTTCAAGGAGTCTAAATAATGTATTGGAATTAAGTTTAGCTAAATCATAAGGAGGGTAACTACAATTATCTAATCTTCAACTCCATCGAAGGAAAGTAATATTACTTGAGTAAACAGGAAGTACAATCAAGAAACTTCCAAAATGTGCAACAAAGGACAGAGACAACTGACTACCTGGGCAATCACCCAAAGTTTCATTTGCAATGTCGAGGCAACCAACTTTGGCTAAAGCCTAATGTAACTGACAGACCATTTTCAAAGGCAAGAAACTTTTCAGAACTATCTTACCCTGTCTTGGTAGGATATGGCAGTCCTGTTTTATCCATTTATGGATACTCTGTAACTCTGTCAGTAGTTGAGTTATGGACTTTTCTTTGCCCAAAGGCCAGTATGCCAAGAAGAAAGGCTCCAGGTAGAGTGTCTTTGGTGCTCAACATTTTCTTGGGAGTAGAGCGGTGTTGCCAGGAGTGATTGTGTCACTCCATGTCTCACCATGGAACTCTAGGTTAGATTAAAGGCCATTTTCTACAGCTCTTTGAAGAGGTTGAAGGTTATATATCTATACTGAATATAATCTCTACGTATCTAAAGAACCTGATTAGCCTAAATATAAATAAGACAAACATAGATGACTATTGATCTATAATTTTCAATACCTATCTAGCTTAAAGACTAAAAGAATAAACAACTGTACAATAAATGAGGACAATGACCTCCAAATGTAAACAATGTATATCATTACATAAACAATAGATAAGTATCTTCATCGGGGTAGAAATGCACACTGCAATATGGTATATATATATATATATATATCTCAATACAATATATATCAATACATAAAAACTGTTTTAAACAGAGGTAGAAGCATACTCGCATACAATATTCAATATGATTTAGCTTTGTATCAATATACAAGAATCGATACCAATACAATTGTCTAAAAACAATAACTCACAACTACCAGTTTGTTATCCCATCACCAATTATCCCTCTTTTTTTTTAGGACACCCCTGAGCCTATAAAATTATTCCCTCATCCCTCAACCATATACCAATCATAACCAACCCCTAAATGATGTCCCTCAACCTGAGGACAAACTCTGCTGGAAGAGGGGACGTTGTCCTCTAAAATTGCTTATAGCTGTCATGGGGGCGACGTTCTTCCTAGGGGATCCTGTGAAAACAAATGATGGTTAAATTCCAAGATTAATATTTGGTCTGGTAAAATTGCAAATAGTCTCTGAGTGTTTGTGGAGGTCTGGCCAGAATGTTGTAAAATATGTGCACCATTTCAGTTAACCAAGTTGGAACTGTCTTGTATAGCTGGTACCAAAAACAGGTCTTGTAGCAGTGCTATCAGCAACATGATGTCATATTAAACAGGTGGAGTTGTTGTGGGGCCACATCTTCTTTCTGGAAACTTTAAAGGTTACTGCAGGAAAATTTATTGTTTCTTATGAGAAACTTAAGCATTATGTATAAAGACATATACAGATATGTATATTCAATAAAAGGCATGAGAAAGACAGAAACAGATATGAGGAAAGAAAAAGAAAGTTATATATATTATTATTATTATTATTATGGCCCCAGTTAGTCTTTGCAAAAAGTCAGTAAAGGGTTCTCTCTGACCCTGTTTAACTCTGAGATATGATTTTGTTTCTTTTTAAATTCAAAATAAATCTTACCTGTGATTTCATCAAATCAGCAAGAGTAGGTGCAATAACCATTACCTGCTAGTAGGTGGCAGGGTGCACCTGAATCCACATGCTTGATATTAGATGGCGGAATGAAAGCAAAAAAAAAAAAAAAATCTGAAAAATATACTCAAATCAAGAAGTTAAAATCACAGAGCATATGCTCTGTTTATGTGTTCGGCTGCTCAAAAGTTTCTCACTCTGGCAAGTGGCGGATGTGACTGGACCCAAAGCCTGCAGCGCAGCATGGGCACAAGGCGCACGCGCCTGGAAGTGCTCAGGTCCTGAGCCGCAGGCTGCCAAGAGTGAGCAAGGAGAAGCAAAGGGGGGGGGGCAGCCCACATCTGCAGTGGCCGTGCCAGTAGCACGTGGAGACATGGCTAAGCCCCACGTACCAGGATGGGGAGGTGCACAGCAGCTGTGAGGTGCACAAATGTCACAGCTCACAGTGGCCCCACATTGGGTGCCAAGTGTAAGTGAAGGCATATTCGATAGGTATGCTAAAATAACCAGACCAGCTCAAAACAACAGATATAGTTTAATAATTGAAAACAGGGAAACTCACGTGACCGGAGAAAGAGTTCCGATGTCCAAACGGGTCAGGCGAGCACTGCACAGAGGACGCTGCGCACCTATCTACCCCCGTTTATCTACCTGGCTCCAGGTGGCCACACCCAAGCAAGATGTGATTGGCTGAGCTTCCCCCATCACTTGTTCCTGGTAGCTCATTCACAGAGCAGTCCTGCATCCCCAGCAATGGCTCTATGAGCTTCTCAATGTCCCTTTAAGAAACTCTGTTCTTACATGTTGGGCAGAACCATGTACTGCTGCTCCTAAATAAGATCCTTCATAATGTTCTAGGAAATCTGCTCATAGATTTGCACCGGAAATTCTATGCAAAATAAGATATTTTAAAATGGTACAATAACTGACTACTTAGAGCCTATCTAAGGCAATATACCAGGGGGACAGTTGCACCTCCCTGGACTTAGCTCAGATGCTGTCTGGAGAGCCAGAGTTGGAAACTCTCAGGAAGAGGTGCCCAATTGGAAACACTAGCTGGCTAGAGACAAAAGATGCATGTTTCTATTATCCAGGCTGAAAAATAAAATTTAACTAGAGCTGGGGAGAGGTAATGTGCCCACAGGACTTGGACTCTTCTCAGGGAGAATAACATGAGATGTCATTAGACCTTCACTGTGGTTTGCAACGCCTCCCTGCAGCTCATTTATGAGGTTATGCAACCAGTGTTCCTATAAAAAACAAGCTCATTCAGGCTTCCGGAAGTATCTGTCAGCTCAGCTACCTGGGAGTCTCTCGTCCTCTCTGCCCTCTGAACGCTGGCTGCCGCTGCCATGAAAGCTCATTACTTTCTCTTGGTGATGTTATTTTTCCTCTTCTCCCAGATGGAGCCAGGTAAGCTTTGGAAACTTGCTGATGGCTCTGGCTGGGACTGGAGACACAGGGGCTAAGGGGGAACAAGTCATGGCTACCTCCTGGTTTTGCAAGTCTAGCAACAGGAGAGCATCCTGAATGGCCTGTGGTTAACTGCTGGGCTACAGCAAAATGAACCTGGTAGGGGTTAGGAGTGAGTAGTGAGGGGTCTCCAAGTCATGATGTTTGTCCCTAGAATCTGGGATAGGTCTTGTGTGGGAGTCTGTTTTGCCTGTGGGAAGATCCTTCACAGCCTTTTGATCCAGGGAGACACACTAGCCTCAACTGGGTCCCTGGGCGGAGCATCCCTGAGTATCCTGCTGCAGGCAAAGTGCCACTGCCCCTTTGCCAGGCCAGCTCAGCCAGTTGTAAATGCCTGGAAACACCAGGTGAGGAGTCAAGAGATGGCCTTTCACATTCTTTGGTAGCCACATTGTTCTGGCAAGGAAATTTTACCAGTCAAATTGTAGGGCTTCACATGTGTCTAGAGGATGCCCACACTATCCGGGCCACCTGCCCCTGGCATTGGAGACAGGAGGACCCAGAAATAACGATGAAGGACATATTTTCCCCAAGGTCACCTCTCAGTATAACAATTGACAAAGTCATGTATTTCTGATCTTTATGTCCATATTTGTATCAGGAGGGTCCTGGGGAAGGAATCTTAGTTGTGAGATTCTCTGGAAAATCCTGTTTTGTTTTTCTTGGGGCTACCATGCTAGCTTCTGGGGGTGTGTGTTTCAAAAGAGATATGTCCCAGTTTTCCCATGTGAAATCTGGATCCCGACGCCTTCTCAACATACTGTTTTTCATAGTGAGGTCATGGCCCAGTAGAGAGGTAAAGAAATGTATTTAATAAGTTACACATTTTTAGGGTCTAGAAAATGCCAGCACATGCCGACTGCACAGGACATGCTATTTGATACACCTGTCTCGGCATGCATCGGGGGTGGAGTGGGAATGCTTTCACTGAGTGAGGAGAAACTTCCTTCTTGTGACCCAAATTCAAGAAAATTTAAGAGCATGTTTTTCAGAATGAAGACTTTTTTATTATGGTCTAGTATGCTAACTGTGACGCTAGGCAATTCATTCAAACCACAAAAAAATGACCACCTCACTAGGGTGGACAGGCTCAGTCATACTTCCTGATCCTCCATTATAAGAATGGATCCAGGAATACTTACCAGGTCTTGCTTAGAAACTCCTAGGTAGAGCCACTCTTCTGCATTCTTTTAGGATACAAATATCCTCGCTGTATAATCTGCCGGTACAAGAATTTTCCAGCCACTTCTCTGGAAATAACAAAGAGCAGAGCCTCTCTCACCCTCAAAGCCAATATGATGGTGCTCAGATCACTCCAAGGGTCCCCAGGGCCAAGGGGGACTATTGAGGAATACCTGCTCTACTGCAAGGTTCTATTTGACCACAAAAAAGATGCTGTTTAGTAAAAGTATTTTCCTCTGGGATTGATATGGTGATCTGGCCTTTATGCTATGGATGGGGAATGAAACTCGCCAGGTGTCTTTGCATTAACATGCAGGCTCCCGAGAGTCTCTAGAGCCAGGCTGCAGGTGGGTCTTGCATGTGTTTGGCTTAGAATTTGGGGTGTGAATTCTGAGAGTTCTTGTTTTGCTTTGTTTGGATACAGTCGTACTGTAGACTCTAGATAAAAATTATAGGTTTGTAGCATGCCAAATGCTGTTTGAGGGAATGCATATACTATGAACCAGTTAGGTCTAGCTAGATACTGTACCCTGTCTTATGACAATTGTCATTGTCAATGCTGTTGCTTTGTTCCTCCCATCCACACTGTCTCTAGACCTACACTGCCTGCTGTATTCAGTTTAGTGTGGGGGGTACTGGGTTCTGTTTCTGAAAGGCTGTATGGTCCTGGTCTGATTTCATGTCCTATCTGAGCCCTCCCAGACACCATTCCCACCACTCATTTCTGGTCCACAGGACCCCACAAGACAGGACCTTCTAGTTGACCAGCTTGTTTTCCTGAGAGATAAAGAAATGGGCTCCCCATCATCTCCCTGTACAAATAGTCTGTGAAAACAGAATGAAGTCAACATAAAAAGACCTCAGTCTCGGTCTTTGGAAACCAAGGGTAACTGAGGCTGCCACTGAGCAAATTCTTAGTGAGAAACAAACAGGTATGGATATTGCCAGGGGAAGAAGGAAGAGACAGAGACAGAGAGGTTTCCAACTGTCTGGAAAGCTTCAACTCGAGAAGAAAACACAGCACAAGCCGGGTATGCAAGGGAGTAACTCTACCTGCCCCGAGAAATGCTGCTGGGTTCAGCTGTCAAGAGACCTTGTAAGGAGACAACCTTTTCTGGGACATTAAGAAAGGCTTCTCTAAAGAGGTTGAGAGAGGAGAAGAAACAGATGTCATTTGATGGGCATGGTGTTTACAAACATTACTTCTTTCTCAAAGTTAACAATGGTGATACACCACATAAAATTTAGACTCCTGTCTTGTTACAAACACAGAAGACATAGTCTCCTTATCACAGTGGAATACCACTGATTAGGGACTGTTAACTCTACACAGAGGTCTCTATCCCAAGTCTCTGCAGACTCTATCACAACCTATCACTTTCCTTCAAACCCTTGGATGCAGAACTCTGAGATGCCTGGGTGCTGGGGCCATTGCACATGACAGGCAAGTGGATAGATGGCATACGTAAAAAGATGGAGAGAAATAAATCAATAGACATTTACACCAAGTCCTCATAATATTCCCAAGAGGAATCAATATCTACATTTTATGGATAAACAACAGTAGGTCAGGGAGTCAGTCCCAGACCTCAGCTCTTGTATGACTTCACAACAACTCTCAAAGCTTGGAGGTATACAGGGTTATGTGAGGAAGCACAGAGAAAGGGGATAGAAATCATATGAGCAAATCCATGGATGGTCAGGCTGTATCAAGATGTTTCATGAGGCAGGACACATCTGGGATGGGTTGGGACAAGGACAAAATGAAAAATGGCTTTTGAGATGCTGACTTGCCTAGAGACTGACTACAGACCAATCCACGGAGGTGGGACAATCACTAGGAACTCCCACCGTCAAAGTTATGTGTCCTCCTAGTGCACCTGTGACAATTAACAAAAGGTCAAAGAATCAATTCAGCCTACTGTTGCAAGCATTCACAGCTCCACAAGCTCCTCCCTTCCTTCCCTGAAAAGTCTATACACAACCCTGCTAGGTTGGGCTCATTCGCTGTATTAAATCAGGAAAATTACTCCAGGTGTTAGCACTGTGTAACCCCAGTTACCACCCTTTCCTCTCAAGTGTCTCATCCAGAAATTTTCACCCTGACCTGATAGTCCTAATTCGTTCTGCTTCTTCCACTTCCCATAAAAGCTTTTGGTAATAGAAATCCACCCGCTACGGTTTCCAGTATTCCATGTAGTTGGTGAGGGCCGCTAATTAGCAGGAGGTGGGACTCAACAGACGTACTCCAAAGCAGCATCAAAACAACACCATAGGTTTTGCTTTACAGCTATAGGGACAGCTTTGTGCCTGTCATCTGAGTGCCCCAGGTTGTCCTCCACTAGGGACCATGCCAGGCCTGCTCTACAGATCTTTTGATGACTCAGTCATGTTGATGACAAAAACACACATCCATTCAGATCCCCAACCCTGTATTCTTTCACTCACTTCCCAAGATTCCCGAAGAGATCAGAAGTCACACATTCCCTCTCAAGAAGAACCTGGACAGGCAGTGCATTCAAACTCCATGAAGTTGGAGAGAGTGCCGCTGAGGACTGAAGCCGGCCTTAGTTTCCCACTACACCGTGCTATTGAGATCTCCTTGAATTCAGAAGGAAGACTGACTTCCGTCTCAGTTGGCTTCCGCTTTTGTTGCTTTTTCTGGGAGTGGCAAATATGGCTGATTTCCCTCCTCCTCTCCTGACTACACAAACACCCCACCTCCAAGTCAACATTGACTTCTCTTTTAACATCTCCAGTTGGAGGAACCTGCTTCTTCCCGGCCCCTCCCCGGCATGCTGGCAGCAAATTCCCTTGCCTTGTCCTGGAGGAAGACTTTCTCCCAATAGCAGGATAGCAAGGATTCTGACAGGCTCTTTCGTTGTCTGTGATTTACATTCAGTCTCTGCTTATGATCAGGCCCACTGTGTGGATACACAGTCACAATTAGGAAGATCCAGAAGGTTCCCCTGCATCTGAGTTTCTCTTTCATGTTTCCCTTCTACTCTCTATTCCATGCCCCCCCGACTTCCCTGCGCATGCGTGTTTCAATGCTAAGTCCACCTGTAGACATGAGAGACGTGTGAACCAGGGTCTCAACTTTTCCCGAACCGTTATCCTTTTGCAATCCATTCCGCTTCAGCCTGAAAGTAGTCTACTCTAAAAATGTTTATCTTCTCATCAGAAATCCTTCAAAATTCCTTTGTATTGCTTTTGAACTTCACATTTGCCTATAATTAGACTATCACACTATCTCAGAGTCCCACCCGTGGAGTTCAGGGGGTTTTTGCAGCAGAGAAACTGAGGACCCAAAATCTCACATCTGCAGCCTGATCTGTGCATGTTCATCTTCAGATTTCCACTCTCCCTGTATCTTAGTTCCCAAAAGTCTCCCTAAGAAAATTTATTTTCACATCCTCTTCTGTAAAGATCAAAGATGGCACTCAATCTTTTAATATATCTTTTTCATTAGTGTGATTTGTTATTCTTCCTTGAATTCTTAAGCCTCTGCCCTATGCTAGGTCATGTTTGGCCTCAGTGGCATGAAAGGACCTTGTTGCTTCTGTTTTGGACGGATTTACTTTCTAATGATTGCAGGAGAGCCAACTCTGCCCTGCTCATTACCTCTAAACATTTTTCTTCCCTCCCCCACTCTTCACTATGACCCCCTGAAAGTATTTTCTTCCCCCCAGTTCTCCAACACAGCTCTTAGGATGTATTTCCTTCCATTCCCACCCCTCATTCTCCACCACAGTCCACGGGATGTATTTTTTTCTTCATCTCCTAGTAGAGAATCGCTTTTGCTCTTCCATCTGCCAACTTGTAGTACTTGACAATAAAAAAAAAGGGCTGCTGTAATACTAGCGCCCTGAGATAGGATGACTGCAATGCCACGATCTTAGCCATGGGGCAGAACAGAAAGTAGCTCGATCCTGATGCCCAGGAAATGAAACATTGGTATCCCATGTAGGAATGATTAACTTGACCTAAGTTCCAGGACAAATGGGAGTGGAGAGATGGATGTCATTAAGATGTATTATATGAAAATATAAAATTATCAAAGAATGTATTAATAATTACAGAATAATTATTGGGTGGAGATTTAGGATGCCAGGCATAAAAGGCAAGATTGTACATCATATTTATACAAAATTACATTTTTGTGGGTTTATGATAATAAACTTGAAAAATTGCTAGAAAAACCAAACTCATTGACACAAATGCCTTTTGTGAGTCTCAGTACAGTTAAGTTGGCAGTGGAAACGAACCACACTACCTGCTCAGATGAGCCTGAGAACATTGTCTCCAGAGTTAATCACGGTCCATTTGTAGCAGAGACCCCCCAGATCTGGACCTTGGCCATGTGATGGATAGCATAGAGGACATTCTGAGACTCTTTAATGCAGAAATGTGAACTTTCTCCCTCAAACTGATAACTAAGCAGATTACAAACCAGAATGTGTCTCCCCAGTCACTTTGCTTTGCATAGATATTTTAGTTGATACAGTTGAGTTTTGTACAGCCAGATGAAGGTCATTTGAAGGAAAACTCATTTTCATGAGAGCAGATCTGGCAGAAACATAACTTTCGTGATTTGACTGAGTTTGATTTGGTTGTGATGGAACAATGGTCAGTTCATTCACTCTCTCTGAGCCTCAGTTTCCCTGTCCGCAAGTTAGGTAAACAGTGTATTCCTTGGATGGCTAGAACAGAACAACTCAAATTTATTAGTCAACATGAAGGGAAAATGAACAGCCTTGGGGTATGAAAACTGGGGAGATCTGATGACCTGGGTTCCCCTGATGTCAATCTGAGAGGTGTGGTGGTCTATGATGGGTCACACGGGAGACTTGTTCTAGGGCAGAGTATAACTAGAAAACTGACGTCACACTAACTATACAAAGTAACTGGTTCTGTTGTGTCATTTTCGTAAATGCATGCAATGTTCTGTGATTGTACTCAAAACCCATGACTCTCCCAATCCTGCCTCACCTTCTCCCCTTCTACAGCCTCAGCAGCACCACTCTTACTACCATGGCACCCTCTTTCCACATATAAGAGACAACATTCAATACATAACCTTTGTAGGTCTGGCTTTACTCATTAACATGACAATCTCTGACTCCAAATCCCTGAGTTTGATTCCAGCACTTCAAAAATACATATTTCTATAAAGTTGGGTTGTTTTCTAGTTTATAGTTCCTGGAATAAACTATAAATGTGCAGCCAAATCTGATCTAGATACACATTGTTCATAAATGTTTTACATGACAGTGTTTGGGTCCACACTCCCTGGGTTTGAGTCCAACACCTCAAAAATATATTCCTATAAAGTTGGGTTATTTTGTAGTTTAAAGTTCCTAGAATAAATTATAATTGAGCAGCCAAATCTGAATACACACTGTTCATAAATGTTTACCATATAAAGATGAAAGATTTCTAACCCAGGGTTGGATCACACAACTAAGACACACGTTGAGTATTAGGTAAATACTCTGTCAGTCATCAGGAGAAATCACAGATAAAATACTCTTCAGAGATTGGAAATATCTCTGTCCTGAAAACACATATAGAAAGTATAATTTCAGAAATGCAACAAATTACTATGTGGTTCAATGATTATAATGATGTAAAATGAACTGAAATTAAGTTTTTTTTGAGAAAATTTAAAAAAACCGATACTAAGTTCATAGCTCTTTGTACCCTTAATATAAGAGATGATTAGAACTAATGATATAATTACTGCCTGTCTTTTCAAACTAACACATATTAAATATACAATACAGTAGGATTCATATGACATTTTTGCATGAATATTATGGACTTTGGTCAAATTTACCCATGTATCACTCCATTCCTACCCCACTTTCCTATATAATATTCCTAATCCCCTTTCTTCTTCATGCCCTCATTTATGTTCCCAGGTTCCATATAGCAGAGCTCACCCATGATGCTTGACTCTGAGTTGGTTTATTCCTCTCACTCTCCTTTCTGGTGCTTTCTTTCTTTCTTTCTTTTTTTTTTTTTTTGGTCTATATGTTTATTTATTTATTTACTTATTTATTTATTTATAAAAATTTCCACTTTCTCCCCTCCTCCCAATACCCTCCCATTCCCCCCACTCCCTCTCCTCCTCCCTCTCCAGTCCTAAGAGCAGTCAGAGTTTCCTGCCCTGTGGGAAGTTCAAGTTCCTCCCCCTTCCTTCCAGGTCTAGGAAGGTGAGCTTCCAAACAGACTAGGATCCCAAAAAGCCAGTACATGCAGACAAAACAAGACCCAGTGCCATTGTCAATGGCTTCTCAGTCAGCCCCCATGTCAGCCACATTCAGAGAATCCTGTTTGATCACATGCTCGTTCAGTCCCAGTCCAGCTGACCTTGGTGAGCTCCCATTAGATCAGTCCCCATGTATCAGTGAGTGAACGCACCCCTCGTGGTCCTGACTTCCTTTCTCATGTTCTCCCTCCTTCTGCTCCTCATTTGGACCTTGGGGGCTCAGTCCAGTTCCCCAATGTGGGTCTCCGTCTCTATCTCCATCCATCATCGGATGAGGGTTCCCTCTGATCCTACCTTCTTTGAGAGGCAGGAATCAAATCTTATACATGTGAGTATGCAGTGTCCTCAGTATCAGTTACACAACCCTGGTCTCTGTGGCTTGTCACAGTGATAGAAAATTAACCAAGACATCAGCCCTTCCTCACCATGATGGAGTCTATCCCTATGAAACAGTAAGACAAAACAAACCCTCTTCTCTTCTTAAATTGTTTTTGCTTTTGCCATGGTATCCTATCACAGCAAAAGATAAGTAACTTAAGTGAAGTTGATACCACAAAAGTGGAGTTGATACCATAAAGAACAAGACCATGTCATATTTCTGAAGAGTGTGGGAGAACTTTTGAACTTTAGACTAGAGAAGTCACTGAATTCTGTATACAGAGATAACTGAGCTGTTCAGAATGCCGGAGGCCTGGATCTTGAGGTTTCAGACTAGAAAATGATACAGATTGTACCTGAGCTAGAGGTCATTCATAAAATTTTTACCAAAATGTCTGACTGCGTTCTGCCCATGGCCTGAGAATTTGTGTGAGGCTAAATTAAAAAGCAATGGACTGTTGTGGTTTGTTGTTGTTGCTATTGCTGTTGTTGTTGTTGTTGTTGAGGACATTTTAACATAGTGCAGGGTTGAGTCTGCAGCATGGTTGTTAGTGATGACAGCTATGAAGTCTACAATTAAAAGGGGCAACAAACATGGTAGGGAGAAATAAAAATGTGCAGTTTGGGAAGCAAAGGACACTGGGAAAACTAAGACTTCGGTCGTGTGCTGAAAAAGGGTTCGTAATTGTTACAGAAAAGCTACATGATCTGCACAAGAACAACAGGAAAGGTTCTGTGAGGGCTTGGCCACACTCAGATGGGCCGCCATGTTCTGAGGGCTTGGCCACACTCAGGTGGACCGCCATGTTCTGAGGGCTTGCCCACACTTGGGTGGGCCTCCACGTTATGAGAGAGCTGCATTCCGAGGCTTCTGCAGCTGATGTCCAAGTGGTTAGGAGCCATCTCCAGCTGGAAACAGAACTTGAAAGTGTTGTTCAGGTGTTTCTTGTTTTGAAGACAAAAACTTTGCAAGATGAAAGGGGCCATGGCTTTTTCCTCTGCACTTTCAGAGAACTAAGGAGATCAGGCAATGTGCGGCAGGTCTAGAGTTCCTTCAAGGGATCCCCGAAAAGCCGTTGCATGAGGCTGTCATAGTGAAGCCTGGGTTGTGGCTGAGATCCCATGATATTTGAGATACCAAAGTCAGGAAATATCTGAAGGAGAATTGCATACAGGAAATGGAATAAGAAATCAGCCTAAAGGGAAAAGTGTATGTGTAGGCAGCAAAGCTGTATGATCAGTTCCATCTAAACCCATTGAAGCTGAGGCTTCGGTTGCTGTACGTGGACCTACAGAATTTGGTTCATCCATGATGGCTTTAAGTTTGGCTTTGGTCTAATATTTCCTTGCTATGCCCATATTCCTCCATTTTGAATAGCAATATGTACTCTATTCAGTGTTCAAAGTGTGTGCTTTGTCATTTCTACAGCTGTCATAGTTAAGAGATGGCATTGGGTCTCGGAAGAGACTCTGGATATTGGAAGAGCGCCTGGACTGGTAAAGACTATGAGGGCCTTTGAAGTTGGATTAAATGCATTCTCATCATGAGATGACCATGAGCTCAAGGAGGCCATAGGGAGAATGTTGTGGTTTGAATATCCCCCAGAGGCTCACAAATCTGAACATGGCGTCACAAGTAGATGGCTTTGGTGGGGGTGGACTCTGGAAGCATTGGGAGGGACAGCCTTGATGGGGGAAGAAGTCACTGACTTCTGAGGGTTTTTAAGCTCACTCCATTTCCTGTTCTCTCCCACTACTTCCTGTGAAATGTGATCAGCTGGCTCCCTGCTCCAGGCGTCATGCTTTTCTTGACTGTTGTCAGGTTTTCCTCACTGTGATAGGCTTTATCTCCAATCCCAGAACTAGAAACCAGAATAAATCCCTTTCTCCTTTAAGTTGATTTTGGTCATGATATTTTATCACAGCAACAGAAAAGAAATTAGTAGAAATATTACATTAAATTAAAAAAAAGGGAGAATACATACAGTCATCCCCTTCCTGATATTAAAGGAAATATTCTCAACTTTTCCCCATCCAGTATAATGTTGGTGTGAGTTTGCCACATATAATCCTTGTTACGTGGAAGCCGGATCCTTCTATTCCTGCTTTCTTCAGGGTTTTAGCATAGTGGATATTAAGTTTTCTCAAAGTCATTTTCTGCATCTATTGTCATGACCATGAAAAGCTTTTCTCTTCATTATATTTATGGACTGCACTGCACAGATGCTGAGCCACTCTTGCACACATGGAATGAAATAAACTTGGTCATCACATATTGACTTTTGAATGTGTTATTGAATTCAGTTTGCAAGGATTTTATTCAGAATTTTTGTTTATGTTCATCAAGGAAATTGGTATATAGTTTTCTTTTATTGCTAAATTTTTTCTAATTTTGCATTGGTCTAATAACTACTTTGGATAATTAATTTGGAAATGTTCTTTTTCTTATTTTATGAAATAGTGTGAGGATCTCTAAATACCTGGAAGAAAGTTTTGGTAAATTTCGCCCATATTGGGTTTTTCTTTGTTGATTATTCCTTCAGTCTCGTTGCTCACTGTAGATCTACATCATCTCAATCCAGTATTTAGAGGTCAAATGTGTCTAAGAATATATCCATTCCTACTACAATACATGGTTTATGTCAGTATCATTTCCCAGGTATTCTGCAGTGGCTCTTCTGGATCTCAGAAGTTTCTAATGTAATATTCCCTCGTTCATCTCCAATATTATTGCCTTTGTTTTACTTTCTTTTACTTCATTTTTTGGCTAATGTGACTATGAATTTGTCCATCATGATTATCTTTTCAAAGAAACAATTCTGTTTCATTGATACTTTGCACTGTTTGTTGGTTTAAATTTCATTACTTGCAACTCTATTTACTGTTTTATTTCTTTGTTACTAATTTAACATTTGGATTGTTGGCATTACCTTTTTAGTATGTTAACTTGTGTCATTAGCTTACTTGCGGTCTTACTTTTTTATTGTAAGAGCTGATAGCTATAATGTCCTTACAGTGCCCATTGCTATATCTATGGGTTACAGCAATTATGCAAGTTTCATTTGCTTCTATGAAGTTTTAATCCCTTCCCCAATTTCTTCAGTAACATACTGATTTTTCAAGAGCAATTTTCATATTTTTCAGTATATTCATGAGTTTGTTCCTTTTCTCTTGTGGTTAATTCTATTTTTATTTTATTGTAATCTGGTAAATTTTATTCTATTGTAATCTGATAAAATACAAAAAATATTTCAACAAATGTTTGTTTAAACTTACTTTGCGTACTTTAGAGCCTTGGGTTGCAATAGTACATGAAGTCCTTACAATCACTGGCTCTATGTTACAATTACTCTAAAGTTTCTGTGTTCATTTTTGTCTTGGATATTATCAACTCACACTAGGGTACAGGTAACATACATTAGCAGTGAATCTTAACATCTCCCTCTCTCTTTATGCCCAATAGTGTTTGTTTCATGAAACTGAATCCACCAAATGATGAATATATATTTACAATCATGACATCGTTCTTCTACAATTTTTTGAGGTTTTCATACATGAGAACTCTTTTTATATCATGTCTACCCCAATCTTTCCCCTTTCAACTCTTCCTGCATTCCCCCACTCCCTCTCAAGCTTACTACCACTTCTTTGATTGTTAGTGTTACATACATATGTAAATATACATGCACATATATATGTAAACACAAACTGCTAGTGTTGCTTATGTGTATGTGTATTTAGGGCTGGATAACCTATCTTGGGCTCATTCCTGGCAAAAGACTCGCTCTCTCTCAGCAGCTATTAATTGCTTATAACTCTTCATCTATGAATGGGGCCTTATGAGATTTCCCTATCCATATTGTAATGTCAACCTATGTTGCTATTAAGGTCTTGTTTAAGCAACTATATTGCTATGATCTCATGGGTGCAGCTCTCTGTTATATACTGAATAATCTGTCTCTCAGAAAGTATCCTGACCATTTGTTCTTACACGCCTCCCATCACCTTCATTACATCTTCTTGATTGGTTGCTACCTTTATTACTATGTAGTAACATGCTTCATCACTCATGACTAATTTGTGTTTAGAGTCCACTTGGTTGGGTAGGAATATAGCTACTGCTGCTTGGTTTTAGAGCATTATTTTGCTTATGTTCACTTAGCAAATAATTTCCCATCCTTTCCCTTTAAGTTTGTATGTGTCTTTTCCAGTGCAATTTGATTTTAAAGACAACAAACAGTTGGTTCTTATCCTTAGTCCAATAAACTACCATGACCTTTAATTATAAAATTAAGGACATTTGTGTCTACTAATATTGTTGAAAGGTTGTGCTAATTCCAACATTATTTTCCTGGTTGTTTGAGAACTTGATCTTTTTTTCCCACCCTTATTCATTGTAGCAATTTGCTGTGTTATTGAGTTGAAATTTTGATTCTTCCCTGACTCTCATTTTTACCATTCATAAATCTCATAAAATTTATCCCTTCCCAGAATTCCGTGATTATCACCATCTGTATCCATCATCTGTGCATAGGATGCTTTTAAGAATCTTCTACCATGCTATCAAACCGGTCATGAACTGTTTTAGCTGGTGACGGCCCTGAAAGTGTCTCTACAGCTCTAAGAGTATAGAAAAATATCCAATTCACAGTCATTTGTCTGGTTGACCTTGACTCTATTTGGGCCTCCTATGTTTATACAGCAGAGAAGCTATGTATGTGTAGGTGTGTTTGTGTAGATACTGTTATATAATATAATATATGCAACATTACATAATATCCATATACATTTAATGCATCAATTAATTCCTTGACAGTTGAAGTGGAACGTGTCAGATGGAGGGAACGCTTATCAAATAATCTCGCACTAGCTCCGAACAGGGTATACTAAGGTTTTTCTTTATTAAAAGAGAAACTCACAGATCACAATGAGGAAACAGGAGTGAAGTCCAACATGTAGGGGTGATGAGCAGAAAGAGGCCTAGTGAGCATCCTGCAGGTTTTTGGTATCCAAAGCCACGCCCAACCTGGTCCAGTCTCTCAAAGGCCATTGGCTGAAGGAGGTTCCCCATCAGACAGACTCATGCATTGTATTTTGATTATATTTACCCCACTCCCAAAATTCCTCCCATATGCACACCCCATTCCTTCCGCACCTGACTTCTTTTTAACCCTGAGTCAAATTAGTGTTGCCTATAGTTGAGTGTGTAACCATCTACTAGGGTATAATTAATGTACGAGGGACACACCCTTAAAGAACACTAACTATCCCTCTCCTGGAACCTAGAAATTATCAACAGCTTCATGACCACATCCCCCTACAAGGTTAAGTGAGACAAATTTATAAACATAATATTTTATTTACTGTTTGAATGAATACAATGTATTTTGTTTGTATTCACTCTCCCATTATTCCCTTGACTCCTCCGAGGTCACCTCTCCCAGTTTCTCATCTCACGCCCCTCTTTAAATGATGCACTGAATTCAATTTATGGTTACATTTACTTATGGGTTTGGTACCACCTACTGGAGCATGGTTGACTACCAGGAGCTATATTCTTTTTTTTTTCTTTTTTTTTAAGAATCTTCTTCCTCTAGAAGCTATCAACTGCCAATAGTTCCTTGGTTGGGGGTGGGGTTTGTGAGCCCCTTCTTCATACTGGAATAGTGAAGTGTGTCTTCCTTAGGGGCCTCAAGGTTAATTTCACAGAAATTGCCTCTAAGAATTCTTTTATGTGCTACCAGGTTGCCTGCCTTGCATTTCCCAATTATTCTCTCATTTTTGGGGTAAAAACTGAAAGTCTAAACATGCCTGTTCTCCCCTTGTAGGTGCCGGTATTCTCACGAGTCTTGGACGCAGAACAGATCAATACCGATGCCTCCAACACGGAGGATTCTGTCTCCGCTCCAGCTGCCCTTCTAATACCAGGCTACAGGGAACCTGTAAGCCAGATAAGCCCAACTGTTGTAGGAGTTGACAGTGACTTGAAGAATGAGCATAAAAGCCAAGCGAGGGATATACAATTAGTATTTTAATAAAGGATCTGCTTTCCAAGCTGATTTCCATCAGATTAGAATGAATTTCATGTCTCAGTTTAGAAGAGGTTTTTAAAAGTGTAAGACTGAAGTCTAAAGATTAAAACAGAGGTTGGAAAATCTAGAACAGCTGCTTGGCCCTGAGTAATGATGGTCACAATTTGAGGGATGTCACTTTTATTTGATTTTTATCACCAAACTACATGTACCCGGCACAGGGATGTCACACCGAAATGAACAGTGGACACAGCTATCAGACCTCCTGGGGCCAAACAGGATGAATCTTCCATGGCCACAGCAGTCAGTTAAGTGAGGCTCCATCTGCAGATCCAGGACCAATGTCTCTTCCTGAAGGGTTCAGGGCAGTGGATGGATTAAGTATCTGAGTATCAGAACCTCATTTATAACTGTAAATTGTCCCATGGAAGCTCATCCTCCGGGAATAATGTCTGTATTTCCAGATAAGCACTTTTTAAAAAAGATTCATGCACAACTCTCAAGCCCAGCTTTGTTCCACAAGTCTGCCTTAGGACTGGACCTTCTGTAGTTCAGGTCTTCTCGCTGCCGTGCCTACAGATGCCCCTAGTGGACAAAAGCAGTCATGGCATTCTGTTTTCCCCCAAAGCTCTCTTCCATCTCCTGATGGCACTTATGATGTTGTTGTTTTCTTAATCTACCTCGGAAACCATCTTCCACTCTTGCCAGGTAGAAGATAAATAAAAGGCACTTGTGGCTTTAGTCCCCAGGCCTAAATGAATGACCCATTGTAAAAAGGACTAATCTCTCAGTTCACAATAATATTCATCAATGAGATGATCTTTTCCATAGAGGAAAGCAGAGTAAGGAAGATGCTAGCGTTGGGGAGGACATTGACTGGATTCAAACATACTCAGTAACACAGATGCAGTGGGTTAAATCCATGCCTTTAATCTATTCCTTAACCTGTACACACACACACACACACACACACACACACACACACACACACACTTTGGTGTCTTAACTGATGCAAAACCACATGTATGCAAATATATGGTTTTGAACATATGCATATATACGTACATTGGCCTATTAATTAATATAAAACCATATATTTCTGTTCTTGTCTTAGAAACTATCTCCTTATACAAACGTCAGTGAAATTAAAAAGACAAAGAACAAGTCTTTGAGAATACTTATATTGACTAGAAATAAATATCCCTCAACCGAAGAATGGATAAGGAAAATGTGGTACATTTACACAATGGAGTACTACATAGCAGAAAAATAACGATATCTTAAATTTTGCAGGAAAATGGATGGAGCTAGAAAACATCATTTTGAGTGAGGTAATCCAGACACAAAAAGACCATTATCACATGTACTCACTTATAAGCAGTTTCTAAACATAAAGCAAAGAAAACCAGCCTACAAA
Source organism: Myodes glareolus (assembly GCF_982192425.1). Taxonomy (NCBI): domain Eukaryota; kingdom Metazoa; phylum Chordata; class Mammalia; order Rodentia; family Cricetidae; genus Myodes; species Myodes glareolus. Next base: position 50,134,218 of record NC_142048.1, read on the forward strand.
TCACAATCCCAGAGAACTTAGACAATAACGCGGACACTAAGAGAGACTTCATAGATATAATCTACATGGGAAGTAGAAAGTAGAAAAATACAAGATCTCCTGACTAAATTGAGAGCATGGAAAACTTGGGAGAGGGTTGAAGGGAGGAAGGCAGAAGCAGGGAGGGGAGCAGAGAAAAATGTACAGCTCAATAAAAATCAATAAAATAAAAAAATCAATATCATAGCAGATCATTGCAACAGAAATAGTAAACATTTTAACGGGAACAGATGAAGTGTAGCAACCCTTGGGCATACTGAAGAGGATACAGCAGAGGGAAGTGTTCACAAGTAAAAGTGATGATGATTACATCAAATATTTTGGAGAAATAGACCTTGGTGGCAAGAATGGTAACAAGAGTGGCCACAATCCATCCTTGAACACAGGATTGCTGGCAGATGTCCTTGCAAAAGTTCCCTCTGAATCAGGCTGTGGTGGCTTCTGCTCCAGCTGGTCATTATGAGGGTCTAATGTGATGATTACAAGCAGGTTTGTGACTGAGAGCTTTCCCGTAACCTCCTGGTCTCATTTGTAATTTTGGTAGGGTTGACAGAAGGGACGTTAGTTTTGCTCTGACAACTATCACAGTTTTTCAAACACAATTAAAGCAAAGATTGTGACATCTTCCTTTTTATATCACTCCCAAGACTCCATACTTACTACGCAATTCCACAGATGGTCCCTGGGTGAGGTCATTCTGAGTTCTACACTGATCCTCTTTTCCATTTCGTTAGCCACATGCACCTCCCCTTTGGAAGTTATGTGTGCCTTCTGGTTTCTTACAGGCTAGAACCAGTCACCCTCATCACATATCGGTTTCCAGATTTAGTGGTCACAGTTCCCACTGTTGATTCTGAGCTACAACCAAGGAAATTGCTGTGCTCCCTGAGGTGACTTTAGCAACTTTCACAACCCATTTCTCATCAATGGGATAAATACACAGTCCTCTGGATCCTCGTAATATGAGTATGAAGAAGGAGTAGAGAAGCTTGGGTTCATTAGAGAGGCAAATCGGCGTTCATTTTTCATTGGCCTGAGCCTCTTAAATCCTGCCCTCCAAATAAACCAGCTAAAAAATTCGTGTTTTCAGTTTGTTTTTACCTTATCAACTTGTTTCACGCAGTTAAAGCCCTTTCAACTTCCTAAGTTATATTAAATGCAAAATCTGTGCTTCACAGGCCAATCTAGATATATCTGGGCAGGTCTGACATTATGCTTACTTTCATGTGACAGTAGGAAAAATGTCAATGTAATTATGCCCAACAATGTTCTGCTATGCACACAGATTGGTGCCTATTCCAATAGTCACCAGAGAGACTTCATCCAGCAACTGATGGAATCAGATGCAGATCCACAGCCAAATGTTAGGCAGAGCTCAGGAAATCCTACAGAAGAGGAGAAGAAAGGACTGTAGGAACTAGAGGGGTCAAGGACACCACAAGAAAGCTCAGAGAATCAACTAACCTGGGATCAGAGGGGCTCACAGAAGCTCAACAGACAGCCAGGAGTTTGCATGGAACTGACTTTGGTACTGCATATCTGTTATAGCTGTGCAGCTTGGCCATCTCGTGGAACTCCTGACAGTGGAACAGGGGTTGTCTCAGACTCTTTTACTGGCTTTTGGGACCCTACTCATCATACTAGGTGACCTTGTCAAGCTTTAATACAAGGGGAGGTGCTTAATAGTACTACAACCTCATATGCCATGTTTTGTTGATACTCATGGGAGACCCCTTCCTTTTATAAATAGGAATGAAGGAGTGGATTGGTGGTGGGAAAAAATGGGGAGGTGGGGAGAGTGCTTAAGAGAAAGAGGAGAGGAAACTGTGGCCAGAATGTAAAATAAATAAGTAAATTTATTTATAAAAATAAAGAAAGAAAAATGACAATGTGCAAACAGAGATGGCACTTACATTTTCCGGCCACTCAAGAATGATATTAGTTATCACACTATTTGGTCAATGGCTCAGGTGTATTCCTAGCTAGTTCTTATACATTAAAATAACACATTTTTATTAATCTGTGTATCACCACAAGGCTGTGGCTTGCCAGTGAGTTTCTGATGTCTTTCTTCTTCAGCAGCTAAATGGTGTCTGCCTGACTCTGCCTTCTTTCTCCCTGCATACAGTTTAGTTTTTCTGCCTAGCTATATTCTCCCCTGTCATAGGCCAAATCAGCAGCATACAGAGGGAAATCACACATCAAAAATGTATACATCAACCAAGAATACCTCCACACTCTCCTTGTCTCAGGCCTATCTCCAGACCGCAGCTCCTGCACAGGATTTCCTGGATCCGTCCTCCCAGAACCAAGACTGCTCAAACTATTCTCAAGTCCAAGTTTAGTTTGGACATACAGTTGGTGCACTGATCTTGGCTGGAGAGTCTCCTGAGGAATAGGCCAAACCTCACCTTGTATGAACTCCCAGACCTAGCTCCAGTCATACAAATCGTGACAGGCTTTGCCAAGTGATATTCCCTGAACTTAACCATCAACACCATCCCTACACTATCAGGCCTAACTTTGGGAGGCCTGCTTCTATACTGGCCTAGAGTCGGGCTAGACTCTCACATCAGATATACAACAAAGGAAAGAAGTCCACATGCCCAGGTCACAGCATACAAACACGAACAGTATGGAACACCAAGACCCTCCACACCCCCGAGTCCACACCAGTCTATAGGAGCACAAGGCCATAGCAAGGGCTCTAAGGACAATGACCTAGATGAGCCCAAGGACACAGAAATGAAAAGAATGATAGCAAACCTTCTCAGAGAATTCAAGTTTAAAGAAGATGTGAACAATCTCCTCAATGAACTGAAAGAGAACGATACTAAGTGCCTGAGTCATTACCAAGAAAACACAAACATGTGACAGAATGAAATGGTGAGGACAATTCAGGATTTAAAAGCTGAATTGAGTAAAGGTAGCATAATATTGAATGGAACTCAAACTAAAATTGAGACGGAATTGAGAGTTTCAAGAATCCAATTACAAACCATGAGGGTGGGGAACCGTACAAGTAGAATGGATCAAATAAATATAGAGTAAGAGCACATGATACAGTGGAGCAACAGGACCACTTAGATGAAGAGTAGGAAAATGTTTAAACCTTGAATTAAACATACAAACACTGTAGAATGCTGGGAAAAGAGCAAACCTTTGAATTGTAGCATGGATGAAGGAGAAGAATCCCAGGTCAATAGCACAGGCTAGATCTCCAACAAGATGATAGAATCAAATTTCCCCAAATTCAGGAAATACATGCACATACAGAAGCAAATAAAACTACAAACAGACAAGATAAGACAAGAAAACCTCCGTAACATAAGTACGGAAAACAGGAAATATACTAACAAAGAGAGGATATTGAAGCTACAGGAGAAAAACAAGAAAAATCGGAAGTCACATGTATAGCAAAAGCCATTAGAATAACTCCTTATTTCTAGATGGAAACTTTAAATGTGAGAAGAGCACAATGTACTTCAAGCCCTAAAGGATTTTAGATGTCAAATGAGACTACTGTTCCTACCAAAATTATCTGCCATAGTTGAAGGTGACAGAAAAACTTTCCATAGTATAAACAATCTAAAAGCATTCCTCTGTCCACCAAACCATTCCTGCCGAGAATATGACAGGCAATACTTTGGACTTAAGAGAAGAATAAGCATAGTCAATAAACTACAGAAAGAAAACAAATAAGTTTATACCTCCTGAAAAACTGAGTAGGACTATGAACACAAACAGCAAACAACAAAACCAAAATGACAGCAATCAGCACACACCTTTCAGTACTAACTTTAAATGTGAATTCCCCTTAAGCCTCCAATCAAAAGGCACATGTTCATTTTATAAAGAAAATCATTTTTTTTCTGTTGCCTATGTAAAAGAAAATCTGTCTTACCTTCAAAGATAGATACCAGTTTAAAGTGAAGGAATGGGGAGGGAGTATTCCAAGAAAATGGAACCAAGAAACAAAGAGATGTTGCTATCCTAATATCTGACAAAATGGATATCAAGCTATAATGAATCAGAAGAGGTAAGAGGGACACTTCCTCCCAACCAAGGAAAGACATAACCAAGAAGACATTATAATTCTATGCATGTTCACTAAACCCTCACATGTTCAATATCATAAAAAGCATATTACTGGACTTTAAAAACACAGATTACTTTCAACTATGCAATATTAGGTGACTTTAATATCCCCTTTCTCCTGTACATAGGTCATCTGAAAAAATGAACAGAGATATCAGTATTAAATTATATCTTACATGAAAGTACCTAATGCACACCTGTAGACTATTATACTCAAACACCAAAGATAAATATGCTTCTCCACCGCCAGTGGAAGCTCCTGTAGAATAAAGAACATACACACACCGATCTTCACACATCAGAAAAACTGAAATACCTCTAGGTGCCTCTCTGACTACACTATTATAAAGCTTAAAATTGGTAGCAAACAAATTTTAATCAATTACCCAGACTCAAAGCTAATAAACAACTCACTATTAAATAGTGAAGAAATCAAAAACAAAATAAAAAATGAATAAAACATTTCCTGAAATAAATGAAGATGGAAACGTAACACAATAAAACCTCTGGGACACACAAATGTGCTAAGAGAAAAAATCCAAAACTCTACATGCCTACAATTTAAAAAAAATGAAAAACAGCAAAAATAAATATGACTTAATGATGTAACTCATAAATCTGTAAGAATGAGCCCCTACCAGGCTGCAAGCAGGTAAGAGACCTGCCTCCAGACTGTGGTTAATCCCCCCCATCGCCCACTGGATACTGTTCTGCCAAGACCAACTCAGCTGCCCAATCCCACTGTATGTACCTGAACATCCTCCCCATAACCAGTCCTCTCCCACAACCCAGCAGACTACATAGGCATAGGCTTAAACCACACCAACTGGAAAAGCACCAGACTACATAGGAACAGGTGCAAACCACAGCAGTTGGAAGAGCAGACACAGGCACAAGTCACACCAGTTGGAAGAAAAGATGTGTAAACATTGGAGTAAGAATACATACAACAACTGAGAGAGAAATAGGGTACAACCGGAACCTAGTGGTTCTACAACAGCAAAACCTGAAGATTTCCGTGCAGCTGAAACACATATAAACACAAAAGGTTACAATTATTTTATGTGATAAAGATAGTGGCTCTTAAATAGGAAATGAAAAATTCCCTTAAAGAAGCTAAGGTGAAGATAAACAAAAAATTGGAAGAAATCAATAAATCCCTTAAAGAAAGCAAAGAAAAAAACAATCAAACCGGTGAAAGAAATGGTTCAATACTTGAAAACTGAAATAGAAACAATAAAGAAAACACAAAATGAGGTAATTATGAAAATGGAAAATCTGAGAAAGCAAATAGGAACTACAAATGAACGCATCACCAACAGAATAGAAGCAATGGAATAGAGATTCTAAGGTGTTGAACATATGATAGAGGAAATAGGTTCATCAGTCAAAGAAAATGTTAAATCCAATAAATTCCTAACACAAAACACCCAGGAAATCTAGGACACCATGAAAGACCAAACTTAAGAATAATAAGTATAAAAGAAGGAGAAGAATCCCAGTTCAAAGGCACAAAAAACATATTCAACAAAATCGTAGAAGAAAACTTTTCCAGCCTAAATAAAGAGATGCTTTGAAAGGTATAAGAAGTTTACATACAGAACATCAAATAGACAGGCCCCCCAAAGTTTCCTCACCAAACAATAATCAAAACACTAAACATGCAGAATAAAGAAAGAATATTAAGAGTTGCAAAGGAAAAAGGTCAAGTAACCTATAAAGGCAGATCTATGAAAATCACAATCAAATTCTCAATGGAGACTCTGGAAGACAGAAGGTCCTGGACAACTGTTTTAGAGACTCTAAGGGACTAGAGATGCCAAAACAGACTACTTTATCCAGAAAAACTTTCAATCAACATACATGTAGAAAACAATATATTTTATGACAAAACCCAAACTTAAACAGTATCTATCCAGAAATACAGCACTACAGAAGGTATTAGAAGGAAAACGCTAACCTAAGGAACTCAATTACATCCATGAAAACAAAGGGAATAAATAATCTCACAACAGCAAAACCCAAAGAAGGGAAGTGCATACAAACTACCACCACCATTACCAAAAAATTACAGGAATTAACAATTACTGGTCAGTAACATCTTTTAATATTAATGTATTCAATTCACCACCACCAAAAAAAATAACACAAACTAACAGAATGGATAGGAAAACAAGATCCATCCTTCTGCTGCATATAAAATACCTCAGCTTCAAAGGCAGACATTTCCTTAGAGTAAATGGTTGGGAATCGTTTTGCAATCATATGGACCTAAGAAACAAGCAGGTATAACTATCCTAATATCTAACAAAATAGACTTCAAACTAAAATTAATCAAAAAAGATGGAGAAGGATACTTCATAGTTATTACAGGAAAAAATCCATCAAGATGCAGTCTCAATTCTGGACATCTATGCCCCAAATACAAGAGCACCCACATATGTAAAAGAAACATTACTAAAACTTAAATGGCATATCAAACCCTCCACACTAATAATAAGAGACTTTGACACCACACTATCATCAATGAACAGGTCTACTAGACAGAAACTTTACAGAGAAATAAGAAAACTAACAGATGTCATGACTTAAATGGACTTAATAAACAACAAAGAACATTTCACCCAAACACAAAAGAATATAGCTTCTTCTCAGCAGCTCGTGGAACCTTCACTGAAATTGACCACATACTTGGTCACAAAGCAAACCTCAACAGATACAAAAAAATTGGAATAACCCCCTATATCTCATTGGATCACCATGACTTAAGTTAGAATTCAGCAACAACATGAATCACAAAAAGCCTACAAACTGATGGAAACCGAACAACTTTGAATTGAACCATCACTGGGACAAGGAATAAATAAAGAAAAAAAAATAAAGACTTCCCAAAAATCAATAAAAATAAATCCACAACATATCCAAACTTTTGGGACACTTTAAAAGCAGTGCTAAGAGGAAAGTTCATAGCACTAAGTCCCTACATAAAGAACCTGGAGAACTCTCACACAAGAGACTTAGCAGCACATCTGAAAACTCTAGAAAAAAAACAAGCAAACTAACCTAGAAGGAATAGATGCCAGGAAATAATCAAATTGAGGAGTGAAATCAATAAAATAGAAACAAAGAAAGCAATACAAAGAATCAATGAGACAAATAGTTGGTTCTTTGAGAAAATCAGTAAGATATATAAACCATTATCCAGACTAACCAAAAGACAGAAAGGGAATATGCAAACTAACAAAATCATTTATATATTTTACCATCTCCTGAGTAAGCTGGGAGTGTGATAATCACAGAAGAGGGTAGAAGAGAGGGGAGAAAGGGAGGGGAGGGGAGAAAAGTGTATGGCTCAATTAAAAACAATAAAAAATCTATATAGAAATAAAAAATAAAATTTCTGATCAAGCCACCATCTGAATGCATTAAATCTAAATGAAGGGAATATAGATCAAAGAAGTTGTGTGGTATATTTTCCCTCAAGAGATTTACAAATAATTCTCTCAACTTTATAAACTAAAAAAATCAGAAATGAAAATGGGGACATACAAACAGACACAGAGGAAATTCAGAGAATTGTCAGGTCATACTTCAAAACCCTGTACTCCACAAAATTGAAAAATTTAAAGGAAATAGACAATTTTCTGGATAGGTATGATATATCAAAATTAAATCAAGACTGGATAAACAATTTAAATAGACTTATAAACATCAAGAAAAAAGTAGTCATCAAAAGTCTCCTAATAACTAAAAGCCCAGGAACAGACAGACGGTTTCAGTGCAGAATTGTATCAGAATTTCAAAGAAAAGCTAATGCCAATACTCCTCAAACTATTCCACACAATATAAACAGAAGGGACATTGCCAAACTCTTTTTATGAGGTGACAATTGCCCTGGTTAACAAACCATGCAAAGATGTAACTAAGAAAGAGAATTATAAACCAATCTATGTCATGAACATTGATACAAAAATATTCAATAAAATACTGGCAAACTGAATCCAAAAACACATCAAAAAAATCATTCACCATAATCAAGTTGGCTTCATCCCAGAGATACAGGGATGTTTTAACATAGGAAAATCTACCAATGTAATAAACTGTTGGGAGCTGTAGATCCCTGGCACCCTGACTTTCTTTGCCTGTCTCAGACCCTTTGCCTGCTGAAGTGAACTGAGCAAAACCCCTGTGCCTGCAGCTGCTCTGAGTATGAGACCCTGATGGCAGGCTTGTGGGCCTGCAGCTGAAAGCTCCTGAGAGCCATGCGTGGCTAGGATCCCTATATAAGCTTTCTCCGAACACAATAAACTTGGCATTGGCATTCTTGTAGCAAGGATGACCCGTGTCCATGTCTCTCTCTCTCTCTCTCTCTCTCTCTGTCTCTGTCTATGTGTTTTTTAAGTCTCCAGCTTAGTTCCCTGCTCTCATACCGTCTTGTAGTGGCATGGGTGCTGCAGGACCCTTAGGCTTTTAAAAATAAACCATATAGATAAACTGAAAGAAAAAACCGTATGATCATCTCATTAGACATGGAAAAACCATTTGACAAAATCCAACAGCCCTTCGTGATAAAGGACTTGAAGAGATCAGGGATACAAGGAACATGTCTAAATACAATAAAAGCACTGTACAGCAAGCCAGCAACCAACATCAAATTAAATGGAGAGCAACTCCATTTGATCCTGAACAGAAAAGTTCTACACAAAGGGATGAGAAAATAGCCTTTACTAGAGAAATGTCTGTTACTTCAATTTTGTCACCTTTATAGTAGAAATAGATGAATTCTGGATCAGTACTATAAGGCAGACCATCACTAGCCTAAAGAAAGGAAGTCACATTTTTGGCTTCTGGGCTTTCTCTCATGAGCCCTATGACCATTGCAACAGAAGGGATAGACTGTCTTACCAGGATACCTTCAGAGACTCCAAACAAGGAAACAAAACAGACCTCAAAAGATGTACATATGTCCAACAACCAGAAAGAAAATAACATTCACGCCAGGCATGGGGACACACATATTTAACCCCAGCACTGGGGAGACAGAGTCAGAAAGATCTCAGTGAGTTCAAGGCCAGCCTGGTATACAAAGCGAGTTCCAGGACAGCCAGAGATGTTACACAGAGAATCCCTGTCTCAATTAAAACAAAACACAACAAAAAAGAAAAAAAGCATTCACCTGAACACACAGTACTCAGCGGCAACTAAAAGCAAACAATATAAATTGGTTATTGGAACTATACTCAATTGCAACATCTTCCTTCAGTTTACAGATGGGATTGTGCAATCCCCTAACCCCTATAAATAACAGCTGTCTAGAAGCTTCCATCTACTCATTCAAAGGGACCCTTCTCTTCTCTTCTCTTCTCTGCACTCTGGGCTTAGTCTGCAGTGGCCATGAAGATTGTCTACTTTCTGATACTGATGCTCTGCTTGTTCTCCCCCCTGATGGTCCAGGGTAAGTCTTGAAACTGTTAGAGCAACTGCCCCAGGGCTAGGGAAAGGGGGCTAAGGAAATTTGGGGGAACATCAAGAATACATCCCATTGCTCAGTGACCTGAGTCAGTGCCTTTCAGAGTCTTTAAGGCATCCACTGGCAAACAGGGCTAGTTGCAGGAAGATACTGACATCTTCCAGTACCCATCCTTGTCCTGGACACTGAGGAAATATACTGGGTGGAAAGGAATTTGCTAAGACTCAATGTGACTCCTCACTCTGAGAGAAAACTGTCTTGTCCATAGAGAGAGACAATAACCATCAATGTGGTTAATAGCCAATGGCTTTTGGGGCACCTTGAAGCAAGTCCAGTGGACCATAATAGTCAGGACATGTAACTCACCAAGTGAGCAGTTAATCTGGGAACCACAGGAGACGGTTCACAACTGTGGGATGCCCAACCACATTCTCCTGTCCGGATTTTACCAGTCATCATTGCAGGCATCTCCTCATCTAGTCAGAGTGTAGAAGCTCCTCCAAGCCTGAGCACCATGTTCCTGATGGACAAGCCTGCAGGGTGAAAAAGGACATTTTCCCAGACAGTTTTTCATGGTGTCCTGGTTCATACCATGTGTCTTGGTCATAACTGTCCCCTACTGACCCCCTCCAACAGCCCCAGTACCCCCAACGTGTCTCCCATGTCCCTGCCAATTTCACGGTGTTGCTTTTTTAAAACAACACATTAAGTCCACTGAGAGCTGTCCATGATCTCATTTGTATAAGATCATATACTAAGGCACAAAAAGCCTACAGAAATCTACCTGCCTCCCCAGGGAAGTGTGGCATTCCCTCTTTTAGCTTTCACTAACTGCCATTAACTCCTCATTTAGGTGTGAAATGTCTGGAGACTCTCCCTCTTATTTGCTAGAATTGTTAACTCTCTTGATCTTACTGAAGCATTGTACAGATAACCCCAGGTTCTGTGAGTGCATGTGTGTACCAGTCGTGTCCTGGCAAGGGTCAGCCTTCCATATGCTCTACTCTCTGTCTTCTGGGGTTTGCTTTGGATCTACCCCATCTGTACTGACGTTCCCCGGGACTGGAGGTGGCAGTTGGTCGGTGTCCATTCCGTCAATAGCTGAGCACAACACTGAAATGTGAACATCACACGTTATCAAATGAGCTCCCCCATCTAAGTTTTTTTATAACAGTCTGCCAATGAGAAAATAGAGAGCAGCCCTGGTTACACCTGAGTCGACAGAAAAGATAATGTGGGTCCTGTGGACTGTTTTGTTCACCCTTGTTAAGCACAATAAATTATAGTATCTTTGCTTTGATAAAGCTGTATTTATTTCTTCACTACTTCTATCCCTTTTATTACAGGGCACATTATATACTCAAAACAGCGTCAATGTGCTTTATTCCATGGCATTTGCACAAAACAGAACTCCCGTGGATGCATTATCCAGCCTGTAAAATGCAAAGGTGGATTCAGATATTGCTGTGCGTTTCCAGGAACGATCATGAACATGCCCAGTTCAGGGTGAGAGTCGGCACCTGCTCTGATTTCCGTGTAATAAAGACATCATGAAGCATATGTACTCTTCCCAAGATGTAAAATTTAGGGGAAATGCCAGTGAGTTTGAAATGGGAGAATGTGGTGGTGTTGGGATCGAGGTCCAGTGTTTCTAGGTTTTTGGCCTCCTATTCAAGAAATAAAAGGCTCACACAGGGTTCAAAAGGAACATAAAAACTTTGCTGAAAGTTCAAGGCTAAAAGCAAGGGCTTGATATTGAAATTCTCACTTCTGGCTACCTGTCTCATCTCAGCGAAGATAAGCAGTACAATTTGAGGAAAGCCTAAACCAGAAAATCTGTGGAATTGAAACACAAGGCTGGGCAAACTTGTCAATGAGATTCAAAGTTGAAACAGTTGGATGTGGTGACTTGAATGGGGAGAGCCCCTGTTGGCTATGGGTTTGAAGTTTGGTCCCCAGTTACTGGAGCTGCTTGGAAAGGATTACGGGCCATGGCCTTGTTAGGAGTGTCACTAGAGAAAGACTTTTTGATGACAAAAGCCCATATGAAACCCAGTCTTATCCCGCCTCACCAGCTAAAACTAGCAGTAGTGCATAAGTACCCTGAAATGATTTTCTCTTGGATCCAGGCCAGATTTCAAGTGCAACAAGCAGGAAATCAACTCAGTCACATAAACTTTGATCTACAGCCTGGCCTGCCTATTAGATGTGCTGGGGTGAGGGTGGCCTAGAGTTTGAGAGTGTGGCCCACCAATGACCAGTCTACCCTAAAACCCATGCCAGGAGAAGAAGTCCACTCTGGCACTGCCTGGAGCATGAGGATTCACAGGTTGAATGTCCCAGAGACCTAGGAGAGAACAAAATATGACTGGAGGGAGGGGGAATGCCAAAGTAACGATGCCTAACAATTTTCTGCTACACAACAGATTGGTGCCTAGGCCAATTGTCATCAGGGAGGCTTCATCCAGCAACTGATGGAAACAGATGAAGACCCACACTCAAACATTAGACAGAGCTTGGGAAATCCTACGGAACAGGAAGGAAGGAAAGTAGGAGCTAGAGAGGTCAAAGACAGCAAAAGAAAATCCAGAGATTCAACTAACCGATGCTCATATGGGTTTACAGAAACTCTATGACAATCAGGAGACTGCATGAAACGGACTTAGGCACTCTACATGTATGTCACAGTTGTGAAATTGGTCCCCTCATAGAACTCCTAACAGTAGGAACAGGGGCTGTCTCTGACTCTTTTACTGATTTTGGTACCCTATTCATCATACTGGGTCACCTTGCCAAGACTTAGTACATGAGGAGGTGCTTAGTTTGTGATTTGATATGTCATGTGTTGTTGATACTCTTCGGGAGACCTGCCCTTTTCTAAACAGAAATGGGGAAGAGTGGATCAGTGGTAGGAAATAAAAGGGAAGTGTGGAGAGTAACTGGGATGGGGGAAAATTATGGTCAGGAGGGAAAATAAATAAATAATTATAAAAAGAACAAAGAAAATAAATTAAATGTATACATCAGTGAAGCCTGCCTCCACATTCTTTATATCTCAGGACCATCTCTGACCACACAGGCCTCCCCCCATGTTTCCTGAATCAGTCTTTTAGGAACCAATGAAAGCAGTGTTAAGAGGAAAGTACAAAGAACTAAATGCCTACATAAAGAAGCTGGAAAAATCTCACACCTGTGGGCTAACAGAACATTTGAAAACTCTAAAACAAAAAGAAGCAAACTCAAGCAGGAGGTCTAGATGGCAGAAAATAATCAAATTGAGAGCTGAAATAAACAAAATAGAAACAAAGGAAACAATACATAGAATCAGTGAGACAAAGAGTTGGTTCCTCGAGAAAATCAACAAAATAGACAAACTTTTATCCAAAATGCCAAAAAGCAGAGAGAGAATATACAAATTAACAAAATCAGATACGACATGGGATCATAACAACAGACATGGAGGAAATCTAGAGAATCATTAGGTCATATTTCAAAAACCTGTACTCCACACAATTGGAAAACTTAAAGGAAATAGACAACTTTATGGATAAATATCACTCACCAAAATTAAATAAGCAAATTAAGTATACCTATAACTACTAAAGAAATAGAAATAGTCATTAAAAGTCTCACAACCAGGAAAAGACAAGGACCAGATGGTTTCAGTGCGGAATTCTACACGATTTTCAAAGAACTAATACCAATACTCCTCAAATTGTTCCACACAGTAGAAACAGAAGGAAGATTGCCAAACTCTTTTTATGAGGCTACAATTACTTTGTTACACAAACCACACAAAGACATTACTAAGAGAGAAAATTACAGACCAATCTCATTCGTGAACGTTGATGCAAAAATACTCAAAAAATACTGGCAAAACGAATCCAAAAACACACCAGAAAAATCATCTGACATGACCAAGTCAGCTTTATCCCAGATATTCAGGGATGGTTCAACATGAGAAAATTTGTCAGTGTTATCCATCATATAAACAATCTGAAAAAAAAACACATGATCATCTCATTAGATGCTGAAAAAGCCTTTGACAAAATACAACATCCCTTCATGATAAAGGTCTTGTAGATAACAGGGATACTAGGAAAATACCTAAACCTAATAAAGGCAATATACAGCAAGCAAACAACCAACATCAAACTAAATGGTTTAAAACTCAAAGTGATCCCACTGAAACCAGGAACAAGACAAGATTGTTCACTCTCCCCATATCTATTCAATATAGTTCTTGAGGATCTAGCTAGAGCAATACGACAACAAAAGGAGATCAAGGGAATACAAATCAGAAAAAAAGAAGTCAAACTCTCACTATTTGTTGATGATGTGATAGTTTATAAAACCAAATCCAAAAATTTCAAAGCCAAGAAACTCCTACAACTCATAAACACTTTCAGTAATGTAGCAGGATACAAGATTAACCAAAAAAAAAAAATCAGTAGCTCTTCTTTACACAGATGATAAATGGGCTGAGAAAGAAAGAAATCAGAGAAGCATAGTTCTTCACAATAGCCACAAACAACACAAAATATCTCAGAGTAACTCTAAGGAAACAAGTGAAAGACATTTATGACAAGAACTTTAAGTCTTTGAAGAAAGAAATTGAAGAATACACTAGAAAGTAGAAAGAGCTCCTTTGCTCTTGGGTAGGTAGAATTAACATAGTAAAAATGGCAATCTTACCAAAAGCAATCTACAGATTCAATGCAATACCCAACAAATCCCATCAAAATTCTTCACAGACCTCAAAAGAACAATACTCAACCTCATGTGGAAAAGTCAAAATCCCAGGATAGCCAAAACAATTCTGTACAAATAAAAGAACTTCTAGAGGCATCACAATCACTGACTTCAAACTCTACTACAGAGATACAGTACTGAAAACAGCCTGGTATTGGCGTAAAAACAGATAGGAGGACCAGTGGAACTGAATTAAATACCCAGATATCAATCCACAAACCAACCAGCACCTGATTTTTGACAAAGAAGCAAAAATATATAATGGAAAAAAGAAAGTCTATTCAACAAATTGTGCTAGCATAACTGTATACTAATATGCAAAGAAGACGTTGAGTCACTGTCACGACAAAAAAAGCAATGTTCAACACAGTTAATGCACAGGGAAATTCAAACTAAAGCCATACCAAGAACTTACTACACTGTTCTTCAAATGATACTTATCAGTTGAAAGTGATAAGAAGTGTCAGAGCAGACATGACAAAAGGGAAACCTTTGTGCACTAATGTCAGTAAACAACAGCTGTGAAACTATTGGATGCAAGTTCTTCCAAAAGGTGTTGGACAGTACCATCATACTAGTAGAAACATGAATATCCTTAGGAGCCAGGAAACAAGTAAAGGGCCATAGGATTCTCATGGGTGGGGAGAAAAATGCAGTTAATTGAAGGGATATAAAGGAGTAGGAAGTGTTAAATGGGGTGGGGATGGGAGGTCAGGATACAAAGGGGTGATGGAAAACCACTACCACAGGGGCTTCGTAATATGTGTCCTATACATGCAAACACATATCGAAAGTGAGATTACATGTAGTTACCCTATTATGTAGGAACAATGCCTCTCTTAGGAGTAGGCTATCAAATGAAAATCACAGTGCCTAGTATGGATGGCCTCTTTTCAAGTTGTTGATTGTTGTGGTCACATAGACACCCACCACATACACACACTAAGACATAACAGTCACTCTTGGTTACTCTCTAGAACCTGATGATAGGACCATAATGTTGAATGAAGTATGACATTATATGCAAGCGTCATAGAGCAGGGAAAAATCAAGCTGTTACCCTAGAAACTTAGACCCTACAGGTTAGCTTTCACACTGTGGGAAGGTTCTCCACACACAGGAGAAGTGGGAAAATACGCCCTCTGGCGCAACAGTTTTTTCCCCAGAAAGACTTTTTGTCAAGGATTTGTGTACAGTGCTTTAGAGTCTTCATGATCCAAAACACTAGTGGGAGACCTGACACATTAGAAACTGAGGCCAGAATTCCATTTTCAAAGACGGAGCACACTCCTGGAAGAATTCCTCTTCTGGGACAATGGCTTAGTTTTTCTTCTAATACATCTTTCTACAGATCTAGGGACTCCCAAGCACATATGCAAAGAAAGAGTAAAATCTACCAATTTAAACACTTTATTAAATGTATCTTAATGTATATATTAGTGTGACAATATTCTTAACATTGTGAAAATTAAACAAGAGAAGTATTCTGGGGTAAATTAATCAGTTCTTAGAGCGAGTTCAAGGGCTTTTCAACATTCCTGTAACATAAAATTCAGAACCACTATCCTTCCTCTGCTTTAAATATCACAGAAGGCAGTCCTGCTCTGCTCATCCCATGGTGAGTTACCAAGCAACAAATGACCATCTCTAGTATAAAGTCTATAGAAATCATGCAAAGTTTATTCTACATTGCACATGGTGCCCAGCCATGCTCATACAAATGCACAGGAAAAGATTCTGGTTCCCTTCTCCCTGGTCCCATCATCCAGTTTCTGCTTCCTGCTCACATATCTGGCCCTGTTTTGCCCACTGTTGTGCCATACTTTCTGTCTCTGGGGCCTGAGAAGATAAGAAAGCTTAGAGGGATAGCAAGTTTTTCTAAAGCTGTCATAAGACTTTTCTGGGTCTTGTTCTTAAAAAGCCTGAGTCATTGAGGCACAAAAACAACTAATGCAAGTCAAAAACACTTCCCAAGGAACATTAGAACAATGTGTGAGTAGGTATCTGCACTCTGTGGCCCAGGAAAGCCTACAGATACTGTCAGACTCGGGAACTTACTGGCTTCTCGCTCACCCCGGTGCCAAGCTCTCAGGCTCTACCTTTATATGACAAGATCTTATCAGCATGTTCTCCCCCCATGAAAATTTTCCAAATGACTTTCTCTGTCAATGAAAAGCTCAGCAGGGAAAGAGATGTTCCTGTAGATTAGGTTAAGAAGGACATGCTGCCCCTCTAGATCTTAAGCCAATCTTTCCCTTTAAATGTTAATCTACTACCAAGAATAGCAAATTGAGGGACAATCAAAACAGGGTGGAGAAGAGACAACAAATGGCCTCTGTGATGTTTTATCTAAGTGGCAGTAAGTAAATGCCAGGAAAAGGACAGGGAATGGAAGTGTGGGATTCTCGGGTTAAGGTTATCTAGTTTTTTAAAGTTTATTGTTGAACATGCATGGATGTTCTGTTTACATGGTTACAAAAGGCTATGAGCAGCCTAGCGCAAGCTTGGAATTGAACCCAGGTCCTCTAGAAGAGCAATAAGTGCTTTTAGCCACTGAGCCATCTCTCCAGCACTGAAATCATACATTTTATACTAAAACCTGAAAGATAAATTTGAGTAAGTGTTTCAAAGCCAAAAAGTAGATGCCATGGCCCAGAAATCTACAAGAATGACCCCAGCTAAGACCCTAAGCAATAGGGGAGAGGGTGCCCCAACTGCCCTTGACCTGTAGTCAGATTGATGACTATCTTAAATGTCACCACAGAACCTTCATCCAGCAACTGATGGAAACAGAGGCAGAGACCCACAGTGAAGCACTGGGCTGAGCTCCCAAAGTCCAGTTGAAGAGTGGGAGGAATGAGAATATGAGCAAAGAGGTCAAGACTGTGATGGGTTCACCCACTGAAACAGTTTACCTGAGCTAATGGGAGCTCATCAACTCCAGCTGGACAGGGAGGGAACCAGCAGAGGTCCAAACAAGACCACCTGAATGTGAGTGAGAGTTATGGCTGGGGCAGACTGAGGAGCCACACAGTGACACCAGGATTTATCCCTATTGCTTGTACTGGCTTTTGGGGAACCTATTCTCTTTGGATGGATACTTATTCAGCCTAGATATAGTAGGGAGGGCCTTGGTCCTACCCCAAAGCAATGTGCCTTACCCTCTTTGTGGAGCGGATGGAGGGGGTGGGGTAAGGTGGGAGTAAGTAGGTGGAGGGAATGGAAAGAGGGGATAGAGTGGGGAGTGGGAACTGGGATTGGTATGTAAAATGAAAAGAGATAGTTTGTTTTCTTTTTTAAAAAAATTAAATGAGTGAATAATAAAAATAAAATATTTTATGTAAAATAAAATAAATTTAATAAAAAAGAAATTGGGTACACCAGAGTTTAGTGCATAGATGTTCAAGATAGTATTGTCTTCTTCTTGGCTAACTGTTCCAATAAGTATAATGAAGCATTCCTCTTAATCTCTTTTCTACTTTGAAGTCTCTGTTATCAGATATGAAGATACTGGTGTCTGTTTGCTTCCAGGTTTCATCTGATGAAAGCACTTCTGTTCATCTTTTTATGGTATCTTTAAAGCTAAGATGTGTTTCTTGTATCAACAAGTTGATGGGATTTGTTCATTAACAAACAGTAGGTCTGTTCTTTTTCGTTGTTGAATTGAGGCCATGGGTATTGAAAATTATTATTAAATTGTGTGTTCATTGGTTTTTTGATTTTTGGTGATGTTCCTATTCTCAGTGGTACTTTGTGTATTTACCATTATGTCTTCGTATTTCTTTCCACAGTGTGTGCTATGCTCACTCCTCTCTACAGCCTAAAGCATTGCTTGCTGTATTTTCTCTAGGTTTGTTTGTGGACTATAAATATGTAGGTGTTTATATCATGAAATATTTTCGTTTTCCTTCTATTATGGTGGATAGTTTTGTAGCTACATTAGTGTAGGCCAGCCATCATAGTATTTTAGGACTTGGAATGCAATGGTCTAGGCTCTTCTGACTTTCAAAATTTATGTTAAGAAATCAGCCGCTACTCTCACGGGTTTTCCTTTATATGTAACTTTGTGGAGCTTTTTTTTTTTTTCTCTTGCAGCTTTTTTTTTCTCTTGCAGCTTTCAATACACTTTCTTTGTTCCATATATGTAGTGTTTTAACTGTGATATGCTATGGAGATTTTAGTTTCTAGACACCTTTTGGTGACCTGTGTGCTTCTTAAAAGTGTGGATGTGTCTTTCCTCAGTTTGGGGAATTTGAAGAGATTGTTGAATATCCAACCTCTGCTGCTGACTTGGGGTTCATTTCCTTTATCTATGCCTGTAAATCAAAGGTTTGGATTTTTTATGATTACCTTGTACTTTCTGTATGTTCTCTTCCTGGTGTTTGGTTATTATTTTACTTTTAAAATTTCTTGCTTACTTTGCCCAAATGCTCTCCTTTATATTCTCATATTCTGTCTTCTGCTTGGTCCATTCTACTTGTGTTTTCTTTGCAGATTTATAGTTAGCTTATTGAATTTTTCAATTCTATCTTCATTTTTTAATATATTCTTCAATGTTTCCATCTACTCACTGAATCTCATTCTCAAGAACTGGTTGTCTCTGTCATTTCCATCAACCTTATGTTTGTGTTTTCTTGGGCATATACTCAGGCATTAATTCTTCTTAAGAGTTTTCTCCTTAATTTCATTGAGATGTTTCGTGTGTGTGTGTGTGTGTGTGTGTGTGTGTGTGTGTGTGTGTGTCTTCCTTGAATTCTTGATGACATTTATTATTGTTCTTTTAAATTCCATGCCCTGGAGTCCAACTTGGTGATTCTAATTGGCAAAAATTTCTATAGCACTGATAAGCATCAGAGAGATTTCTTTGCTGTCAATTTCAACTTTTATAGTATTGAACTCAGAAAAGGCTCAGGATCTGTTTTAATTTGTCAATTTTTGTTTTGTGTCACAGGATATGTCTCCATCCTTCATGCCTTTGTGCCTTGTTCATTCATGCTGTTGACGTTTTTTTGCAATAAGATCTAGGCATGTGGGCTTCTTTTGTTAGATCTGTGTCTGAAATGAACAGAGAAGGTTGAGGCAGAAGTGCGGATGTGTAGGAGGGTTGGGCCTAAAGTTTAAAATGATTTGGGTGGAATTCAGTCAAGTAGACAAAGAGGAGAGGATTGGTGTGCAGAATGTGTGTCCTGTTCTAAGCCTGGAGCATGGGGTTAGATCTAACTGAATGGAGAAGTTAGCTATGTCAAGGGAAGGGTCTGTGGGTGCTAAGTATCAAACCCGGGTCCTCTGCAGCAAAAGCAACCAAAAGACATATTTCTGATGGATGAAAGTCTACAGCAGAAATGATGGAAACCTGGGTTCAGAGTTCACCTAGTGATAAAGCAGACGAGGTAATTCCAGGCTCAGAGTCTGAGCAAGTTACATGTTTATCTGTACTATATTCTTGCCCTGATCAAGGATTGCACTGTTTTGGATGTAGTTTGGTGTTCTGGATATTTCATTTTTGTGTTCTTTGTATATTCTAAACACTCTGTCACACAGACAGCAGGCAAAGACTTTTCATCTTTCTGTAGGCTGCTTCTTCACCCACACAGTGTACACACATTTTCTTTTACTTTAATTAGTTCCATTTGTTAGCTGTTGGTCTTCATTTTCTGTCCCTGAAAGTTGTACTACATTTCCTGGTTCTCCACTAAGTTTTTTGCAGGGTGAGGGATAAAGGTCAAATTTTGTTTTGTTTCTCTGCACGGACGTATCCAATTTACCCAGAACCATTCATCACAGGTCTTTTTCCCAAAGTATATTGCTCATTTATTTGTCAAATTTTAGGCAGTTGTAGGAATGTGGAATTAGATCTGGAACATTTCTGTACCATCAATCAGTTTGTCTGTTTTATGCCAGTAGATGCGGTTTTCATTTCTATAGACCTCTAAATCAGGAGTGTCAATACTTTTAGAAGTATTTTTATTGCTTAGTGTTGCTTTAGTTACTCCTGGCTCTGTTGTATTTCAATATGAATGTTGAGAAATGTCCTTTTCAGTTCCTTGGAGGAATGGTGCTAGAATTTTGTTGTGGATTACGCTGTCTCTGTGGATTGCCTTTGGTAATTAACCATTTTAACAACACATGTTCTCCCAGTCCATGAGCACAGGAGGTTTGTCCATCTCCTGGTGTGGCCTGTGATTCCTTTCTCTGGTATCTGCTGTGTAATCTTTCACTGCTTTAGACTGATTTGTGCCTTGGGTTTTGTGTCTTGTTTTCCTTTGAGGCTATTGAGATAAGGTTGTTTCTCTGTTTTTTCTTGGTTTTATTATTGTATATAAGGAGACTACAGTTTTACTGTATACATTGTTAATGTATATATGTTTTAATACAGCACTCTATTACTTTGATCAATACGTTTATCAGTATAGTTTCTGGTAAGGTCTTTTATACATAGAATCACGTCACCTGTAAAGAAAGATACTTTGACTTCTTGCTTTCCTCTTTGTATTTATTTCATCCCCTTCATTTGTCCTATTTCTCAAGCCATAATCATAGATACCATATTGAACAGAGTGGAAAGAGTGAACACTCTTGCCTTGCTCCAATTTTAGTGGAGATGATTCAGAGTTTGTACCATTTAGCATGATGCTGTGTGAGGTATTGCTGATCATTGTCTTTAATATGCTGAGGGGTGTGCCCCATCCCTAGATTCCCTATTATCACACTATCATCACAGAGTGACACTGGATTTCATCCAATGCCTTTTCTATGTGATACACCCTGTATAGACCCAAGGATAAAAACCACAGAATCATCTGATTAGGTGCAGAGTGTGCACAATGAAAGAACAGAGATAAACTCAAAGGACAAACACCTGCCTGGATCAGGAGGTAACTGTTTGGAGTGCTAGGCCTCTTCTCAGAGAATTTCTGAGTAAATCTAGACAGAGATCCTAGATAGGGCTATCTTTCCAGGAAACTTTCAGAGCTTCCTACCTAGGACACACAACAGGCTAATAGGAAGCAAGATCTGAGGATTCCCAGAACAACAAACTTCAATCAAAGAACAACGGGAACACATGTCCACAGGTCTGGAGATCTCTCAAGACAAATAGAATGTGGGCCAGCCGTTAGATCTTCTTTCTGGATGTCAGCTCCTCCCTTTCCCGCGTTTATTAGGTTTAGCAGTCATACCTCTCTATAAACCTAGCTGCACTCAGTCTTTGGGATTCTGCTTTCTCCTCAGCCTCCTAGGAGTTTCCAGTTCTCTCTCTTCTCTGTTCCCAGGCTGCAGCTACCATGAAGATGTTCTGCCTTCTGTTGCTGACATTCGGCCTTTTCTCCCCAATGGCCAGAGGTAAACACCATCACCTGTTAGAGCAACTCCCCATGGCTACAGAAACGCAGACTAAAGAGAGTTGGAGAATGCTGCTCTGTAGGTCCGAGGGAGAAGCAGGACAGCTTCCCTGGGTGCAGGGGCCTGCATTGATGATCTCAAAGTCTACAAACTATGCCACGGGCAGCACAGGTCTGAGCATGGCACAGATTCAGGGTTAGTCAAAGATAGCTCCAGCAGCTCATCACTTGTCTATGTCATGTGTGCAGGGACAATCCTGTGAGGAAGGAATTCGGCTTCACTGCCTTAATGCTCTGCACACTGAAAACCCAGATCCCTGTCCAGAGAGAGGCATCCATCATGTCTTGTTTAAGTGAAATGCCACCACTCCTCCCCCAAGGCCCTGTCAGCCTATCTTGGGACTAACCAACTGAACTGTAGTCAGGAGAAGATTTTATTGGGACATCCAAACCCATTTCCCAATGAGGAGATCTTCCCATATACAGGAACCCTGGACTCCTCTCACAACACAAGTTGTAATTGCTATGAATCAAAACTGTCCCTGAAGCAGAGATTTTATAACAGGGATCAAACACAGTTCAGTTTCTGCACTGTCGCACACTGTGTCTTGGACAAGTCATGTTTCTTGACCTTGTTACCTCATTACCAAAACAGGGGTCATTTAGGAGGAACTAGAGCTGACAAAAATCTATGAAAAATTTCATTTTTCTTTTCTGCTATTTATCACTTAGAGATCATTTATTTATTTATTTATTACCTTAGAGATTTACGTTATATTTATGTTTAAGTTTTTCTGTCTGAAGCCAGGATCAAAACTAATTATCAAGAAAACTTTTTGGGGTGCTGGTTGTGGCTCATTGGAGAGGTGATCATCTTACTGAATTGAAATGGTTAGAAACTAGTAAACATCCGTGTGTGCTGTGGAGAACAGTACATGCTGTTCAATTTATCTGGATGTGTAGTGTGTGTGTGTGTGTGTGGTGTGGTGTGTGTTGGTTTCACTGAGGTAAGTGTTGTAATTTCTTTCTAATGTTATGAAGTCAAGCTAACAGTATGGGTAGGAATAGCCACATTCTCTTATCTATATCCAGGGACATGGGTGTCAGAATTGCTACATTCGTCAGATAAATGGGGCTCTGGTTTTCTCTTTTGTTCTGTTCTAATTGGATTTTAATGATAGTGTAATGCTGCAAACTCAAAAGGAATTTGGCAGTGATCTTTGTCATTCTGTTTTATGGAATAATTTGAGGAACACTATTTGTGTATGATTTTAGCACTTCATGTCTTCCGTCCCTGTTCAATTTTCATGTTGTTCTTGTGCTTTTTTTTAAAAAAATAACACATTAAGTCCACTTAGTGCTGTCCGTAATCCCATCTATGTAAGGTCATCAACTAAGGCAAAATGCCTACAAAAGTCTACCTGCCTCCCCAGGGAAATGTGACATTCCCTTTTATAGCTCCTATTAACTGCCATTAACTCCTCATTTAGTGTGGAGCATATGGGGACCCTCCCTCTTATTTGCTAGAATTATTAGCTCTCATGATCTTACTGAAGCATTGTACAGTTAACCCCAGACTGTGTGAGTTCGTGTGTGTAATAGTCCTGTCCTGTCCAGGGCCCTCCTTCCACATGCTCTACTCTACATCCTCTAGGTCTTGCTTTGGGTCCTCTCCATCTTTCATGTCATGCCCCATGTGGGAGTGGCAGTTGGTAGGTGTCCATTCCATCTGTAACTGAGTACTCACGATTGTATTTTGAATAGTTATGAGTCTGCGTTAATTGCTAATCTCATCAATGAGATGCATCTTTGAGCACAGTTAAGAGCAACTCAAATCTGCAGATATAAATACTTGTAATGGAATAACAACATGATCAAAACAGCAACAGTGAATTCTCACCTAGGGCCCTATACTAAATGACCGTCTTGTTATTGATGGTTATGCCTACTACAGAGAAGCAAGCAAGGGCTCTGACTGCCAGGTTCTAAGAGGAACTCTTCAGTAATTGTGAAAACTGTCCTTCTATCAGTCAGACCCGTTACTACAGGAGACGTTGTCTCCCAGAGTGAGGACGGCCCATAGCAGGGCCTGTTCTGGCCTCCATAACAAATACCACGTCCTAGAGACCTTCTACAACAAACAGTTATTTAGTTTAGTTTTTCTCTTGTTTGTTTTTTATTTGTTTTTCATTTGTTCGTTCGTTTTAAACTCTTTACTTTTAATTTTCAAATTTGTAAGGTAAGAATAGAATCTAAAATTATATAGTTCATTTAGCCCATGTAAATCATTGATCAACAGGAATGGGACAGATAACCAATTAAAGTACAGGTTATAACTCTGTAAATATGATATTGGATTAAAAGAACATATCCAATTTATTCCGCAACTCCATGCTTTCAAATATGATTTTGAGAACAGTTGAAACAGAACAACAACTGGGTATGTGACCTTATCCACATGGATGACTCTAAATCTCTGTAGACCAGTGGTTCTCAGCCTTTCCAATGCTTCAAACCTTTAAAATACATTTCCTCAAGTTGTGGTGCCCCCCATAAAATTATTTTCATTGCTACACCATAACTGTAATTTTGTTACTGCTATGAATTGTAATGTGAATATCTGTGTTTCCCAGTGGTCTAAGGTGACCCCTGTGGGTGACCTCAGACTGAGAACCGCTGCTCCACATGGAACCTGGGGCCAGGTGGCAGTCATGATGTTGCCCTAACTTACAGCTTCAGTTCTCGGGTGACAGCACACAGTTGATTTCTCCTGTGTCTGCACTGCATTCTAATTCTTCCCATTGGGTCCCCTGTCTCCATGGATTAGGACATACAATAACAACTCTATTCAACTGTAACAACCTCTATAAAGGCCTTATCTCCAAACCTGGTCACATTCTGAGGAAATCTGGGCTAGGGCTCACTCGGGAATTTAGAGATAAGAACAGTGAGCATAGTGATTTCTGAAGAAACACACGATATAAAATTAAAAAGGAAAGATTTATTTTTGCTCAGAGTATCAAGGATTTGGATCCAAGCTGATCTGGCTCCATTTCATTGGCCCTCAACAGAGGCAGTACACCCTGGCTGTAGAGTGTGATGAATGGGGCTGTTAAGTCAGAATGAATACGATGCCGAAGAGATTAAACTAGGAGGGGGATGTGGCTGAGGTGTACCCACCAAAGACACACCAACATGGATTTGCTCCCTTCCACTAAGTTTTTGTCATCTCAGTGTATTAAAATTTGAAGCCCTGCCCCTAAACATCAATCAGTTAAGCCTCAGTACATGACACTGGGGTAGAGTCCAGTTCCAAACCACAGCAACTGAGCTACTACGCAGTTAAGGCTGGGGAAGTGGTGGTGTGAAGGTCACTTACCATGAAGTCTTGCAAAGGCTGTCCTCCACATTGGACTCAGTTGGAATTTATTTTGCCTTCTGCCCCCTTTGGCAGAAACTCTCTGTTAGAAAAATAACCAAATCTCTCCTCTCCTGAGTCATGGAAGAAGACATACAACTTATTCTTTTTCTCATCCTGTCCTGTGTTTTTTGGCTTCATAATGGCCATGCACAGGAAATGTATTCAATACTGAAAGCATAAGATTTAATGTGAAGCTCCACGACTTCAGTTCTGAACGCCTATTCTAACTATATAGAGCTCACTGAGTTGTGACGTTTCTGAAATAAGTTTAGTGCTTGGTGTCAAAATCCCTCGGTGAATAACCCACATGCTCAGATTGCCACAGTGGGCACTCCGTCACAAGCATACTGTGAAATGTCCTGCCTCCTTCCCTTCCATTAAACAGATTCTTCTTGTTTGAACTTAAGCTCCACATATCCTCAACTGTTATTTCTGCAGACTCCTTCGATGCTCTTCTTCCAGGCATGCATTGTGGCTACCCTGGATAAATGCTTCACATTGTATGTCTTCTTGTGTGTTCTGAAGAATGATATTTTATTGCCAAGCCATCTCTCTAGCCCCAAAGACCTTCTTTGTTTAGACAATTTTTTTCAGATATTGTTAAGTTATGGATGACCAGGATCTTGCTATATGGGGCATGCTGGTCTCAAACCCAGATTGCTCTGCCTCCCAAATGCTAGGATTGAAATTTTACACCACCATGCCACAACACAGGCTTCTAACATACAAAAGCTTAATTTACTCTATGCAGGAATAGGTACAGAGTGGGTATTTTATAGTTGTGATTTAGAAATGACATAGCTGACTTCCAGACAGAGACTATACATGGTGAAATCCACAAGTAAAAATAGTTCGGTTCTGCAGAAAATACTATTAAATACCCAACAATCCTAGATACTAAGTTTATTTATTATTCTATAGCTATACAAGGTTTGATTTTTGGTGTTAATGTAGTCCATGCAATGTTTGAGAATGTGCTTTTTCTAAAAGTTTAATTCTTACCTATGTGAAAATTCAGATTCAATGAAGTGGTCTCATTGTTGCCTTTTGATCCGGTATAGAGAAATATATATCCCCAGTTTTGGCGTATTGCTAGAGAAAATAGATTCAATTTTGCTGAAGTGCAAAACCACCGAGGCCACAGGGGTGCTCTGCTCACTGCAGTCCATCAGTCCAGGCTCATGAAATAGCCACCACCACGGGTGCTGCTGCCCAGTGCAAAAGGAAGAGCACCAAGGAGTTTCACAACAGCCGTTAGGAGCTTGAGTCTCAAGAAGAGTGTATCATTTCCATTAAAACACACTGGCTAGGATCATAGCTCTATGTATTCAGGCAAAAGATAAGACCATCATATTTTTTGTCAAGACAACAACGAGCCAGACCAATTTTTGAACAGCCTAATAGAAGAGAGACAGAGAGAAGAGGAAAGTACAATGATTGATAGCAAAGAGATGATAACTGGGAGATGGAGGTGTATGATGCTGATAGATATGGTTGTGGATATGAGTAAAGACAGAAGCATATGTCTGTATCTGCATATTTAACTTTGTTTACTTCCTACAGTGGCAATGTAGCTATATTTAGAACTAAAGTCTATTATACTGGTCGCTGCACACTCCACCACAACACAGCACCTAAAAAGACACAAGCTTTGATAGAAATATTATTCAGCATTTACTCATGGCTGTCGTTCTTTGGCTTTCTTGATTTTTGCACAGGATTCAGGCTCTCTCTATTCTCACCCTACTCTCTCCATGGCTTCCTATCTTCCTAGCCTAACGCACTGGGGCATAGGACAGTTGACACTCGTTATGTGCCTGTGTATGAGGTCACACACAGCACACCACACAGGGAAGGCACAGCGCTCGGCTGTCAGCAGCACACCACTTCTGTCACTCATTGTGTACCCCCTCATACTTGTTACACAGTAGGAAAGCTTTGACTGTCTAGAAGGGGCATTTCAGGAAGGTTGTGCAAGGAAGTGAATTACACTCACATTCTCAGAACATAGTCACGTGAGGTGTTTTCTCTGATTCAAGCATCATCACATGAAAATGAATCGAAGTTACAGGCATCATAGGCTTTCTGATGGACCAGGGAAAAAAATGAACAAACAAACAAAGTCAGGCTCCGGGGACTACATGGCCTCAGCCTCCACAAGTCACCTTTGTCTTTCTCATAAAAGCAGACACAGAAAGAGAGAGAGTAAGTGTGTTTATCTTCTCGTTGTCGTGTTCAACAACACTGAAATGTGGACTTCACACATGGTCAAACGAGCTGCCTCGTCTAATGTTCTTTGTAATAGTCTGTCAGTGATTGAATGGTTACCAGCTCAGGTCACACCTGAGCCATCAGGAAGTTAGTGTGGGTCTTCTGGACTGTTCCCCCCACTCTTGCTAGAGCCAATAAACGATAGTGTCTTTGTTCTCATGAAGTTTTATTTGTTTCTTTACCACGTCTTTCCCTTTTCTTACAGGGAGCAAGGACGATTCGAATTCGATTACTTGTCATTTACATGGTGGCACTTGCACAAATCTGTTAATGCCTGGATGCCTCCTCATCCTACCAGGACAATGCAAGAGTGGGTACAAATACTGCTGTGGTTCCACATCTGCTCCCTGACACAAACAGTTCCGCGTTAGAGTAGGCACCTGTTCTGGTTTCCCCATAATAAAGCCATCAAGATGGGTTATGAGTTTAGGAATAAATGTCAGCATGAAGAAATACCTCAATGATGTCTATTTTTAAAACTGGTCCTATGGGTTAACAGATCCAGCCTCATGGGCTGTTTTCCGTCGTCACTTAACCAGCAATGGTTCTAAATGTTTTTGTGTATCCGCATGGTCTTAGACCTTCTTTTAATGATTGTATTAACTGACGAGCTCAGGTCGTATCTTAAGGCTATCTTGGAGCACACTGGCTGAATGTTGGCGCTTGTGGCAGCGTTGCATTTACTTTCTCTGCAACCAGCTTTGCAATGGTTCTTCGTGTTCTACCAGTCTGTGCAGTTGGCCTCCTCTAGAGGGAGACTCTTCATGATATGAGACTCTTGTTTTTAGGATGGTAAATGTCTTTTCTCTTCACATCCATGCTGGTGAGGGTGGCTGATTTAGTGATGTTTAACTAGCATGTTACATGCAGTTGTGGGTGGGAGGGTTATTCGGTTTTGTTTTTGTGGATCTTGTTTAATACTGTTCATTAGCTCTCATGCCTGGTCAGCCAAAACAGACAAAAAGGAAAGAATCTTTAATTTTTAAGTAACTATAGAATAGATGACTCAGTTGGGTCTCTTTTTGGTTTGTTTGTTTTTGTTTTTAAAGAATGGTTAGGGATATGGGTGGAATTGATGGAGGCATGTTGCCTGATGTTGCAGTGATTGACTAAGTTGAGTCTCCTCACAACAAGCTGATGGGAGGACCACACTGCCAGCACCCCTCCCCTGGCACCAGAGCTCTCACTGCTGGCCCGCCTTGGATTCCAGCTGCCTCTGCCACCCTTAGAATTGCTGTGGCATATCAGAGCTCATCAAAGCAGTGGGTCGTTAGAGGAATTATCCCAAACCTCAAAGCAAAAAAAAAAAAAAAAAAAAACTATTTTTTTAATTAAAAAAAATTTTTTTGGGTGGGGGAAGTCCCTTCTCCTGCTTTTTGGACTTTTGCCTTTTAAAAACTTAAATGTCATTATTATCTCCCATTTTGTAGTTCATAGTAAGTGACCATACCATATTTTGCTAGTCTCCGCTGCATTGCATGACAGTAGCTGTGGTTTGTGTCTGGAATACATCCTGAAATCATGTACTGAAGACTTGATCCTTAATGAAGTGATGCTCAAGGTGTGACTTCTTATAGCTGATTGGATCAAGAGTATTTCAACCTCAAAGTACACTAATTCATCGAGGGATTCAGAAATTCATGTGCAATTGAGAGGAGATGGGGATTAGGAGGCATTTTTTGTCAAGTTAAGTGGCTATAATTATGTGTATCCATTTTGGGTCTTTGATTTTGGTCCAATGGTCTAAATGTCTGTTTGTGATCAGGGGTATATTGTGGCTCTATACTAGATCTGAAATGGAAATCCCTCCAGCATTGTTCTTTTTGTTCAGACTATCTGGCTATTTTGACTCATTTGTTGCTGTAGGAGGCCGCTTATTCTTTTCTCAGCCACCCAGAATCCCGAAATAACCACACAGGAAACTGTATTAATTACAGCACTGCTTGGCATAATAGCTTATGCTTATTTATTGCTCACTCTTATCTCTTAAAATAAGCCATTTTTATTCTTTTATATTTTACCAAGAGGCCTGTGCCTACCAGCAAGGTTTTGGCTGGCGGTTTGCATTTTTTTCCTCTGGCAGCTCCGTGGCGTCTCAGACTCTGCCTTCTTTCTCCAAGGATTCAGTTTAGTTTTTCCTGCCTACCTCTGATCTGTCCTGCTATAGGCCCAAAGCAGTTTCATTATTAATCAATGGTATTCACAGCATACAGAGGGGAATTCCACATCAATTTGTGGTTCAGTGAACCACAACTAAACAAACAAACCCCCAAACCCTTTAGAAAAGTTTTTCCTATCTCTGTGAAGAATGATGGGTGGATTTTTATTGGGACTGCCTTGAATATTTAAATATCTTTTGGTAAAATGGTCATTATCATAATATAATTCTACTAATCCATGTGCATGCGTTGTCCTTCTATTTTCTAGTATTTTTCTTTGCCTCTTGAGATGTACAGTGGTTTCACTGTAGAGGTCCTTTAGCTTCTTAACAATTTTTTCATTTTATTGAGAATAGATTTTTTTCCTCACGAAATATATACAGATAATGTTGCCCCCTCCCTCTACTTCTCCTTCGTCCCACTTGCCTCCCATCAGTATCCACTTCCTTTCTGTCTCTCAGAAAACAAACAGGTTCCTAAGGGACAATAAAATATAATAATAATAATAATGGTAGTAATAAATATAATACTATATTATAAAACAAGAACTAACACATTGAACTTGGACAGAACAAACAGAAGAAAAAGAACCAAAGAGAAGTCACAGGAAACAGAGAACCTTCCTCTTGGTGGCCATGTCACAGGAGCAGCAGACGGCAAGGGAGACAGAAGGTGTCAGTCTGCCAGGAGGAAAACTCTCTGATGGGTGAACCTTGTTAAACAAGGCTACAAGGCTACAGTCTCTGGAATGTCTTTTGCTTCTGTGACATCTTTACACATTGCAGCTGCAATCTTTCCCCGGCATCTGGCATAGTGTGAGTGGATGTGGGGAGACCCCCACTGCATGTAATGTGCTGTGTTTAATCTCACGGAAACATCCCAATTCACTGGGCATTCTTATCTGTTGATTGTCAAGATTATTACTCCCTAAACTGTGTTGTCTAATTCACAATAATAGTGATACTTTATACAGAATTTTGATAAATAAAAGAAATACAGGGAACGACCACACAGTCAGGGCCTGCAAAGTTCCCCTAAGCTGTTGTTTTAGATCACAGTTCAAATTAATGATTAAACATGAGGCAGACGGGCTCAAACTCCTTTAATTTTGTCGCTGAGAAATGTATTCACCACTAGTTGAAATAAAGCTTCAAAGTAGCTTCAGGTTAGAGTGGCACCTTCCTAACAGCTTTTAACATATACCCAGAGACACAATTTACAGTTCCCAAGGATGCAGAGCTGAGCGGTCCGATGTGTTAGCTAGGGGTGTAAACACAAAACAGCCCAGTCATTGCTAGGTGGAGGTTGATTAATTCCTCTATCCATACCTGACCTCAATTGCTGCTGTGGGTGTGTTCCGTGAAGATTCAAATTCAGCCCACTGACTGTTTCTGACGAGTCAGGGCTGCAGAGAACAGTCTGACTTTTAGCTCCAAAAGCAGGGCTATAGGTTTCTTTTCATAATCAGGAATCACAGACAGGGCAAAAGGTACATCTTAAGAATTAAAGAGTTATAGTGCCACAATACCTTCGGGGTGTGCCAACTGACCTATAGCTAAGATTTGCGATATATCAGGAATGTAGATTTGAGCCTAAATTAGAGACCTACAGCTAAGAGATTTACGGTACATTAGGAATGTCGATTGAGCCTGAATTAGATGATTTACAACATCTCAGGTGTCTCTAATCTGTCTAACTTGAGACTTGGCACCCTCTGGACACCTCTAGGATTCAAAGAAAAGCAAGAATTTACCACTCCTGATTACACAATGTTAGTTCAAAATGTTGATGTAGTCATGGGTTTGTTTAAATTGCCTTTCCCCTTCCTGGGAGATGTAGGGCAAAAGGTTGAAGTGGCTAACATGCTTTTAACTATAATCATTCACTTGAGAAGTGGAAGGTAACCTTTTGGGGGCTCCTGCATTGCCTGAAATATTTTGATGGGGTATAAAAGCTGTAAGGGAAAGTAGAGAGTCAGCAAGAGAAGGAGCTAACACGGGCTAGAAGGAAAACATCAAGAATGAGAGAGTTAGAAGGAAAACATCGAGTTAGAAAGAAAGGTAGAAAGAGTGTTAGAAAGAAAACATTAAGAATGGGAAAAGGAAAAAGAGTATTCAAAAGAACGGTGAAGAATAAAGAAAAGAACCATCAAGAGAGTGTGTGAATGTCTCTTTCCCCGGATTCCTCAGGGAGAAAAGTCTCAGTTCTGGCCGATGCTGTGGATTTTCCCTTCTAGTCCCATGAAGCCTGGAGGCTGCTCCCCCAGACTGCGGGACTCTACCTTTTGGTTAGGTTTATTTCTCGATGTTTTGTTTCCTTTGAAGCTCTTGTGACTGGGAGTGCATTCATAATCTCCTCGGCGTATTTGTTGGTGGTGTATAGAAAACCTACTGATTTGTGCTATTTCATTTTGTATCTTTCCAAGTTACTGAGCTTACTTAATGTATAGAAACTTTATGGCATAGTTCTTGTGATCTTTAATATGTAGCTTCACGTAATCAACAAATTGAGATCATTTGACTTCTTTATTTATTTGTATTTTTAAATTTTCTTCTCTTGCCTTATTGCTCCAGACAGTGCTTCAAGCACATTATTTAAATAGAGTAGGGACAGTGCACATCTCTGTCTCATTCGTGACTTCAGTAAGACGGCTTCCAGCTTTCTCCATTCTTGGTGATGTTGTCTGTGAGTTTCTTATAGACAGCTTTTATTATGTTGAGGTGTGTTCTCTCTAGTCCTGTTATATCCAGGACTTTTATCACGAAGATATGCTAGGTGTTTTTCAAAAACATTTTCTGCATCTGTTGAGATGATCATGTGATTTTTGTCTTTAAGTCCGTTTGTGTGATTTATAACACTTATTGACTTTATATGGTGAATTATTCCTGCATCTCAGGGATAAAGCCTGTTTGATCATGATGAATAGCTTTTTTGATGTAGATCTGTATTCCACTTGCAAGTTTTTTTATTAAACACTTTGGTTTATGTTCATCTGGAATATTGGCTTGTACTTCTCTTCCCTTTTCTTCTCTCTTTTCTCCTTCCTTTCTTTCTTTCCTTCCTTCCTTCCTTCCTTCCTTCCTTCCTTCCTTCCTTCCTTTCGGTGTGTGTGTATGTGTCTGTGTGTGTTTCTGTGAGTATTTTGAATATTAGAATGACACTGGCTTCTTAGAAGGAGTTTGGGAGTGCTCCTTCTATTTTGATTTTCTTTCTTCATTTTTTAGTAGTTTAAGATAAATTGGCTGAACATTTGCTTAAGTGTCTTTCAGCCATTTTAGATTCCTCTGTTGAGAGTTTTCTGTTTAGGTCTGTACTCCATTTTTTTTATTGGATTATGTGTTCTTTTGATGACCAATTTCTTGAGTTCTTTGTGTATTTTGGAGATGAGATCTCTGTCTGATGTGGGGTTAGTGAAGATCTTTTCCCATTCTGTAGGCTATTGTCTTGTTGACCACATCCTTTACTTTACAGAAGATTTTCAGTTTCAGGAGGTTCATTCATTAATTGTTTCTCTCAGTGTCTGTGCTGCTAGGGTTATATTTAGGAAGTGGTATCCTGTGCCAATGAGTTCAAGTGCACTTCCCACTTTCTTTTCTATAAGGTTCAGTGTGGCTGAACTCCTTATGTTGAGGTCTTTGATTCATTTGGACTTGAGTTTTGTGCATGGTGATAGATATGGGTCTATTTTCATTCTTCTACATGTTGATATCCTGTTATGTCAGCACTATTTGTCAAATATGCTTTCATTTTTTCCATTTGATGTTTTTTGCTTCTTCGTCAAAAATCAGGTGTTCGAAGGAGTGTGGATTAATATCCGGGTCTTCTATTCGGTTCCATTGGTCCTCCTGTCTGTTCTTATGCCAATACCAGGCTGCTTTCAGTATTGTAGCTCTGTAGTAGAGATTGAAGACAGGGATTGTGATGCCTCCAGAAGTTCCTTTTCAACATCCTTAGTCATCAGAGAAATGCAAATCAAAACAACTCTGAGATTCCATCTTACACCTGTAAGAATGGCCAAGATCAAAAACACTAATGACAACTTATGCTGGAGAAGTTGTAGGGAAAAGGAAACACTTCTTCATTGCTGGTGGAAATCAAACTGGTACAGCCCCTTTGGATGTCAGTGTGGTGATTTCTCAGAAAATTAGGAAACGACCTTCCTCAAGACCCAGTAATACCACTTTTGGTATCCAAAGGATACTCAATCGTGCCACAAGGACATGTACTCAACTATGTTCATAGCAGCTTTGTTTGTCATAGCCAGAACCTGGAAACAACCTAAATGTCCCTTGACTGAAGAATGGATGAGGAAAATGTACATTTACACAATGGAGTACTACACAGCAGAAAAAAATAATGACAAGTTGAATTTTGTAGGAAAAAATGGATGGAGCTAGAAAACATTATTTTGAGTGAGGTAACCCAGACACAGAAAGACAATTTTCACATGTACTTACTCATAGGTGGTTTTTAATCATAAAGCAAAGAAATCCAGCCTAGAAACCACAATCCCAGAGAACTTAGACAACAAGGACACAAAATGAGACTTACATAGAACTAACATGGGAACTAACTACATGGGAAGTAGAAAAAGACAAGATCTCCTGAGTAAATTAGGAGCATGGGGACCTTGGTGAAGGGTTGAAGGGGGAGGGGAGAGGCATTGAGGGGAGCAAAGAAAAATGTAGAGCTCAATAAAAATCAATAAAGAAAAAGATAGATTGACTGTAGATTCTTTTTAAAAGACTTATATGATTCTGCTGTGAATCCATTTTGCCCTAGACTTTTATTTTAGTTGGAAGTCTAAATTTTCATTGAAAATTTGCCTATAGTTTTACCTCAACTCAACACAAGCTAGAGTTGTTTTGGATGAGGGAACCTCATGGGGGGGGGGAAGTGCCTTCAACATATTGGCCCTTGGGCAAGCCTGTAGTGCATAAATTTTCTTGATTGATGGTTGGTGTAGAAGACCCAGATCACTCTGGGTGATGCCATCCCCAGACTCGTGTTTCTGGGTGCTATTAGGAAGCAGGAAGAACAATTCATGGGGAACGAGCTAATAAATGACATTTTCCATGGCATCTGTATTAGTTTCTGCCTCCTGGTTTCTGCTCTTCTTGAGTTCTTACCCTGACTTCTCTGGATGATGGGCTATGAGCCATAAGAGTAAACAATCCCTTTTCTCACCAAGTTACTTCTAGTCATGGTGTTTTATCAGAGCAATAGAAACCTCAGACAGGACCCTATTTAATCTCTCCTTTTGTCATGAGTTTGTTTATTTTGTTTATCTCTTCTTAGTTTAATTTCAGTCGTTTGGTTAAGTCTAGAAATGCATTCATTTCTTTTAGACACTCCAGCCTTATGGAGTACAGGCTTTAATTAATCACTCTGAATAAGAATTATTGTTTTCATATATTAGGGGTAACTGTCCTCTGTTTTATTTATAGAACATCCCCTTGCCTCACTTACCTCTGAACATACCAGTTCATACTGTAACAAGGACGCTTCCTATTTGGTGGCCTGTTATTTCAAAATCAATAAAAGATAAAAAGTATTTATATTGATATGTGTTTAAGGAGAAAATGTAGAAGCTTAATGAATAGCATTTTATATGAATTATAGAACAGTGTACTGGACTCCCAGTGAATTTCAGACAAAACAACTTATATAGTGCTTGAAAAATCTCTTGATAAAAGAGGAAATCAAGTCTTCCAGAGGAAGAACCCCATATACTGAACGATTTCACCGTTTATCTTTCTCCCTTCATTACATACTACCACACTATCATATTCCATGAGCTGCTTTTATGAGCTGGCTGTTATCAAAACAATCAGGCCATTAAGCTAGCTGTACATAAAGCAGACCATCAGCAGCAGAAGGATGCTCAGGCCTCAGCAGGGTATCTTACAGCACACGAGTTCTCAATGTCATGGGTCCTCTCTCCTGCCACTTGTGATTTCTCCTCAGGGTACAATGAACCTAGATAAGTGAGACAAGACCTTAGATGCACGTAGTTCAAACCACTGTGTGTAGGTTACTCAGAATGCCTGGTTCCAGTTTCCCTTGGAACTAGTCCCTCCCTCTTCTCAGCCCTTTTCTGCAGGGGGTGAATTTGCAGTAAAGTCTATCACCAGAACCTTGAAAAAACTTCTTCTATAAGAGGGACTTTTACTTAGTCTTTATAATGGGTAGAGGTGAAGCTTAAGGTAGCTGTGGCAGATTCAGGAGGCAGCAGTGTTGTGTGCATCATCAAGAGCTGCAGAAAAATCATCCGGGAGAGAGGAGACGTGATCCATTTTCATTTTCACCGTCATGGGAGTCTGCTGGTCTAATAGTGAGAAAGGACTGATACTTGACGTGTCTCTATGCTTACAGGGATTTATGATACATACCAAGCTTATTGAGTTATGACAGTGAAAATGTTGATCTACAAACCCAGGCATCACTGCTAGAGAATGAGAATCAAGCAGCCTCACTTTAATGTGTATAAACGAGGGACCCAGGCAAAACTAAGCACACTGCCTTCTTAAGTACCAGAAGAGATGGTAGTCATGGCTGTTCAGATGATCCCTATAAGCTTACTACTGAGACCACATTAAGTGGGGACATTCTCTGCCAGGCCCCAAGAGGCTCTGGAGTTTTGCTGCAGTGGGTAGATCAGCTCCCCTGGTTGCCACTCAGGCTCTCGTCACTCTCATTTGGGGCCGTCTGTAAAAATCCAGTGGTTGTGACATTGCTCAAGTGTTTGCACCATTGCTTTTGGCCATGTTCACATTTGAACGTCACATTTTTATCCTCTTTTGAATTGAACCAAAGATTTATTTAGCTGAAGGAAGTTATCTTTCAAAAAGCACTTTATTAGGCAGTGGTTCTAGATTCTTCAGTTGGCTTCTAGAGTCTGTCATTTATTCTCACTTGTTTTGCAGCAAAAGATCAGTGTGTCATAACAGAAGCCCAACAGATACTGAGGTGCTTCGCACTGATGGGGGACACACTTGCCTCCTTGAGCGTAACAAAAGTCAGCATTTTCAGGTTTGGAGGCCATTTCTTTATTTCCACCTGCAAGGAAAAAACAGATATCCCAAGACTCTTGACATGTGACCATAATGATGCTGGCATGTTTTCAGAGGCAAAGCCCTATCTACATTCTGTAAGCTCACAAGAGAGTCTTCAGAGGAATCTGTCTATACCGTTGGAGGGGCCCCTTAGGAAAATAGACACACAGTTCCATCTCCAAGAATGAATGGGAGGGCACTATATAGAGTTTTCTTGTGTTGCTATACATCCAGTTGCAAAGGGAACTTGGGTTTTTCCCAAATAAGTTTAGTACTTTGTCTCAAAACCCCTCAATGCATAGCCCATATGCTCAGAATTCCATAGTGGGCACCCTATTGCAAGCATTCTGTGAAATGCCCTGCCTCAGGGCTGGAGAGATGGCTCAGTGGTTAAGAGCACTGACTGTTCTTCCAGAGGTCCTGAGTTCAATTCCCAGCAACCACATGGCGGCTCACAACCATCTGTAATGAGATCTGGCGCCCTGCTCTGGTGTGTGGGCATACATGGAGGGAGAATGTTGTATACATAATAAATAAATATATCTTTAAAAAATGCCCTGCCTCCTTCCTTTCCATTAAAAAGATCCCTCTTGCTTGAACATATGTTCCACATATCCTCAACTGCAATTTCTGCAGAATCTTCTCTGCAGAAATGCCAGGCACACATTGTGGCTACCCTGGATAAATGCTACAGGCTTCTCCAGTTGCAATTTATTTTGTCTTCTGACCCCATTTGACAGAACCTCACAGTTAGAAAGTAACTAAATCTCTCCCATCCTGAGTCCAATGAGGAAGACAGCCTTTACATGACTTCATGGTAAGTGACCTTCACACCACTATTTCCCCAGC
Organism: Myodes glareolus; assembly: GCF_982192425.1. Classification (NCBI taxonomy): domain Eukaryota; kingdom Metazoa; phylum Chordata; class Mammalia; order Rodentia; family Cricetidae; genus Myodes; species Myodes glareolus. The sequence continues at coordinate 50,171,672 of NC_142048.1, forward strand.
CTTAACTGCATAATACACGGTTGCTATGGTTTGGATCTGGACTCTACTGATTGATGTTCAGGGGCAGGGCTTCAAATTTAAATACACTGAGCTGACAAAAACTTAGTAGAAGAGCGTCTTTGGTGGGTACACCTCAGCCACACGCCCCTCCTAATTTAATTTAGTCTCTTCTGCTTTGTATCCATTCTGACTTGAGCAGCCTCATCCATCACACTCGCTGGCAGGGTGTGCTATCACTGATAAGGCCCAAAGAGATGAAGCCAGATCAACTTGGACCCAAATCCCTGACACTCTGAGCAAAACAATAAACCTTTCCTTGCTGGCTCATAAACACGATCACTGTTTTCATTTCTAAAATCCTTACTGAGCCCTCAGAATGTGATCAGGTTTGGAGATAAGGCATTTAAAGAGGTTATCAAATTTGAATAGAATTGTTATTGTATGTCGTAATGCATAGAGGCTGGAGGACCCCATAGGAAGAATTAAAATGCAGTGCAGACACAGGAGAAATCAACTGTGTGCTGTCACCCGAGAATCGAAGCTATAAGTTAGGGCAACAGCATGGCTGCCGCCTGGCCCCAGGTTCCATGTGAAGCAGCAGTTCTCAGCCTGAGGTCACCCACAGGGGTCACCTGAGACCACTGGGAAACACAGGTATTCACATCACAATTCATAACAGTAGCAAAATTACGGTTATGAAGTAGAAAAGGGAATAATTTTATGGTGGGTTAGCCACCACAATTTGAGCATCTGTATTAAAAGGTTGCATCATTAGAAAGGTTGAGAATCACTGATCCAGAGATCACTGATCCAGAGATCCATGTTATCCATGTAGACAAGGCAAGATACCTGTTTGTTTGTTGGTTTGAACTGTTCTCAAAATCACTTTTGTAAGCACTGGGTTGAGGAATAAGTTGGCTGTTTTTGTTTAATCCTATGTCAAATTTACAGATTCACAACCTGTACTTTAATTGGTATCTGTTCCTTTCTTGTTGCTCAATGGTTTACACGGGCTAAATGAACTATATAATTTTAGATCCTATTCTTACCTGTGCAAATTTGAAAAATAAAAATGAAGTAAGAGTTTCCAAACAAACAAATATCAAACAAAACGAAACAAAAGAAAAACTAAACTAAATAACTGTTTGTTGTAGAAGGTCTCCAGGATGTGGCATTTGTTGTGAAGGTCAGAGCAGACCCTACTGTAGGCCATCCTCACCCTGAGAGACAGCACCTCCTGGTGTCATGTGTCTGCATGTTAGAAGGACAGTTTTCACATTTACTAAGGAGTTCCTCTTAGAAACTGTCAGACAGAGCCTTTGCTTGCTTCTCTGCAGTCGGTATAAAAATTGATAACAAAATGACCATCTAGTACAGGGCCTTGGTTGCTGTTTTGCTAAGTGGTCATGCTATTATATCCTTTATAAATATTTATATCTGCAGATTTGAGGTACCCTTAACTGTGTTCAAAGAAGCACCCAATTAATGAGATTAGTGGCTAATGCATACTCATAACTATTCAAAATGCAATCAGGAGTACTCAGCTGTAAATGGAAAGAACACCTACCAACAGCCACTCCCACACGGGGCATGTCATGAAAGATGGAGGGGACCCAAAGCAAGACCCAGAGGATGTACAGTAGAGCACGTGAAAGGAGGGCCCTGGACAGGACATGACTATTACACACATGGACTCAAACAATCTGGGGTTATCTGTACAATGCTTCAGTAAGATCTCGAGCGTTAATAATTCTGGCAAATAAGAGGGAGGGTCCCCATATGTTCCACACCTAAATGAGGAGTTAATGGCAGTTAATGAAAGATAAAAGAGGGAATGTCACTTTTCCCTGGGAAGGCAGGTAGACTTTTGTAGGCTTTGCGTGATTTAATGGACAACCTTACATAGATGGGATTATGGACAGCAATAAGGGGACTTAATGTGTTATTTAAAAAACAACAATATGAAAAAGGGTGGAAGATGAGAGACATGAAGTGCTAAAACAATACACAGATAGTTTTCTTCAAATTATCCCATAAAATATAACGACAAAGAACACTGCCAAATTCCTTATGAGTTAGCAGCATTGACCTGATATTAAAATCCAATCAGAACAGGAGAAAAGAGAAAACTATCTCTTTTATCTGAAGAATAAAAGGAATCTTGATACCCATGTACCTGGATATCAGCCATATCCTTATGTTGGATAAGAGCAAGTGGCTTTTCCTGCCCAGACTGTTATCTTGACTTCATAACATTAGAAAGAAATGACAACTCTTACCTCAGTGAAACCAACACACACACACACACACACACACACACACACACACACACACATACACACATCCAGATAAACTGAGCAGCGTGTACTGCACTCCACAGCACACGATGTTTACTAGTTTCTAACATTTCAGTTTAGTAAGACAATCACTTCTCCAATGAGCCACAACCAACCCCAAAAAGTTTTCTTGACAATTATTTTGATCCTGCCTTCAGAACGGAAAACTTGGGCATAAATATAACATACATCTCTAAAGTAAAGTGATAAATAGCACACAATAATAAAAGTTTTCATAGATTTTTGCCAGCTCTGGTTCCTCATAAATGACCCCTGTTTTGGAAATGAGGTAACAAGGTCAAGAAACATGGCTTGTCCAAGACACAGTGTGCGACAGTGCGTAAACTCAACTGTGTTTGATCCCTATTATAAGATCTCTGCTTCAGGGACAGTTTTGATTCATAGCAGCTACATCCTGTGTTGTGAGAGGAGTCCAGGATTCCTGTATATGGGAAGATCTCCTCATTGGGAAATGGGTTTGGATGTCACAATAAAATCTTCTCCTGACTGCAGTTCAGTTGGTTAGTCCCAAGACAGGCTGACAAAGCCTTGGGGGAGGAGTGGTGACATTTCACTTGAACAAGACATGATGGATGCCTCTCTCTGGACAAGGATCTGAGTTTTCAGTGTGCAGAGCATTAAGGCAGTGAAGCCGAATTCCTTCCTCACAGGATGGTCCCTCCACACAAGACATAGACAGGTGATGAACTGCTGGAGCTGCCTGTGACTAACCCTGAATCTGTGCTATGCTCAGACCTGTGCTGCCCGTGGCATAGTTTGTAGACTTTAAGATCATCAATGCAGGCCACTGCACCCAGGGAAGCTGTCCTGCTTCTCCCTCAGGCCTACAGAACAGCATTCTCCAACTCTCTTTAGTCTGCGTTTCCGTAGCCATGGGGAGTTGCTCTAACAGGTGATGGTGTTTACCTCTGGCCATCGGGGAGACAAGGCCGAATGTCAGCAACAGAAGGCAGAACATCTTCATGGTAGCTGCAGCCTGGGAACAGAGAAGAGAGAGAACTGGAAACTCCTAGGAGGCTGAGGAGAAAACAGAATCCCAAAGACAGAGTGCAGCTAGGTTTATAGAGAGGTATGGCTGCAAAACCTCATACATGCGGGAAAGCGGGAGCTGAAATCCAGAAAGAAGATCTAACGATTGCCCCGCACTCTGTTTTTCCTGAGAGATCTCCAGTCCTGGGGACATATGTCGCTATTGGCCTGTGCCTGGAGTTTGTTCTCCTGGAAACCCTGAATTCTTGCATCCTATCCTGTTATGTCTTCTAGGTAGGAAGCTCTGAAGGTTTCCTGGCAAGGTAGCCCCATCTAGGATCTCTGTCTATACTTACTCAGAAATCCTAGGAGAGGAGGCCTAGCCCTCCAAACAGTTAGCTCCTGATCCCAGCAGCTGTTTGTCCCTCATGTTTATCTGTGTTCCTACTGTGGGCCTCATACCTTGTCCTCTTGTTTTTATAAAACATGCTGGTTGCAGGAACAGATTTTTTTCTTTGGTAGAAAATGCTGTACTCTCTCTTCCTGGTTCTATCTTTCTCCTTTTAGTGTGAAGACAAGATTTCTTCTTCCTACAGGGCATGGGTTCTTGGGATTTTCCATTGCGGATCTTCAAAAGTGTGCCCCTATGGGGCTATAGGAACCACTGGATAGAGTCTCAGGAGCTCTGGCCATTCTACCCAGTCTTTCCAGTCTTCCTAGGGTCTTGCATACATCATGTGTCCACTGATTCTAATTCTTTAGCAATATATTTATTTGACTTTTGTGCTATGCTTTCTTCATGTCTTCAAGTCAAATTACCTGCTTCATTTGGTATATATAAAATCGTTTCACTGGTTTCTCTCTCTCTTTTTTTTTTTTTGGTCTTTTTAAATGTATATGGTTATAGGGATGTGTGTCATGATATCCTCTAGTAATATAATCACATGCAGGAAGTGTTATGACTTCCCATTTAAGTTTTCTATCTCTCTCCCTTTTCTGTTCATCCTTGTCCTTTCCCCACATAGAACCACTCCAGTTTGGTTTTTGTTGCTATGATGAACACTGTGACCAAAAGCACTCGGAGAGGAAGGGTTTATTTCTTCCTGCATGTCCTGTATCATCTCCAGGGAAATCAATATCGTAACTCAAGGAGAAGGTAGAAGCAAAAAACCATGAAGGAACATTGTTTGATACCAAGTGTATATTCACCAATAGTTTTTATATAATTTATACTCACATGCCTAGTGATGATACTGCCCATAGTGGGCTAGGCCCTCCTATATCAATTAGCAATCAAGAAAATTCTTCTACAGACATGTCCACAGGACAGTCTGATGGGGGCAGTTTTTTAACAGAGGTTCCTGTTTTGAGACGTATAATCAAGTTTAGGCATCACACACCTCTTCTTCTACCTTTGTGTCATATAAAAAATAGTTTCCAAATATGAGAGAACACGTGTTATTTATCTTTTTGTACCAAGCTACAAATCTTTTTGTACTTCACTACAAATGACAGAATTCAGTTCTATATAATTACCCACAGACATCTTAAAGGTATTTCTTTGCAGCTTAATTAATGTCATTGTAAATATGCAATACTTCAGTATTCATTATCTATTGATGAGCATCTTTGCTGATTCTAGATCTTACCTATTGGAATTAGTATCACAATAAACACTGAAGCACATATAATTCTGTAATCTATTGTCTTGGATTCCTTTGGTTTATTCCTAGAAGTGATATAGCTGTGTCTATCATAATATTGATTACAGCGAGATAGAATATCAATGTAGATTTTATTTGTATTTATACAATGACTAATGTTCTACGTTATTTTTTCTGTGGCTGTCATAACATACCTTGATAAAGCATTTAAGGAAGAGTTCATTTGACCTCACAGATCCACTGTGGAAGCCCGACATGGCAGGGAGTTCACAGAGGCAGCACTTTAGGCAGCTGTTCACAATGCATCTGCCTCAGGAAGCAGAGAGCAATTCATTCTAGTACTCAGCTATTAACCTCCATCTTATTCACTCTGGCCTTTAGTTTGGGTCTTTCTACCTCAAGTAAGGCAATCCAGGAATCTTCACAGACAAGTCCAAATGCTTGCCTAATCTGAAAATCCCCTCAGAGGGTGGGAAAGAGGCTCATCTCCTTCACGTTCTATTTGTCTGTGCTTCTGTGTGTGTGTGTGTGTGTTGGGGGTGCTGAACAGAGGACCTTGTGCATGTTAGGTAAGAACCCTATAATTAAGTCATTAATTAATTGACTAGTTAATTAATTAAAATATTCAGCAATATAAAACTTCAGTTGGCTTATAATGCAACACAATTTTTGCCCTTTTTAGCTTTCCTGTCAATTTGGTAAAAGGATATCATCAAATCTTTCCATATTAATAATAAACAAGAGTAAACAGTTCTAGCCCTCCTGTGTTGTGAAATATATAAATATATAAAGGGGTGCCTTTATATACAATTCTAAATCTTCTGCAGCTGACAATATTATTCATTCCACCTAAGAGTGTTGAACATGGGGGATCTTATTAAGAAGCTATTTGAAGCTCACAGAATCACTGACAGGGTTTGGAAAGACAAATAGTCTCTCAGCTACTACAGGGTAGTAAGCCTGTCTGAGGAGTGTTGACAGAGGTTTCTGTCCCACCAGATCCCACAACCCATTGAGTTCCAAAGAAACACACAGAGACCTACATCAATTATAATCTGGTTGGCCTATTAGCTCAGGCTTTCTTTTTAATAAACTCTTACATCTTACATTATCTCATAATTCTTGTCTGTGTTAGCACATAGCTTGGTACCTTTTATAGGCAGGCATTCTCATCCTACTTCCTCTATGTCTGGATGACAACTGCAGACTGAGCCTTTCCTTATCCCAGAAATCTCCTGTTTTGGTTACCCTGCCTGTACTTCCTGCCTGGCTACTGGCTAATTAGCATTTTATTAAACCAGTACAAGTGACAAATATTTACAGAGCATAAGACTATTGTCCCACAGTACTTCCCCCACACACACACTTTTTTCAAAACAAGAACTCTGAATCTAATCTCCTTTGTTTAGCTTTTTTTCTTGACCATTATCTATAACAACTTGTAACCAACACTCAAAAAAAGACAAACATCCATAATCCTTTTGGGGGGGGATGTAGGCATAGTTTTCTAGGCTACTTCCTGCTGATTGGGGGTGCTGATAATCTTATGGGGACATAAAGAAAATTTAGTATTATGGTCAAGTCCTGTCTGGAATATTCTGTGAGGCTTTATCATCTCAGCCAACAGTTTTGAGGCTGTTCTAGATGTAGAACTCAGAGAAAACTTCAACAGAGGTCCTCTGAAATGTTGGATCATCTAGGCCATCTGCTCCTGTCAGAGATTTTTCTGGGATTCTTCCTTGGTCAAACCTGAATTTTCTTGACTCAGAATGAATCCACAGCCTCTCATTTCCTGTGGAAACAAAGGAAAACCTCTTCTCCAAAGTAATATATCTTTTGACTTAAATTTTAAAGGAAAAGCATTTTCAAAATATAAATGTTGTACTAATACAGCAATATTTATAATTAAATGCCTTTTAGCAGCTGTTGCTTCTTCCTCAGCCATCAAACACTCCCAGAATTCTCCTGCTCAGGTGTCCTGACTGACTACTGGACAATCAGCATTTATTAAACAAGTACAAGTGATAAAACTTTACAGAGGACAAGACCATTGTCCCACAGCAGCGGAAGGACCCTAGTGTACAGGAGACAGCACAGCAGTCTCAGCAGCAGCCCTTGTCATCACGGTCACTACCCAGAATTCTGTAATGAGATATATGGTGGGGAGAATAATTGAAAGAGAGAGGCAGAGAATGAGAGAAATGGAGAATAATTTTTCTTCAACCCCTGGTCTTTCCCCTGATCTCTAGGTCTGTTTGAAATGTAGACTGTCGTCTCCATGGTAGAGTCTAAGATAAGCTGCAAGGGACCTGGAGGAGAAGGAACATGGTGACTCATTCCTGACTTTCAAGCCTTTTTTTTTCCTACTACAAAGCTTTATAATAAACTTTTGAAACTCAAAGGATATAAGATGTTGGGTGGATAGTAAGGAATGATAAGCATGTATTATACTCAACAGCATTAAATCTTTCACTCTCCAATTCAAAGGCATTTACTTAATTCCCAGTTGTACCAGGGAATCTTTGGAAGCTTGGAGTGCGGAGAGAGAAAACTTTAGTTTGCTTTCTCTCAAAACCTTCACCTGGGAGGCAGATGAGCAGAGGGGATTTCAACAAAATCCTGGATTCTGGGGATTCTGAGCAGCGTTCTGATCGTCCCTCCAAAATATTTAACAGTATAAAAGTTCAGTTGGCTTCTGATGCAACACAGTGTTTGCCCTTTTTACCTTTCCTGTCAGGTTGGTAAAAGGACGTCATCAAATACTTCCATACTAATGATATAAAAGGGCAAAGAGCTCTAGCCCTTCTGTGTTTAGAAACCAGATTTCCCCTTTCGTGGCTATATATTGGTTCTTATGGAGACGCACGTACCTCAAGAGAAAAACAAACCTTTTCCTTCAAAGGCTTCCTGAGAATTTGATGGTCTCTTTATATGTAAATGTTAGCTGTTTATTCTAGAGAAAACTACTCCTTTATTTCTGTGATGTTTTTCTTTTTTTCACCCTCTTAAAAACGACTCCATTATGGGGTTAGGTCTGCTGAGTGGACGCTTGAGAGCAGGAGGCAGTTGGGGAGCTTGGAGATGAGGGGTTGCTGAGTGCTGTTGGCCTGCTTCTGTGTCTGATTTGAACACCCAATATGCCTGGTTTCACAGCCAGTCAGGGCTGTTCCCTGGGCAGGTTTCAGTCATTCCTGGCCAGGCTCCCAGGGTCATCTGCAGTTTTGCTTTTTGATCCCTTTACAGTTTGCAGTCTGCAAGCCCAGGTCAGGCTGTTTCCCTCTCTGGTAAGGGGGCCCAGTTGGAGTTTGAGGAGTTTATGCTCCCAGGAAGGTGGCCATCAGTCCACTAGAGAGCTGGCTGTCTGCTTGACGCCTATTCCACAGACTGGATGTAGGGGGTCCCAGTGACTGTGGCTCCCTGCTAATTTTATGTCATAAAGTCTGGGAAGGATAAATGAAAAGGAAGCAGGTCACGTTTGATAAAGATTTGAAGCCCACATGGCTGAAGGCAGGGCTGAAGGACGCCCCAGGGCTGGTGAACCCCAAAGCTCTGCATGGAGAACAAATAAGTGTGGGGTTCTATCCCTCTGGCCCTCTTCTTGCTGACCCATTGTAGTAAACATTGGAAGGGCTAAGTTGAAAAACAAATCCTTTAATCAGAGCATGTCTTCAGTGTACTGTGACTATTGTTCTTTTTTCCCCTAAATTCTCCGTTTGACTTTCAGACACACCATTTCACGTTTCAGGTTTTACTTTATGATTTCTATCTTTCCAATAATCTTTTTATTCTAGAAAGCCCACAAACACATGGAAATTAAACAATGCTCACCTGAATCATCAGGGGGTCAAGGGAGAAATAAAGAAAGAAATTAAAGACTTCTTAAAATTCAATGAAAATGACCACACAATGTAACCAAATTGATGGAACACAATGAAAGCAGTGTTAAGAGGAAAGGTCACAGCACTAAATGCCTACATAAAAAGCTGAAAAATCCCTACATCCGTGGGTTAACAGAACATTTGAAAACTCTAGAACAAAAAGAAGCAAACTCACCCAGGAGAACTAGACGACAGGAAATAATCAAATTGAGAGCTGAAATTGACAAAATAGAAGCAAAGGAAACAATACAAAGAATCAATAAGACAGAGAGCTGGTTCTTTGAGAAAATAAACAAAATAGACAAACCTTTATCCAAACTAACCAAAGGCAGAAAGAGAATATCCAAATTAACAAAATCAGAAATTAAAATGGGGACATAACAACAAATATGGAGGAAATCCAGAGAATTATTAAGTCATATTTCAAAAACCTGTACTTCACACAATTGGAAAACTTAAAAGAAATGGACAGCTTTCTGGATAAATATCACTTACCAAAATTAAATCAAGACCAGATACGCAAATTAAATAGACCTATAACTGCTAAGGAAATAGAAACAGTCATCAAAAGTCTTTCCAAAAAAAAAGAGTCCAGGATCAGATGGTTTCAGTTCAGAATTCTACAAGATTTTCAAAAAAGAATTAATAGCAATACTCCTCAAATTGTTCCACACGATTGAAACAGAAGGAACATTGCCAAACTCTTTTTATGGGGCTATAGTTGCCCTGATACCCAAACCACATAAAGACGTTACTAAGAAAGAAAATTGCAGACCAATCTCACTCATGAACATTGTTGCAAAAATACTCAATAAAATATTGGCAAATTGAATCCATGAACACATCAGAAAAACCATCCACCATAAACAAGTTGGCTTTATTCCAGAGATGCTAGGATGGTTCAACATACAAAAATCTGTCAATGTAATTCACCATATAAACAAACTAAAAAATAAAAACCACATGATCATCTCATTAGATGCTGAAAAAACCTTTGACAAAATACAACATCCCTTCATGATAAAGGTCATGAGAGAACAGGGATACAAGGAACATACCTAAACATAATAAAGGCAATATACAGCAAGCCAACAGCCAACATCAAACTAAATCGAGAGAAACTCATAGCAATCCCACTGAAATCAAGAACAAGACAAGGTTGTCCAATATCTCCATATGTATTCAATATAGTTCTTGAGGTACTGGCTTGAGCAACACGACAAAATAGAGAGAGAAAGAGGGGGGAGGGAGGGAGAGAGGGAGGGAGAGAGGGGGGGGGGAGAGAGAGAGAGAGAGAGAGAGAGAGAGAGAGAGATCCAAGGGATACAAATCGGAAAAGAAAAAGGCAAACTCTCACTATTTGCTGATGATATGATAGTTTACATCAGCGACCCCAAAAAATTCTACAAAGGAATCTCTATAACTAATAAACACTTTCAGTAATGTAGCAGGATACCAGATTAACTAAAAAAAAAAAATCATCAGTCCTCCTTTACACAGATGATAAACAGTTGAGAAAAAACATCAGAGAAACATCACCTTTCCAATAATTCATAACTGGGGGATATTTTATCTGCATTCTCTGTTTTTTCCTTGTGCACTTTCTGCATCTAATCAGATGATTATGTAGCTTCTATCCTTGAGTCTATTTACATGGTAAATAGAAAAAGCTTTTGGTGAAATCTAATTTCACTCTGTGAGAATAATGCTGGGGGTCTAGGGATAGGAATGTACTTCTCATCATTTTAAAGAAAATTATCAACAATACCTCACAGAGCATCGTGCTAAATGGTAAAAGCCCTGAAGCATTTCTATCTCAGAGAATGGAGTGGAGAATTGGCAATGGGAACCAAGACAAGGGACTGCATGGATAAATTTTCTCACTGGGTATCCCACAGAGTGGGGAGAAGTCACCTAATAAGCAAAGAACAAGGCAGTTTTTATGTGTCCACAGTCCTTGTGGGACAAATAGATCCAGTTATGAAGCATATCTCAGTATATATTCTATACATCAAAATTATACAGCCCAACGAAAAGCCACCTTCCTGATCACCCACAAGTGCCCATAAGACTGAGATGTAATCATGAGATTACATATACACATCACGTGAGATTACACGCTACAGCACAGGAATTGGGGAGAAACCAAGCTGCTTTAGCAAAAGTGAGCAGCAGCTGTCAGAGTCAATGGTCGGTCAGACTTTGTCTGAACAGTATTAGCCTCCATCAGAGATCCATTCCTCTCTCGTGGGTTGACATCTGAACACCAGTTGTCACCTGTTGTAGTTCTCATGGCCCCTGACCAAACTATTTAAGATGTTAATAAGATCTTAATAGCAAGAAAACCACAAATCAAATTTTAAAAAGTGGAGAAAGTATGTGAACAAACATTGTAGGGAAAAAGCCATGCAATATATTCACAAATCTTATCACATTTAGGTTTCCAAAATCAGTGGGTCCAGTTCCCATTGTAAGCACTGTTGTATAGAAAAGACTCCCAACACTATTTTAATGAGCTGGGAATCTGCTCTCCGTTTCTCACAATTCTACAAAGTAGGCATCCTCAAGACTTTTGAGTCACTGTTACAAAAAGAAAACGATGTTCAACGTAAGGCACACAGAAATTCAAATTAAAGCCATACCCAGAAATCACTTCAGTGTTCTTCGAATTGTTCTTCTCAGCTGAAAATGATAGGAAGTGCCCGTGCCGGTGTGAGAACACCGGAACCTTTGTGCACTGATGTCAGGAATGTCATAAACAAAAACTGTGAAACTATTTAGTACACGCAAGTTCTTCCAAAAGGTGTTGGACAATACCATCATACTAATAGAACCATGAGTATCCTTAGAAGGATTTTCATGGGAGGGGAGGGAAAATGCAGTTAATTGAAGGGCTATAATGGAGCAGAAAGTGTTAAATGGTGTGGGAATGGGAAGTCAGGATACAAGGGGGTGATGGAAAACCACTATCAGGGGCTTCCTAATATGCCTCCTATACATGCAAACACATATATAAAGTGAGTTTAAATGTAGTTACCCTGTTATGTGGGAACAATGCCTCTCTTAGGAATTGTAGGCTATCAAATGAAAACACAGTGCCTAGCATGAATTGCCTCTTTTCAAGTTGTTGGGGTCTCATAGACCTCCCCCCAGACATTACAATTACTCTTGGTTACTCTCTGGAACTTGATGGTAAGGCCATATTGTTGAATGAAGCATGATATTATATACTAGAGTCATAGGGCAGGGAGAAACCAAGCTGGTACCCTCGAAATTACAGACCTACAGGTTAGTTGTCACACTGTGGGAAGGTGCTCCACACACAGGAGAAGTGGGAAGATACACCTATTGGTGCAACAGTTTTTTCCCAGAAAGATTTTTGTGACAAGGATTTGTGTCACAATGCTTTAGAGTCTTGGTGAGCCAAAACTCTAAGGGGAGACCTGACACATTGGAAACTGAGGACAGAATTTCATTTTCAAAGCCGGAACACATTCCTGGAAATTTCCGTTTCTGGGAAAAATGGGTTAGTTTTTCTTCTAATACATGTTTCTACAGATCTAGGGACTCCCAAGAACATATGGAATTAAAGAGCAAACTCCACAAATATAAATACTATATTAAAAGTATCTTAATTTACATTTTAGTAATACTTTGTTCTTGACGTAAAAATTAAATAAGGGAAGTGTTCTGGGTAAATTAATCAGTTCTTAGAGTCAGTTCAAAGGCTTTTTAGCCTTCCTGTAACATAAAATTCAGGACCACTATCCTTCCTCTGCTTTAAGTATCACAGAAGGCAGCCCTGTTCTGCCCATCCCATGGTGAGTTACCAAACAACAAATGACCATCTCTAGTCTAAAGTCTACAGAAATCATGCAAAGTTGATTCCAAATTGCACATGGTGCCCAGCCATGCTCCCAAGATTCTGGCTTTCTTCTCCCTGGTCCCATCATCCAGTTTCTGCTTCCTGCTCACATAACTGGCCCTGTTTTGCCCACTGTTGTGCCATACTTTCTGTCTCTGGGGCCTGAGAAGATAAGAAAACTTAGAGGGATATCAAGTTTTTCTAAAGCTGTCATAAGACTTTTCTGGGTCTTGTTCTTAAAAAGCCTGAGTCATTGAGGCACAAAAGAGGCACAAAAACAACTAACGCAAATCAAAAACACTTCCCAAGGAACATTAGAACAATGTGTGAGTAGGTATCTGCACTCTGTGGCCCAGGAAAGCCTACAGATACTGTCAGACTCGGGAACTTACTGGCTTCTCGCTCACCCCGGTGCCAAGCTCTCAGGCTCTACCTTTATATGACAAGATCTTATCAGCATGTTCTCCCCCCATGAAAATTTTCCAAATGACTTTCTCTGTCAATGAAAAGCTCAGCAGGGAAAGAGATGTTCCTGTAGATTAGGTTAAGAAGGACATGCTGACTCTCTAGATCTTAAGCCAATCTTTCCCTTTAAATGTTAATCTACTACCAAGAATAGCAAATTGAGGGACAATCAAAACAGGGTGGAGAAGAGACAACAAATGGCCTCTGTGATGTTTTATCTAAGTGGCAGTAAGTAAATGCCAGGAAAAGGACAGGGAATGGAAGTGTGTGATTCTCGGGTTAAGGTTATCTAGTTTTTTAAAGTTTGTTGTTGCACATGCATGGGTATTCTGTCTACATGTATGTCTGCGCATCATGCACACACCGTGCCCATGGAGCCAGAAGAGGTCATTGGAGCCCCTCAAACTGGGGTTACAGAAGACTGAGCAACTCAGAGGGTGCTTGGAATTGTACCCAGGTCTCTACAAAAACAGCAAGCACTTTTAGCCACTGAGCCATCTCTCCAGTCTTGAAAAAATAAAACATTTTATACTAAAACCTGAAAGATAAATTTGAGTGAGTGCTTGAAAGCCAAAAAGTAGAGGCCGCAAGAACAGAAGTATAAAATAAATTTCATGGTGTAATCAAGATATTATAGGGGGAAAAGATTAGAGAGCCAGATGGTAGTGGTGCACACCTTTAATCCAAGCACTCAGGAGGCAGAGGTAAGTGAATCTCTGAGTTTGAGGCCAGTCTAGTCTACAGAGTGAGTTCCAGGGCAGTCAAGGGCTACACAGAGAAACTCTGTCTTGGAAAAAAAAATGGGGGAGAGAGAGAGACTATTAAAAATATAATAAATTATCAAAAAATAAAAAGGAATATTTTAAAATAAATAATTTCTACATATAAAGAGCCCATCTAATGCTCAATAAACATTTTAATGAAAAAATCTATCATATAGACACATCACAAAATTCCAGCACATGAACTATGTCAGGAAAATCTTAAATTAGATGGGGTCTTCTGCAAAAATACTCAAAATAAACTCTCCTTTAGGAAAGGCTTTTTACCTTTACGCTGAAGTTTCTTTTATCAGATATGAAGATAGTGGTGCCTGTTTGCTTCCTGGTTTCATCTGATGAGAGTACTTCCGTTCATCTTTTTATGGTGAGTGTCTTTACAACGAAGATGTGTTTCTTGTAGACAACACGTAGATTGGTTTTGCTCATCAATAAACAGCCGCTCTGTGTCTTTTGGTTGGAGAACTGAGGTTATTAATATTAAAAATTATTATTAAAATGTGTGGTCATTGTGTTTTTATTTTTGGTGGTGATGTTCCTATTCTCAGTGGTATTTTGTGTTTTTATCATTATGGCTTCATATTTCTTTCCACGGTGTCTGCTATGTTCACTCCTCTCTACAGCCTAAAACATTGCTTACTGTATTTTCTTTAGGGTTGTTTGTCGGATATAAATGTTTTAGGTGTTTATATCATGGAAAGTTTTACTTTCTCCTTCATTTATGACAGATAGCTTTGTGTCTATATTAGTCTAGGCCAGCCATCATAGTCTTTTAGGACTTAGAATGCATTGCTCCAGGCTCTTCTGACTTTCAAAATTTACAATGAAAAATCAGTTGTTATTCTTTCTGTGGGTTTTTCTTCACATGTAGCTTGTGTTTTCTCTCTTGCAGGTTTCAATACACTCACTTTTTTTCTGTATATGTAGTGTTTTAACTGTGATATGCTGTGAAGATTTTATTTTCTGGACTTGTGTGTTTTGTGTTCTGTGTGCTACTTAGACGTGTCAGTGTGGCTGTGTCTTTCTTAGTTTGGGGCATTTGAAGAGATTGTTGAATATCTGATCTATGCCGCTGACTTGGGATTAATTTCCTTCATCTATGTCTGTAAATTGAAGATTTGACTTTTTTCATTGTTGTCTTCTATTTCCTGTATGGTCCTTCCTGTGGTGTTTTTTTTTTTAATTTTCACAGTTCTTGCTTACTTTGCCCAAATTCTCTACTTTATCTTTGCATCCTCATATTCTGTCTTCTGCTTGATTTGTTTTCTTCTTAGAAGTTTTCTTTGCATTTCATATTGAGTTATTGAATTTTTCAATTCTATCTTCCTTTTTTTTAAAAAAAAAAGTCTTTAATGTCTCCATCTCCTTACTTAATTCCATTCTCAAGTCCTGGATTGTCTCTGTCATTTTTATCAATCTTATGTTTGTGTTTTCTTGGACATTACTCAGGCATTTATTCTTTTTAAG
Organism: Myodes glareolus; assembly: GCF_982192425.1. Taxonomy (NCBI): domain Eukaryota; kingdom Metazoa; phylum Chordata; class Mammalia; order Rodentia; family Cricetidae; genus Myodes; species Myodes glareolus. The sequence goes on from NC_142048.1 coordinate 50,187,116, forward strand.
ATTTTTTCACCTTAATTTTATTGAGATGACTTCTGTGTGTGTGTGTGTGTGTGTGTGTGTGTGAGCATATGTATGTGTGTGTATCTTCTTTAAACTCAATGAATTCTTGATGACATTTATGATTGTTCTTTTAAATTCCATGCCCTGGAGTCCATCTTGGTAATTCTCATTGGCGAACATTTGTAGAGGACTGATAAGTTTCAGAGAGAAGCCAGTGCCTTGATCATGCTGTTGATTTTTTGCAGTAATACCGGGACATGTGGACGTCTTTTGTTAGATCTGTATCTGAAATGGGCAGAAAAGATTGAGGCAGAAGAAAGGATGTGTGGGTGGGTTGGGCCTAAAATTTGAGAGGGTTTGGGTGGAATGAAGTCAAGTACACAAAGGGATGGTTGCAGAATGTGTGTCCTGGTCTAAGCCTGGAGTGTGATGTTATTGCTGACTGGGAAGAAAAGTTAGCTATGTCATGAGAGGGGTCTGTGGGTACTTGTATCAAACCTGGGTCCTCTGCAGCAAAATTAACCAGTGTCCTTAGCCACTGAGTCATATTAACAACTCAGTCAGATCATATTACTGATGGTAGTAAGGCTACAGCAGAATTGATGGAAACTTGGGTTCAGAGCTCCACCTAGTGATAAAGCAAATGAGGTAATTCCAGGCTCAGAGTTTGGGTAAGTTACATGTTTATCTGTGCTCTATTCTTGCTCTGATCAAGGATTCCACTGCTTTAGGTATATTTTTGTTTTCTTGATATTCGATTTTTGTCTTCTATGTATATTCTAAACACTCTGTCACACACGGAACTCTCAAGGATTTTTCATCGTTCTGTAGGCTGCTTCTTCACTCATATGGTGCACACACATTTTTATACGTTAATTAGATCCCATTTTTCAACTGTTGGTCGTAATGTCTGGGTTGACTAGAGTGCTATCCAGAAATTCATTTCCTGCCCCCATAAGTTGAGCCATATTTCCTGTTTTCTCCTCTAAGTTTTGTGCAGGGTGAGAGATAAAGATTAATTTTGTTTTTCTGCATGTGTTTATCGAACTTGTCCAGAACCTTTTATCACAGGTCTTTTTTCCAATGTATATTACTCATTTATTTGTCAAATTTTAGGCAGCTGCAGGAATGCGGAATTCTATCTGGTACAGTTCTATACCATCCATCAGTGTGTCTGCTTTTACGCCAGTGGACATTTTTTTCATTTCTAAATCAGAGGTGTCAATACTTTTAGAAGTATTTTTATTGTTTAGTATTGTTTTAGATACCCCAGGTGCTGTTGTATTTCTATAAGTATTTTGAGAAATTTTTTTTCAGTTTCCAAGAGGAATTGTGCTAGAATTTTAAGGTGGATTGTGTTGACTCTGTAGATTGTCTTTGGTACTTAGCCATTTTCACAACACTAATTCTCCCAATTCATGAGCACGGGGGGGGGGGGGGGGGGTTGTCCATCTCCTGGTGTGGCCTGTGATTCCTTTCTCTGGTGTCTGTTTCTGCTGTGTAATCTTTCACTGCTTTAGACTGATTTGTGCCTTGGGTTTTGCGTTTTGCTTTCTTTTGAGGCTTTAGAGATAAGATAGTTTCTCTGGGTTTTTTGTTTTATTATTAGCATATAAGGAGGTTACAGTTTTAATGTATACATTTTTAATGTATATATGTTTTAATACAACACCCTATTACTTTGATCAATGTGTTTATCAGCTATAGCTTCTGGTAAGGTCTTTTATATGTAGAATCATGTCACCTGTAAAAAAAGATACTTTGACTTCTTGCTTTCCTTTTTGTATTTTACTTCATCCTCTTCATTTGTCCTATTAATTCTCAAGCCATAATCACAGATATCATATTGAACAGAGTGGAAAGAGTGAACACTCTTGTTTCAATTTTAGTAGAAATGATTCAGAGTTTTTACTATTTAGCATGATGCTGTGTGAGGTATTGTTGATCATTGTCTTTAATAAGCTGAGGAGTGTGCTCCATCCCTAGATTCCCTATTATCACACTATTATCACAGAGTGACACTGGATTTCATCCGACGCCTTTTCTATGTGACACACCATATATAGACTCAAGGATAGAAACCACAGAATCATCTGATTAGATGCAGAAAGTGCACAATGAAAGAACAGAGAGTGCAAATAAAATATCTTCCAGTTAAAATTTATTGGAAAGATAGAGATCATACAGTCAAATCTAAAACATGAAATTATCTCTCTGAAGGCTAGAATGTAGAATATATTATTTAAAAAAAGACAGTAGCCACACTACACTGAAGCCAACCTCTGATTAAAGGAGGTTTTTTAACTAAGCCCTTCCATCGTTAATTACAATGGGTCGGCAACAACACGAGGGCCAGAGGGATAGAACTTATTTGGTCTTCATGCAGATCTTTGAGGTCCACCAGCCTTAGGGCGTCCTTCAGCCCTGCCTTCAGCCAGGTGGGCTTCAAACCTTTATCAAAAGTGACCTGCTTCCTTTTCAGACATCCTTCCCAGACTTTATGACATAAAATTGGGAGGGAGCCACAGTCACTGGGACCCCTACATCCAGTCTGTGGAATAGGCGTCAAGCAGTGGACTTGATGGATGGAGCACTCCTCTCCAGTGGACTGATGGCCACCTTCCTGAGGACCAGAAACTCCTCAAACTCCAACTGGGCCCCCTTACCAGAGAGGGAGGCAGTTTGACTCCATCTTGCAGACTGCAAACTGTAAAGGGGATCCAAAAACAAGGCTACGCTACAGATCATCCATGGAATAAAGCCAGGAATGACTGAAACCTGCCCAGGGAATAACCCTGACCAGCTGTGAAGTCAGGCATGTTGAGTTGATGACTGGACCCCAGGTGTTCAAATAAATCACAGTATTCAGCAACCCCTCATCTCCAAGCTCCGTGACAGCCTCTTGGTCTTAAGCGTCCAACCAGTAGACCTAACCCCATAAAGGAAGTTATTTTTAAGAGGGTGAAAAAAATCAAGAAAATTATTACAGACATAAAGAAGCAGTTTTCTCCAAAATAAATATCTAATATCTACATATAAAGAGACCATCAAATTCTCAGGAAGCCTTTGAAGGAAAAGGCTTGGTTTTCTCTTGAGGTACATGCATTTCCATAAGAACCAATATATCAGCCCCAAAGGGGAAATCGGAAGATTTCTAAACACGGAAGGGCTAGAAGTTTTTACTCTTGTATATCATTAGTATGGAAGTATTTGATAACGTCCTTTTACCAAACTGACAGGAAAGGTAAAAAGGGCAAACACTGTGTTGCATCAGAAGCCAACTGAACTTTTATACTGTTGAATATTTTGGAGGAATGATCAGAACACTGCTCAGAATCCCCAGAATCCAGGGTTTTGTTGAAATCCCCTCTGCTCATCTGACTCCCAAGTGAAGGTTTTGAGAGAAGGCAAACTAAAGTTTTCTCTCTCCATACTCCAAGCTTCCAAAGACTCCCTGGTACAACTGGGAATTAAGTAAGTGCCCTTGAATTAGAGAGTGAAAGATTTAATGCTGTTGAAGACCCGCGATGGAAAATCCCATGCCCTGTAGGAAGAACAAATCCTGTCTTCACACTACTAGGAGAAAGATGAAGCCAAGAAGAGAGAGTACAGAGTTCTCTCCCAAAGGAATAAATTCCATCCCTGCAACCAGCATGTTTTATAAAAACAAGAGGACAAGGTATGAGGCCCACAGTAGGAATGCAGATAAACACGGAGGAAAGACGCCTTCTAGGATCAGGCAGCTAACAGTTTGGAGGGCTAGGCCTCCTCTCCTAGGATTTCTGAGTAAGTATAGACAGAGAGAACCTAGATGGGGCTACCTTGCCAGGAAACCTTCAGAGCTCCCTACCTAGAAAATGCAACAGACTGATAGGACACAAGAATTCAGGGTTTCCAGGAGAACAAACTCCTGGCACATGCCAATGGGACACATGCCAATGGGACACATGCCCACAGGATTGGAGCTCTCTCAGGACAAAGAGTCAGGGTGCGGACCAGCCGTTAGATCTTCTTGCTGGATGTCAGCTCCTCCCTTTCCCGCGTTTATTAGGTTTTGCAGTCACACCTCTCTATAAACCTAGCTGCACTCAGTCTTTGGGATTCTGCTTTCTCCTCAGCCTCCTAGGAGTTTCTAGTTCTCTGTTCTCTGTTCCCAGGCTGCATCGGCCATGAAGATGTTCTGCCTTCTGTTGCTGATACTCAGCCTTCTCTCTCTGATGACCAAAGGTAAACACCATCACCTGTTAGAGCAACTCCCCATGGCTACGGAAACGCGGACTAAAGAGTCCTGGCGAATGCTGTCCTGTAAGCCTGAGGGAGAAGCAGGACAGCTTCCCTGGGTGCAGTGGCCTGCATTGATGACCTCAAAGTCTACAAACTATGCCACGGGCAGCACAGGTCTGAGCATGGCACAGATTCAGGGCTAGTCACAGGCAGCTCCAGCAGCTCATCACCTGTCCATGTCATGTGTGCAGGGACTAACATGTGAGGAAGGAATTCTGCTTCACCGCCTTAATGCTCTGCACACTGACAAACTAGATCCCTGTCCAGAGAGAGGCATCCATCATGTCTGGTTCAAGTGAAATGCCACCACTCCTCCCACAAGGCCTTGTCAGCCTGTCTTAGGACTAACCAACTGAACTGCAGCCAGGAGATTTTATTGTGACATCCAAACCCATTTCCCAATGAGAAGATCTTCCCATGTACAGGCACCCTGGACTCCTCTCACAACACAGGATGTCACTGTTGTGAGCCAAAACTGTCCCTGACAGGGGAGAAGCGAAGATCTTATAACAGGAACAAGAACACAGTTGAGTTTCTGCACTGTTGCACACTGTATCTTGGGAAAAGTCAGGTTTCTTTCCTTTGTTACTTCATCTCCAAAACAGGGGTCCTTTAGGAGGAACCAGAGCTGGCAAAATCTATAAAAACTCTTATTATTTTTGTCTGCCATGTATCACTTTATCTTAGAGATTTATGTTATATTTATGTTAAAGTTTTTCCTTTCTGAAGCCAGGACCAAAGATAATTCTCAACGAGGATTTTCAGAGTCCTGATTGTGGCTCATTGAAGAGGTGATCAGCTTAATGAATTGAAATGTTTAGAAACGAGTAAATATCAGTGTTTCATTTCTTTCATATGTTACGAAGTCACGATAACAGTGGGGGCAGGAATAGCCACGTGTTCTTATCACTCCTAAAGATGTGGCTGGTATCCAGGTACACGGGTATCAAGATAGCTACATTCGTCAAATGAATTGGGCTCTAGTTTTCTCTTTTGCTCTGTTCTGATTGGATTTTAATATCAGGATAATGCTGATTTCAAATAAGGAATTTGATAGTGTTCTTTGCCCTTTTATTTTATGAAATAATTTGAGGAGCACTATATACTATATTAGCTCTCCTTTAAAGGTCTGGTAGGACTTAGATGAGAATACACACTGCCCCAGTGGAAGACTGTTTAACATAATTTCAACTTGTTGCATCTATAAATTGATCCTTAAAATTTATATTATCATAATTTAACTTTTGGTAGACATGTGTGTGTGTGTGTGTGTGTGTGTGTGTGTGTCTGTGTGTCTGTGTGTCTGTGTGTGTGTGTGTGTGTGTGTGTATCCATTTCTTGCAAGATTCCATTTACTTTTTTTGGAAAAGAAAGTTTACAACATATTCACTAATCTATTGTAATATCGCCTTTTCTATCTCTAATTTTATTAGATTGGGAGATAAAATTCACTCTTTTGATTCTATTGCCTGAGAATACGTAAACATTGATTATCTTTAAGAAGAATAAAAATTATGTTTTATCCCTTTTTCTGTATTTCTCTTTAGTCTTTTACTCAGTAAATCTTAAATTTGCTTCAATGCTCATAATTTTCTGCTGACTTCCTGTTTGGCTCATTCTCATTTTTCTAAGATGTTAAAGTGCATCATTCAATTGTTTGTTTTATATTTGTCTTCTTCTTAATGCAACTACTCATATGAAATCTGCTCAGGACTGTCTTAGCTCTATTCCAAAGATTCTGTTATGTTTTGTTTATGTAATCAACTGATTCAAAAATTTTTAAATTTCATCCTCTATTTGTTCAGATGTCACTAAGAATATATTATTCTATTTTAGCGTGTTCATATAGGTTTTACAGGTTTTCTTGCTACCATTTAGAGTAGTCTAATTCATAGACTTGCTGTTATAGTATGAAAATAGCTTTTCAAGAAAACTCAATGAGAAGCATGAGAATCCTGCAGCACTAGAGGTAATTTTCTGTAGATGTCTACTGCCTGTCTATGATGCAGCTAAACTCTGAAGGCTTTTTGTTGACTTTACTCTGAGAGGAGTGGTGGAAGTTACCTGCTGCTATTTTATTTAGACCTTCATATCCTTCTATGTCCAGTAATGTTTGCTTTGTTAAATCAGAATCTCTGGTGGACAATAAATATATACTTAGAACTATTATTTCTTGTTAATACATTAATTTCTGGCTTGAAGTCAACTTTGTCAGCTATTAGAATGGTTGATCCAACGTCCATTTGCTTAATATTTTGACCTTCAATTTTTCATTTTCATCAGTGTGTGTTTGCTAGTGGGGCTGGTGAAGCTCTTTTTCCATTCCGTTGGCCATTTTGTCTTATTGAAAGTGTCCTTTGCTTTACAGAAGCTTTTCAGTTTTCACCTATCATTTTCCCAACATCCTTGCAAAGATCAGAGATGCTGATGATGGACACAAAAACTGGTACTGAAATGTCTTGGTAGTCTAGTTGACTATGGTGCTATCTGAGATCAATATTATATTGAGGCTATTAACATATAATACTTATGAGGGTGGTCAGGGACAGCTTGATAGGAATGACTATGACCTAGAGCAAGAATGGGAAATGGACATTGAAAGACTGCCTTGTATGAGCAAGTGAGTGACCTTGGCCTAGGTTGCTTTCTTCATAGGGGGTAGGATGACAAAAGCAAATTTTCTCTTCTTTTTCTTTTGTCTACATAACAGCATTGCCCACTTGAAACTTCTGTGTTGATGGTGATATTCTATGCCTCCATAGTCACTTAAGCAATTCAGAGGTACATATGTATATTAAGCTTCTTCATTCTTACTACTGAAATATCAGTTTAGGCCATTTCTCCATGGTCAGGCCCAGCTAGAGTCACACACACACACACACACACACACACACACACACACACACACATACTTTTATGACTGTGAAACCTGGGTGAATCATCAAAGACTTACCCACAACACCACCTTAAGCCTAGGACCAGTCATAATTGCACATGTATGTAAACCTGCCAGATGTGTTACCCCAGGTCATTGTACCCATTGCCCTTCTAAACCCAGGCAAAATTAATCACATCAACGTTCCCAAATTGCTGAGTGAATAGCCTCCGATTACTATCTGTAATAGACCCAGAAGGTGCTATCCATGCTTCCAAGGGATAAAAATAGTCATACTTAGCTTTAAATTTAATGAACCACAATAATGACATCCCTAGAAAGATATTCCCAATAGTACTAAAATCTTTGGAGTAAACAATAGTTGCCTAATTAAACCTAAGGCCCATTCATTAGGCTAGAATTCAAGCTTCATCTTGTAAACCTAGTTTAGAGTCGATGAACAGAAAGGTCATAGACCACAGAGAGGAATGCACTACTGTCATTGTATTAGTCAGGGTTCTCCAGAGGAACATATCTTATAGTATATTTGTATATTTATTAGAAAGCCTTATAGGCTGTGGTCCAGCTAGTCCAACAATGACTGTCTACCAATGGAATATCCAAGAATCTGTCGTTGTGAAAGCTTGGCCTTTAGCTTAGACTTAACTCAATTAGTTCTTATAACTTAAATTAACTCATTTAAATTAATCTGCATTCTATGTGGTATTACCTCTCTTCCATCTTACACTTTAAGTTCCATCTTTAAGTGATAATGTGTGCATTTTCAGATGGGCATTTTTCATCCTTACTAAAGTAGTTCAACATAGCAGCTTCACTTACGCCAGATCCAAATTACAAACAAGAACAGGCAAACAGGATTACAAAACAATAAAATGTCTATACAGCAAACAAATCAACAAGGTAAAAAGACAACCCACTCTTTGGGAGAAAATGGCTGGAGATCATTCTCCTAATAGTGAATTTAAAATGCAGTCTTCAAGGATCTGAAATAACTCAATGCAAGGACACAACGAACTTCAATGAAAATGAGCTAGGGGCCTGACAGAAGCTCTTAAATGAATGCACGCAGATGGACAAAATATCTATAGAAAAAATGCCCACCATCAATTATTATTAGGGAATTGTTCATTGGAAACACAATGAGGTATCCCTTCATGCTCATGAGAATGCCTTTTAACAGAATGAAAGGGGGCAATGTTGCTAAGATGTGAAAATTGAAAACGTGATGAGCCATTGGATGTACAAATTCATGCGACTATTACAGAAAACTGTTAATTACTTGGGATTTCCTCTAAAAATTACAATGCAATCCAAACACATGGATAGCAATCCCAGTACTTTGCTTGCAAGAGAAGTCAAACTGATATGCCAATGACACATTAGCATTATAAGATCCAGAATTTATAGTACTGAGAAATTCCTATAACTAGGAGGAGAGCAAGAACAGAACCTTGAAGGTAGATTTGACATCATATTGAGTCTATTGCCAATATTAGGGCCTCATGGACAGCATGAGCAGGAATCAGAGTGATATAGACAATGGTTATGAGCTGGCAATCAGTTAAATGGGTGTTGTATTTGCAGCCAAGTGGCTTCACCTAAGGTGTTTCTCTAAGCAGAGGCTGGGTTGGGGTTATCAGAACATCTGTTCATCCTCTTCCATCTCTACGGAGGTACAGTCCAAGGCAAGCTTCTTGGCTATTATGGGTGTATTCTATATATGCTCAATGTCACCTAGCAACCACAAGTCCAAACATTTGGACATTGAGAACTGACAGTATTGCTGGTATAATTTAAATTAATCTAAACTCAAATAGTTATATTCATCAAATGGCTCCCGTACTGGGAAGAACAGACCAAGAGTACAAAGAAGACAACTGAAGCATCTTTTATTCTTGGATACTGAGATACCAGAAAGGTGCTCTGAATTTGTTCCTAGGAGTCAACTTTGGAATCCAACAATTAATCCTGATCATGACTTATTACACACAGGAAAGAAGGCCCTAGAAATAAAGACATAAAATAAATAGATATTTTAGGGTTAAATTATTAAAAAATCATGTTGCTTTCTTAGATAATGACAAGAATCACTGGAAAGAACTAAAAATGAGACCTAGTGTAGAAGTTGCAGGGTGAGCAATTTTAATTCATATGAAAACATCTTCCGAAACACAACCACACAGTGTTAAGACGCACTGCCTCCCAGTGTAGAGATGGTCAGTCATCTTTGTCTGTTCAGGTTCCTATCACAAAATGTCACAGACTAAGGGTCTTCAATGGTAGATACTCACTTTTTTCATAGTCCTAGAAAGTGGAAAGTTTGAGGATTGGAGTTACAATGTTAACTGCTGATTGGCTTTGAGGATGAGGCCTCTCCCTGTATCCACACTCAACTTTCTACGTTGCAGCTGTGTCTCCCTATTTCATTAAGGGCACCAGCCAGCCTACATTTCTTCCCACGATGACATATTAAACTGTAATAAACTCTTAATTACTGCCACATTCTGAGGCACTGGGCTTCAACACAAGACTCTTCGGGTACATAAGCTATAAATCTAGTGCGTTAGTTACTTTCCTAATGACCAAGACATCTATAGAAGGAGTTCCTTTTAGCTTATGGTTCCAGATAAGAGTCTGTCCTGTCAGGGAGCCATCACCACAAGCAGCAGATATGGAGGAGACAGTAGGATGCTAAGAAGTCATATGATTTACCAAAATCATGAAGAACTGGGTGAATGGTGAATCCTTAACATCTCAAAGTCCGCCACCAGTGACACACTTTCTCTAGCAAGTAGGTGGCACATAAAACTCCCCAAACAGAGCTATCATAAGGACCAAGCTTTCACATGCAGGAGACCATGGGTGAGGGGCATCTCTCTCATATTCAAATAGCCATGAGTCATGAAGCAAGGACGTGGTGGTCACTCACCAAGAACATAGAAAATCATTAGCATAGCTTTCCGCTGCAAGACTCCATGGCACAGAGCAGAAGCCATAATAAATTACAACTGTAGCCAAACATAATGCCATCGTAGGGTAACCATAATTTCATCATGACAGGAAGGGATGTCAAGTTCCAGTAGAAGTAGGGCTAGAGATGTTGGTAAGCTGATGTTCAAGTGATGTGGGCCAGTATCACTAAAGAGAGACATCAGGAGATTGGTCAAGACGTGCTCACAGACCTGGATTCTGCTACAGCATTTCCAAACTGAAGACTATCACTCTACAGTGTGGTAGAGAAAGTTTAATGGGATCGGGGAGGGGGGGGCATCATCTGAGCTCCCTGCAGATCTCAAGGACTCTCAGTAGGAAAAAAAAAAAAAAAAAAAAAAAAAAACATGCTATGAACTTTGGGGCCCTGCCTGATATGTGAGCTGTTCACACGTCTGCTTTCCGTAGTTGCCTCCAAGATTGGTTATCTTGGGAGGGAAAATTCTCTCCCACGTGCTTTGCAGAGCAGTGTCTCCCATCTTCAACTAAAGTACTGAAGTCAGTGCAGCTAGAGATAAAGTGTCCTAGTCTCTGTGTTCTCTTCTTGCAGGTGTTGGCAGTCACTCTGATACAATCCATATCAGGTTCAAGTGTATACCAAAGTTAGCAGCCGTTTTCGGTGAGAAATGCCCATTCTATGGCAAAGTGGATGGCATCTGTAATAATGAAGGATCTGCATGCTGCATGATACCTGTAAATCAGACTAATATATAGAACACTGAAGCCATGTGAAGGATATTTTGCCATTATTTCAATAAAGTGAAACTCCCTTTGGGGAAAAAAATGTGCTTTTTTGAAATTAAAGCGAGTCCTGTGTCTTCATTTGAAATAGAGTAATAAATGTGGGGATGGAGTATGAGTCTTGGGAACAAACAAGAGCCAGTGCATTCAACCTTCTCAGACAGAGGAAAGATGGCCAGGCCTTAAATAGTGTTACCTTTGACATCCAGCCCAAGCTGCTGCCTAGGGCAAGGCTGGGTCTGTGGACCTCCAGCAGCCAGTGTCTGAGTTGATGTTCATCGTTCCTGTTACCAGTGAGGACTGTGAGGTTACCCAGAGACTGGTCAGTCACCTGAGTGTAACCACGTCTGATTACATAGTTCTGCTGCAGCTGGAGTCTGTGCTGATGTCCATGGCCTGTGTTGCCACCAGGTGGTGGTATAGGGAAGGTCATGGAAATCATACATGTTGAAATCCTTGGTGAGGATCCGCGCTGAGCCTGCCCAGCCCTTCCCTGGCCATGAGATAGCTGACCCTGCCCCTCGCTGTACACTATGGCAGGATAGCTGGCTCCACACCTCATGGGAGAGCTGCCCCAACTCTGAAGAGATGGTCCCACCCCTCAACACTCCCGTAGAAGAGCTGGCTCTGTCCCTCACCTGAAGGGACTAGTCTCAGCGTCCAATTCTGTCACCATCCAAGCCCAAATCCGGGCCTTGGGTTGGCCTACCCTAACATCTACCCCATCTATGACCTGCTGGAGCTCATGAAGGAACTAGTCCTGCAGAATGAAAGCCGCAAGATCTCCATGACTCAGGACAACAGCAGGATACCTGACAGGAGTTTCAGAAAAGGTCCGGGGATGATGTGTGCCAGAGGCCAGAGGTCTTGAACCAGATAGATCAATGATTCATTGCAATGGACATTTGTGGGTGGGGCTGATTGGACAAAAGGGACTATGTGACACACTGCAGCTCCTAATGCCACTAGGACAAATGAAGAGATGTTGAAGAGGCAGGAGAGATGGAGGAGCGAAGTGAGGTTTTTTGTTTGTTTTGCTTTGTTTTTAATTATTTTGAGGGGTTTCTTTTGGGGAGATACTACAGGATTGAGGGGTGGATATGATTGGACTGGGGAGTAGGATTAGGGTGTATGATGTGAAACTCCCAATAATCAATAAACAATTATAAAAATTATAAATTTATTATTATAAAACAATAGTGTCAGCAGGGCACTCACCTTTAATCCTAGCACTTGGGAGGCAGAGGCAGGAGGATCTCTCTGAGTTTGAGGCCAGCCTGCTTACAGAGCAAGTGCCAAGACGGGCTTCAAAACTACACAGAGAAACTCTGACTCGAAAAACCAAATAATAATAATAATAATAATAATAATAATAATAATAATAATAATAAATAGTGTCATGGGGCAATAGTAAGGGTGACATTGACTCGGATGGAGGACACCTGAGTGGAAGTCAGGAAACGTGTACTGTGAGTCACAAAGTGTACTTTTGAGACAAGCTATTACCAAATCCTTTCTTTTGTTCTTTTAAAAAGAATATGATGATAGGATGTCCCAGACGGCTCGTGGAGTCCCTGCAACGGCCTGGGGAGTCAGGCGGGCGGTTACGGCGGATAAAAGGCTCACAAGACATAGTAAATAAACATAAGGGTAAACATTTATTACTTAAAAAGAAATAGAAAAACAGAGAGACAGAGATAGACAAATATAAAGACAGAGAGACAGAGAAAAACGTGTGCACACGACAGGAGAGAACCACACAAGAGAGAGAGAAAGATGACGAAGGGGGAGGTCAGAAGTGGTTGGGTGGGCGTGGTTAGTTCTTAAAGTGGCGGCAGAAGACTAACACTTTCTCTTTAAAGAAGTTGGCTTTTATTCTATCGACTCCTTCACCTGACTATTACCCACACTAATACGGAAAGCATTCTGCTTTGTTCAGTGTCTGTCAACTTATAGATTCAACTACATGTGCTTTGTTTGCTGTGTGTTATGATGTTTGGACACTCTTCAAAGTAAAACAGGAAAATATATACAGGGGGATGAAAGTCTATGACTCCATCCACAGTCAGTCACTGCAGAGTCCCCTAGAAGAATCCCTGTGGCATGGTGTGCAAACGATAGCGTGGTGTGCAAACTACAGCGTGGTGTGCAAACTAGATAGCCCCAAGTTTCCTCCTCTTTTGAGTTTGCACACTTCAACAAACAATGCTCTTCCTCCTTGGTCATCGCAAGGACAGTTGTCAAGCAACTAGGGGCTTACTCGAGACAAAAATAAAAGCCCAGAATTTATCTAAACCAACCCATTTAAACTAAAGCCCACGCCCCCTGTTAGGTTGGGAGCGCAGGTCCCAGCCCCCAGGCCTGGTCTGGACTTCAAATCCCAGCAGGCCAAGTCCTGACCCCTCCCCAGGGTACTTAAGTGATCCCCCAAAAGAAGAACACGTGGTCTCCCTTTCTTCTTCCGGGTGTCACGTTTCTGCAGCTTCCGGATTTCCCCCTCTGGGCCACCCGAGAGCACAGAACTCCCATTAAACCTGGATGTTTCTTAATTTGGCTTGTTTAGATTTGGCTTGACTGGGAATTTTTGCGTCGTCAGCTAATATTAAGAAATATTCCTAACACCCCCCTGTTGTAATTTGAATGAACTTGGCCCCCATAATCTCATAGGGAATGGCACTATTAGGAGGTGTGTCTTGGTTGGAGAGGGTATGGCCTTGTTGGTGGAAGTGTGTCCTTGTGGGGGCAGGCTTTGAGGTTTTTTTCTGCTCCAGATTCCACTAAGTGCGTCACTCAGCTTCCTGTGACCTGCATATCAAGATATAGCCAGCACCATGCCTGCCTGCTTCCCATCATAATGCTAATAAACTGAATCTCTGAAACTGTAAATGAACAACCCCAGCTAAATGTATTCTTTGTAAGAGTTGAAATGGTCATGGTGTCTCTTCACAGCAATAAAACCCTAACTAAGACACTCCCTTATCTCTCAGTTTCCCAAGAAGTCTCAAAGTAGCTCTGCTACGTGTTTCACGTAATCACACCCAACTGACCATTACACAAACAAATAAAAAAGGAGTTTCATCTAGAAAACATAAGCATCCAGAATCTTCCTTGAGCCAAGTCCTAACACTGTCACTCAGCCAAGTTAATAAATAACCTTAAATATCAAACTATCTGGGTTGCCACATCGCCAGTTACACATTCTCCTGGGCATCCTGTTCACAGCACATTAAAAAGACAATTTATCACCTGTGACCTCCACACCTTAATAAACCCAGTTGGCTTTAGCCATTAAAGAAAAGCTTATCAGAGAAGCATCTTCCACTGAAACCACCCGAAAGGACACTCTGCTTGCACAGAACAGAGCTTGGATCTCCATCACTAACCGCAAACGTGCACGCAAAAGCTACGGAAAGTCAAGGACAACGTGCCCCTGTGGAGCACTCTGCCACAGAGCGATGCATTGGAAACCAGGGCTGAGATGTTTGCAGTGAACATCGGCAACAAGAAAGATGTCTGATGTTTAAGAATTACTGGCAAGTGAGGTGAATAAGTAAATAAATGTGGAAGAAAATGTAAGTGGATAAAGTCTAAGAAGTAAGAGGTGAAGGAAAAGAAGATAAAACAGATTCTTCACACACTCAAGAAATTCTCTGATGAAACAAAGTAGAGAAAGATGGGGGAGGTGGGGGGGGGGGGACCAGTACTGCAATATCTAAGAATTCTTGATGAAAATGTTACTATACATAAAGAAATAAATATTTTCTAAACTGAAAGAAAATTTTCAGTAAAAAATATTTTACTGATATTCTGAGGTTTTAAAACTTCAGAATCTATATTTCACAACGATTGAGTAAATACTTAGCATTATCTCTATTTTAAAGGAAAAGAACACTAGAGTACAGAAAGCTTAAATATTATTACTTAAAGTTACATAACTAATACATAGAAAATTTTGCATAATCAACCAGAGAGCCTAATTCTCTAAGATCCATGTAATTGTCTCCCTAATTGTCCTTAGGATATCGACAACGAACACGAGAAAGAAGATGTGAGGCTAAAGTTCCTTTCGAGTCCACCAGCCGTCAGCCTTCTGACAGGAATTGTGTGTCTTCGAGACCTCTAAGCCTTCCCCCTACATCCTACCCGCTCCATGAGCATCACTATGAACTAACCAGCATGTCCCCACTCTGCAGAGCAGATGCTAGCCAAATCATGGAGGCTGGCTGACCTCCTATAGCTGTCACCTGTAGAAGCTCCCAGGGCGGTCCCGGAAGGCACTTAGTCAACTTCATCTTTAGTCCCCAAAGATAAGCTTACAGAATGTTCACTGAGCCCTCACACTGACTGCCTTCGGGGAGCAGCGTTTCTTTAAGAGTATAGAGAATACCTTGCAACGCTTGCCCAGTTTGAGGGGTCGGGGAACAGTGAAGGAGAAAATTCTTTAAAGAGGGGAGACAGCTGCAGCAGAGAGAACTTTCATCCCTCAGCCATCTTAGCCCCTGTCCAGGGAGGGGTGATGTCTAAACTACCCTGTAGGAACGGGAGGCTGCCAGGCCTCCTCTCAAAGGCTCTAGGAGTCATTTTGGCCAGAGACAGACTAGCATGGGCTATGCTGCCAGAGAACATTTAGATTCTCTAACCCGAAAAGCTCAGAAACCCAGGCCTGAGACACAATTGGGGCCTTCCACAAAGAAAACAAGATCCATGCAGAGCTAAACCTGAACACTTAAGAACAGCATTGGCAATGCCTGGGGACACACAGCAGGAGGTCTAGTTAATGGAGCTTTACCGGGGCTCATCTGTGAGATTGTGCACAGTGTAGGCTCCTTACAAATACCGCTGCCATCCACCCTCCTGAGGATCCTGAGACTCTCAGCCTCCCAGGAGTGGCGGGTCCTCTCAGCAGTCTGAGAACTTTCTGTCCACCATGAAGACTCTCTGCTTACTGCTGCTGGCATGCTACTTCCTCTTCTCCTATACCACCCCAGGTAAGCCTGCCGACCTGCCCAGGACAAGCATCATGGAGGCAGAAAACCTGACCGCAGGGAAGTGATCCTGGCAGGAATTCAGACCAAGTCATAGGCAGACCCCAGTCCTAGGCAGGACGTGGAGGAAGTGCCCTGTAAGGAAGAGATTCCACCTCATCCACACAGAGGCAGCTTCTGACCCACAGACAAGAATTTAGACACTCATCAAAGCCACTGAAAGGTGTTCCCCAGGTGCCCCGACTCAGCCAAGTTGCCACCTCCCCACCAACTATGCCAGATAAAACGGGGACTGGAAAGTCCCCCAAATGTTCAAGCAGTCAGGAAGCCACAGGTGGTACTCAGTTTCCTGGAACACATACCCAGATTATGCCCTGGGGAATGTGTCCATTCCTGCACGGATGCTTCTCAGCCAGCTGCAGAAGATCTTCACACACCCTGAGCCAAAGCCACCGGCTCAGGAGAAAGTGGGTTCCAGCAAGAGAAATTAAAGACGTAGTTTCCCAATCTGTCACTTCTGTTGATCCAGATCAAGTCACAAGTGTCTGGCCCTGCTTTTCCTCATCTGCACAACGAAGGTTCCAGAAACCATAGCTGTAAATCTCTGGGAAGGATCAGTACCCTTTCCTCACGGCTCGCTCTCTTTAGCCGAGAGATGTGGCCATTGACTTAAGACTCAGCCTCATGTACGTGCATTCGCTCCCAGAATCTCTCCCTCTGAGCCCCTCCATCTCACAAAGCTACTCGGGAAATTTCAGTTTCACGGATATTTGATAAAGAAAGCTAAAACCATCCACATTTTAGCATAGTTCTACACTGGTCTTTTTATTCATTTTTTCCTTTATCCTGTGCCAGGTTATGTTTGGCCTCCATGACCTGAACGTCCTTGTCAGTTCTTCCTTGTGCAGTGTTCTTTCTGATGAAAAAAGCACGCTCCTCCCTGCCCTGTGCCTGTGCTCACAGTCCACCCTCTACTCTTCTTTTCCTCCACTGGAGCCCTTAGTCAGTATTTCCTGCTACATTTCTGGCTGTATAATCAGTTCCATAGCCTCGCCGGCGTCATTGGTTGGGAATGGAGGCCAGCACAGAAGAGAGAGGACAGCGTGTCTCTCTGAATACAGCTATAAGCTGCCTCCCTAAAGCTTACAGCTAAGTAGTAAAAGAAACCATTTGTCTTCAGTTAAAGTCGCTGGTAAAAAAGAAATTGATCCCATTAATCTGAAGATCTCCTTTTATACATTGTTTAAAGGCCAACGCCTTTAAACACCTTCCTAGAACTTGATGTGCAAAACCACAGATTTCAAAAACTCAGCAGAATGTGAGCTGATTGTGGGTGGATAAGGAAAACTTGTTGAATTTCTGAGCCCTGGCACCTGTTCTAAATTTAAAGGGGAAAAACATTCTTCTAAGGAATAAGTGTAAATATAAGCACATAAATTACCTATTCAGAGGAACAACCGGCATCATATTAGACATAAGGTAGACTGTACAATCAAACCTCCCAGTTAAATGAGAAGCCATGATTCACACCAGAGACTACACTGCAGCCCACCAGGGACACAGTGCGTAGCATACTTCATACGGCCTTCATTACCTGTGACACTATTACACTTCTTTTGTGACTTAGTTTTTCTTTGCAGCAGCTTTTAAAACACTTGCCTTAGTCTGCATTTTTAGTGATTTAGCTATATGTCATGGGGAGTTTCTTTTCCAGTCCCGACTACTTGGTATTCTGTGGGCCTCATGTACCCAGGTGAATGTCTCTTTCTCTGAAAATGAGAAATTTTCTACTCTGATTTCATTGAAATAATGTCTATCTTTGACCTAGAATTCTTCTTTTATGTCCACAATTCATTGATTTGGTCTTTTCTGTTATTTTTCTTGGAGAAAAGTCAACAAACATCTCTTCACACCAGCTAGGCAACCAATGACAATCTGAAGAAAGAATTCAACACAACTCCAAATTGAAGAAACAATAAGTTTATTTTGCTTACCTGCAATGGGGTGGGGGGAGTGCCAGCCAATCATGGGTGACCACCTCACAGAAGCTCTTTCATGGAGTTCCACATTCACTTAGCCTTCTATATCATATATAGTCTAGCATGTCCTCACCAGCTCCTGGAGCTGGGCGCAGGGAGGAGGAGTATTGGGTGACATCACATGTGAGAGTCCCATGATATTACTGATCTTCTGCTATGGTATGTCACAGCCCCATTTCCATTAGCACACACCTCCATCTGTTTGATTCTCTTGTTGCCATGACAAGCATTTTGGCTGTCAATCTAACTGCCTCTGCTCCAGAGAACCAGGACATGCCCAACAGAAACTATTCTACCTCAACATCACTAAGCAAGTATACCCCTGGCCAGTGTGCATCCAGGTGGGGAAGAGTCAAACTTTCTCAATATTTTTAATAAACTTTAACAATACCTAGAAATGTCTGTGAGACTATTGCCTCCTTAATCTGAAACTGTTTTATTTTCCAACTCTATTGGTTATAAATAGAATGAAAGTCATCAAAGATAAAGATAATCTTTCTGGGAGATGATACAGCAGAAACATGAATTTTGGAATGTGGCTGAATTTAACTTGGTTGTGATGGAATAATGGGCAATTTATTCACTCTCTCTATGCCTCAGTTTCCCTGTCAGCAAGTTAGGTAAAGCAATGTATTCCTTGGATGGCTAGAACAATTCAAATTTATTAGTCAACATGAAGGGAAAATGAGCAGCCTTGGGGTATGAGAACTGGGGAGATCTGATGACCTGGGCTCCCCCGCTGTCATATGAATGTAAGGATTGTGTTTCTTCTCCTCCTATGAAGACTGTCATTAGAATTTTGATGGGGACTGCCTTGACTCTGTAGATCATTCTCAGTGTTGTGGCCATGTAAACATGAATAAATCTGCTGATCTCCAAACATGGGAGATCATCCTAACTTCCAGTGTCTTCAACTGTCTCTTTCATTGCTTTAGAACTCTCACTGTAGTGGTCTGTAACATCTTGGATTAAGTGTATGAGTTTAGACATATTTTAGAGGCTGAGTGAGCTTCCTTTCCTGATTTCTTTCTTGACAAGCTCTTTATTGGTGTATAAGAAAGTAAAAAGAAAAAAATCTGTTGATTATATAGCCTACTATTTCTCTGACTATGTGTATTATATGTAAGAGTCTTCCAATCGACTCAAGTCTTTCAAGTATGGGATCATGTCATCTGCAAATAAGGATCATTTCTTTCCTTTCTTATTTCTCTCTCTTCCCTGTTGCTAAGAGCCCAAGCACTCTATTGACTAAGAGTGGTGTGAACGAATACAATTGTCCCCTTACTAATACTAAAGATATTACTTTCAATGCTTCTCCATTCAGTATAATGTTGGCTGCTGACTTCCCACACATAAACCATACTATAATGACACACCCCTTCTATTTCTAGTCACTCAGGGCTTTTTTTTTAATCATCAATGTGTGTTAAATTTTATCAAAGTCATTTCTTGCATCTACTGACATGGTTATGTAATTTTTCTCTCAGTTATATTTATGTGCTATATTGTTTTTGTTATTCTGCATATATTGAACCACTCTTGGGTCCTAGAATGAAAACAACTTCATAATCACAAAGGAACTTTTTAATGTTTGTTTAATTCATTTAGGAAATTGTAATTTATACTCACCAAGGAGTTGCATATAGCTTTTTTCTGTGGTTGTTCTGCCCTGTGGTGGTTTGAATGAGATGCCCTCCATATTCTTGGGCATGTGGATACTTAGTCCCCCAGTTGGTAACCATTTGGGAAGGTTTAGAAGGTATGATCTTGCTAGAGGAAGTGTATTACTAGAGGCAAGCTTTGAGGTTTCAAATCCTAATCCTAACCCTAGTTGGCTCTCCCTGCTTCCTCCTTGTGGCTTGAGATGTGAGCTCCCAGGTGCTTCTGCCGCCAAGTCTACTTGATGCCACGCTTTCTTGTCTGATAATAATGGTCTCTCATCCATCTGGAAGTATAAGTCAAAAACCCTTTCTTTCTAAAAGTTGTCTTGGTTATGGTATTTTATCACAGCAATAGAAAAGTAATTAAGATACATTCCTACTTGATTTTATATCAGAAGAAAATTATTATGGAGAATTAACTTGGAAGTATTCTTTTCCTATTTTATAAGCTATTTTATAAGCTAGTTTGAGAGCTATTGGTGTCTGCTCTTTAAATACCTCATGAAATGATTCAATGGCACTCTACTATTGGGCTTCTCTTTGTTGGAAATCTACTGCTTCAATATCATTGATTATTGTATTAGCAATCTATTTAGGCTGCTTATATCCTTTCAATTCAGTTTTGACAAATCAAAATTTTATGAATTTATTCATTTTTTTCTAAATTTTATAATTTGTGGCAAGTATTCTGCAACAACCTCTGGTGGCATCTTTTGCATCTTTTATCTCTAATTTGATTGGCTTCTCATTGCTATTTCTTTTAATTAATGTGACTAAAAATTTGTCTACTACACTTATCTTCCCTAAGATCCAATTCTTTTTGTTGACACATTGTTTCTTTGGTTGAAATTTCATTAATATCACCTGTTGCAGACATTTCTACCTTGCCTATAGTAGAAGCTCCTCTACTTACTCAGTACCAAGAAATAAAAGGGATAAAAAATAGATATTGCATAAAACATACATATTTGTAAAAGGCTATGTAGATACCCAAGGATTCTAAATACTTGTTCGTATTTAGGTTACCTTCCCAATTAAAGATAAGCATTTAGAATCATTCCATCATGAAGCTGGAGGTGCAATAAGCATTCTGTAAGATTCTTCTCAGCACTGAACTTCTTCCATGACAGGAAATAAGAGGTAGAAGTGGACTTTTGCAGAGTCTGGTTGACTATGAACCTACCTGATATCAGCATTTCATTGACACTATTGCAAGTTACAACAATTATGGACGATATGAGTAAGAATGACGATGATATAGAGGTAGGATGTGAGCTAGAGATCAGAAAATAATGCTTCTGTTATCTGTCAAGATGTTTCTCCAAATGATGGATGAGATATAGGAAGCCAATTTCCTTTCTTTCCCTTTCTATCTCCATGCCAGCACAGTGTACTTAAATTTCTGTGATATCAGAGAGTTTCTACACATGTCTTGTTCTATGTGTGATCCACAAGAAAAATATAGATATTGAGCATTGGCACTGCGACTAGTGAAATTTCATATTTTTAAAGGGTGCATTAAGTTTGGGGCTACCATATTGAACTCAGCAAATACATAAAGAACAGACTTGAAGCAACAAAGACTCTTTTGCCTTTGGCTAGTGATACACACAAAAAAATACTTTGAAAATATTTGTGTATGTTTCCTGTCAATCAAATCAAAGTCATGCCAATCTAAATACTTCATTTACTGTTAATTAATTGCAAATTTTATGTCTCCAAAGAGCTATAACACTCTGGGCTACCAGGGGATTGTGGCTTCTGAGCATGGATTTTTAGAGAACTTGAGTCAGCCTACACATTACCAGAAGATGTGGGTAAAGCTGTGGCCTGATGGCTACTTACCAGGGGTACCACAGAATAATTTTGTCCTGAGCTAGCTACTGCTAAAGAATAATCTAGTATGCTTATCATGTATTCTGTAATATTCCACAGAAGGCAGAATAAATACCAATTTCAGAAACTTGTGAGATTTTCACAGGGTAACCATGATATCAATATAAAAATAAGGATTATAGGTTTCAGTGGAATTGGTGGTGGAAGAATCTGGAAACTTGGACTGGAGTCAGAAAAATCAATCAGTCTAATAAAAAGAGAGAAATGGGACATTTCAGGATAAGTTCATGGATCAGTAATGCTTGCAGCATTGGAAAGTAGAAGGTATTGCATCTGGGGGATAACAGTAAGATGGGATAATAATGGTATTGGGGGGAAAACTTGGGTCTCAACATCAAAATTAAAAGCTACACTCAGAACCCTGCTGCTCATCCTTGGCAAGTGACCTCCGCATTGGTGTGATTTTATTACCAATTTCAGGACGATTGCTTGGAAGAGAAAATTATCAACCAACTCAGACAAGTCATCTAGCTTGCATTCGCCAAATGTTCTCAAGAATTTGTCACTGTGGCCAGGAATCTAACAGATACCGGCTTTCTCCTTGCAGCTGTTGGAGTTCTAACAGGCTTGGAAGGAAGAAGAGAAGATTACCTATGCCACCAAAAAGGAGGACACTGTCTCCGTTCCAAGTGTGCTCCTTCTGCCTCCATCGTGGGCGCCTGTACACCAGACAGACCCTACTGTTGCAAGAACAAAGAATGATTGGAAGGAAGAAGGCAGATGTCAAGTGACAGATGTATAATTGATGTTTTAATAAAGGAAACACTTTTTAAGCCTACCTACTTCATAGCATAACCTGGAGACTTTCTCTTAATAATTTGCACTGCTTGTCCATTGTCCTTATGTCTTTCTCTCTTAACTTCTTAGGATATTGGCACAGCCATGAGAAATGAAAAAAAAACACTGGATTTCTGTGATACTGCTTCATTTCCTGGTCCTCAAACATTCCCATTAACTCCCGATACCATCTATTTAACAGCATCTCTTTAGAACAAAACAGGAAATTGTTTCTTAAAGAAGTCACGCCTCTGCTCACTGCCAGCAAACAGAGCCTGTGTGAAAAAGTGTGGCTACCAAGAACCTAGAATTGACTCCCATCTTTGTGGGTGTAAAAGTGCTTTTTTTAAAGCTTTCTTAGGCTTTATGTGGATGTATGTTGCAGAAAGTTTGAGCGCTATTTGTAATCAGAGCTGCATCTTCATTTCCTGGCTACCCAGACCCAAATAATCACATGAAAACTTTATTAATTACAACACTGGCTGATCACTCAGGTATATTTCTAGCTAGCTCTTACATCTTAAATTAACCCATTTCTATTAATCTGTATATCATCATGAGGCTATGGCCTACCAGTCAGGTTCTGGCATCATTCTCCTTCAGCAGCTACATGACTCTGCCTTCTTTCTCCCTGCACTAAGTTTAGATTTCTCCATCTACCTATATTCTGTCTTGCCATAGGCCAAAGCAGCTTCTTTACTAAGCAATGGTAATGAATTATATTCACAACGAGGAGAGAGTGGAAACTTGGATTGGTATGTATAATGAAAACAAGATAGTTTATTTTCTTTATAAAATGAAGAAATAAAGAAAGAGAGAGAGAGAGAAAGAAAGAAAGAAAGAAAGAAAGAAAGAAAGAAAGAAAGAAAGAAGAGATGGGCACAGCATACAGTGAGGAACTGCACACTGCACATCAGGTCTTACTGAGAGAGATGCACAGATGCTTCCATATCTCCTCTTGTGAGAGACAAAGAAGGACTCAGAGACATGTTACAAAACACTCTTGTGCACAGATGGCATGGAACATAGTTTAATTTCCAGATCTTACTGCTTACCTACAGATAACAGAAGGGAGAGAGACTAGGAAACAGTTCCTAAGCAAATCAGTTCAATACAGAATGTGAAATACTCTATCATAAAAAAATGACCTTGTTTTTCATACAAGCCAAAGGTGAGAGAAGATAACAATATTTTACAGTACAAGACAGAAAGGAGCCAATAATAGAATGTAGCTGGTCATGTTAGGATCCACAGTGAGGAAGGAGGTTGTTGAGGACATTCCTACTCAGGAACCAATAGGATTACAAGCCTTAAAGTCACATGTAATCACAGGTGACATTGGTCAATATCAACAACTTGACACCTGAGGTGATAAAAAGTGATTTATAAAAGAATCAAAACAAAGTAATGTAATAGTTAAGTCTTTTCATTTTGCTAGTAACTTAAATGTCTGGGACAACTGCCCAGTGCTGTTCCCCAAGACTGAACAGCCACAGACAATAGTTCAATGAGTAGACATCTGTGTGTCAGTGAGACCATAAGACAAGGGCAGAGAGTAAGGCAGATGGTACCCAGGCTCCATTTAGTTGGCTCTGATAAGGGTCCAGTTGACTGTTATTTTTGGCAAATTCTTGATACACATTTTCATCATTACTTTATTCTAAAAGTCTGTTCTATATACGCAGTAATTTTTTAAATGGTGCCATTTAAATTACAATAACATGAAAGTCTAGGGAAAATAACTCCCTCTACCTTCTATACATGCCCTGTACTATGAAACAAATGGGTACAGACTATGAATGAAACTAACCAATGTGAAATTAGTATAAGTTTTTTTAAATGAACCTTGGAAGTAAACATATTTTTTTTAGATGTGTAAGTTTCCTATGTAGAATTCATGAGCCCTGATTAGACAAGAGGAAAACAACATCGCCAGGATAAGAGCAAAATCTAGGACCACGCAAACAGAGACAGATGACCTTATGATTTGAGATGCCTCCGGATAATGATGTGATGCTTATCTCTAGCTTGCTGCCCCTCCTCATGATTCATCTTCGAGGTCATATAAACCTGACTCCCAACTAATACACTCTGCACTCTGTACTCTGGGTTCGTCTTTGAGCGCAGCTTTCCAGCTCTGGGCTTGTCTTTAAGCAGCTCAGTGTGCAGCGACCATGAAGATCTTCTGCCTTCTGTTGCTGATGTTCTGCCTGTGCTTCTGCCAGACCTACATAGGTAAGTACCAAGGCCTGCAAACGCCCTCATCAGACCTGGGAACGTGGGGTCTAAGAACAGGTGGTCAGTGTGTCTGGGTCTGAGAAACAATCGACAGAAGAACATTCCTGGGGTCAACAGCCCACAGCCAACAGTAATCAGGGTCATCCCTGTGCCCTAGGTATGAATGAAGAGCTAGTAATAGAATTTTCCCAAGATCTTTCACCCCCTTTTGTCATGGTCATCTAGGACATAGTCTTTGTAGAAAGCTTTCTTTCTTACCTGTAGGAAGGTCTATCTCACTGAGAGGACAGATTCCTGCCTGGAGACAGGTAGCCACTCCTTTACTGCCTTTCATGAGACATGATTTCAATATGCTTACCTTGTGGGGAATATGTTGGTTTTTTTTTGCTTTGTTCTGTTGTTCAAGACAGGGTATCTATGTAGCTTTAGAGCCTGTCCTGGAACTACTAGCTCTGGTAGACCAGGCTGGCCTCAAACTCACAAAGATCCTCCTACCTCTGCCTCCCGAGTGCTGGGAGAGGGTCTAGATGACATTTTCCTGTGCACATGTCTGGAGGTGATTGCCTTTTTGAGTAAACTGTGGTGAAAACTCCTTCCATTGAAAATGTCACTTTCTTCTGGGTCTAGGACAAACATTGTAAAATAGTACAGAAGGTGAACTGAGCACTGCCATGAATGTATTCTCTCTGTCTCTGTCTCTCTCTGGGTGTGTGTGTGTGTGTGTGTGTGTGTGTGTGTGTGTGTCTACTTCTGATTGTGAAGGTCACTACTAACTGCTATAAAGTTCCTTGCAATGATGGATTATAACATGTAATCATGAGCCAAACCCTTTCTCCCATAAACTGTTTCTGTCAGACTATTTTGTCAAAACAATTGAAAAGGAAACTACTGCAATCTACAGTCCAAAATCAGAGAGTGATGAATGAGTATATCCTTCCTCAGGTTCTCCATTTTATAAATCCAATGATGCCTGCCCAAGGAATAGTCCCCTCCACAGCTAAATGGCCCTTCCCACATCAGTGAATGAATCATGATCAACTTTCACAGGCATACCAGAGGCCCATCTCCCAAGTGACTGCACATTCTGCCAAGCTGACAATTTAAAACAGCCACAAAACTGACCAAGAATAAAGAGAAGAAATATATAGATGTATAATTGCATTGATGATCTCATTGAGAAAAATAAACAAGAAAAAGCCGTGTGGACCTCTATCAACGTGCTTTCAACACTTTGTTTCTAATGCTCTTCCTAGTAACAATCAAATGCTAGTATTTTACCAGGGAAATTGGAATACACAAAGCATCTTCTTAGAATCATGCCTCCATAGACAGAGCCATAAAAGTATACAAAATCTGGCGCTGTTTACCTACTGAGAATCAGACTGAGTATGGTCATATGTGTGGTTGAAAGTAGATTGATGTCATTACCCTTAAAACGGTCAGAAGCAACAGAGGCCAGAACCCATATAGTGTTGAGAAAGGATAGAGACCCGACTCAATAAAATAGATTTAGTATGAGCAACTGAGTGACTTAGGCTGTGAATCTTCTGGGATGGCAAAAACAAGATGCCACCCCATTTTCTCCTACCTCCATAGCACCACTGGCCCACTGGGTTGTTAGCACTGATAAAAATGCTCTACAGCTAGCGATCATGGTACTTGCTTAATTCCAGCATCTAAGAAGGTAGGGAAAGAGCGCTTCTGTGATTCAAAGACAGCCAGAGTTGCATAATAAACTCCAGGGTTAGTAAGTCTTATAGACTGTGGTCCTGTCTCCAAATGAACAGAAAGGAATTCTCTCCAAGTTCTCATTCTAATGAAATAACCACAAGCTATGTGGCTATTGAGCCCTGGGGTTCTCCCTGGAAAATGATATCAAGAAGGGTCTGATTTTATCAGAAGTCCTGGACATCAGTTATGGAAGTTTTTCTTTAACTGATAAAATTCTCTGTGCACTTTGTGTAGAACTCTCAGACCTTTGTCAAACAAGTTAAAAACCACTGAAGCTGCGTCTCCAGTCTAAGGTTTTCCTGTTCTTTTCTTGTAGACGCGGAAGAATGTATCAAGAACAAAGGAAGGTGTCTCATCCTAAACTGTCCAACATATTTTTATACTCAAGTTGGCACCTGTTTTGAAGGAAGGGGCTACTGCTGCAAAAGCAAATTAATGATTAAAAAGACCAAGGGTCACATGAACAATGTGTAACCATTGCTTTAATAAAGGAAAACATCCATTGAGGTGTATCTTCTTCACAACAAAATGAGCCTTCTGAAAATTTGTATTGAGTTAAGAAAATATGGGTTACATCAAGGCACTTGTAGTGAAGGACAGGTAAATCTAAAACTCATGACTGTTCAAGGGGAAATACGGCCATTTTTAAGCATAGATGATTCCACTTGATTTTTGAAGAAATGTACTATTGAAGACCACCTTTCTTCGAGTAGAAAGTCATCTCAGGTGTCAAGAAGAGGGAACCGGGACATGGAGTCACTTCTACCTAAAAATACTTTATGTCTTCAGGACTTGTTCACATCCAACCACCCAAACCATCCTCCCACCTCCCTGTTATCTGGATGGTTGCCACGTTGCCGCAGGCACGTGCCACCATCACATCCAATTACATTCATTGCATCCAGGTGTCTGAGTCCAGTGGCCACCATTCCCACACCAAGTTATGGTCAACAGAAAGACTACTGTGACAGTCTTCAAAGATAAGAATAGCGTTGCACCTTTAATATACTAACGTATTTCTCACAAGACTCTGAAGAGGCTATGTATTTAGGAGTTGGTGAGCAGAGAATAAGAAGAATTCTGTGTGCTAAAATGGAGAGAGAAACAGAGGCTGCTACTTTTTTAATAGTGAGCACTTTAGACTTACAGCATCATCCCAGCAACTACACATAGAATTTGAGTTCTTTCTACATCACTGTGGTACAGCAATAGATGTAAAAATCTCTGCTAGATAAAACTATATTATTAAATTTAACCTCATCCAAATTTGAGGGGACAGTTTGCAACATCTTTTGCCCTTAATATGAGTTCTCACACATTATATCCAAGTTAACTTCTATAAATCAGGAAATGAAAATAGTATTTTGGAAAACAATGTGCAACCTTATGAGTAACACTGTGTGATCCATCTTGACATACTATTTGGAAATCGAGGCCCACTACATATGCAGAAGCACAAACTAAGAAAAAATTAATACAAGCAAGGCCTTTAACTAGAAGGAGCCATCGCCATTTCCTTAGCCAAAGAAAGGTAGATTTCCTCAGAAGCGGTTAGAGAGTGATTCTTGGGGAATAAATTTAGGTGATCAAAGTTTCCAGGTTCAGAAAGGGCCATGTAAAAGGCAGGTCTTTCTGAAGGCACAAAGCAAGGTACCTTAAGCAAGCCTTTGTAAACTCACCTAGGGTCTTTGTAAGGTAGATACAGAATAACTCCACCTACCCCAAATATAACAACAAAAAGCCCTTGTTTCCTGGTCAATACCCTCACTATCAATTCTACTCTTTAATTCAGATATTCCTGGGATGGAATCCTAGGTTTCAGGTTTCTGTCTGTTACCTTATATGCTATATTAAATCAACAAATAATAGATTGTGAAACCTCAGACAATAAAACTAGAATGAACTATGGTATGAAATCTCTACAACATTGCTCAGGAAGACAGTTCTGTGACTATGATCCAAACAGGAGAAGTGTTTAGAGCATCAATAAGCAAATGAGGGTAAATCAAACTAAAATAAGGTTTTGCATGAGAAATGGCAATAACAATGTAAGAAGAACACCGTGAAATAGTTGAGGTGTGAGAAAATCAAATATCCAATAAGTGTGCACCATCCCACATTATAGTAGGAAATAAGACAAGGCAATAGGAACACAGGACTGACATCAATTCAAACACTGTTGAGAGCCTTAGCATATTTATTCATAGACAGATATGAAAATGACAATGTCAGTGAAACAATGCTCAGCATCACTAATCACTAGAGAAATTAAAACCCAAATGAGGTACCACCTCATTCTTACTCTAATCTCATAGATTTTTCATTTTCTTTTTTTAAAATTTTATTTAACTTTTTATTTATTTCACATACTGAACACAGTTACCCCTCCCTCTTCTCCTCCCAGCCCTTCCCCCCAAACTCACATTTAACCACTTCCTCATCAACTCCTCCATCTCCATTTAGAAAGGGTCAGGCCTCCCAGGAGCTTGAACAAAACATGGTACAGAAAGTTGGCCACTTCACTCTTATTAAAATGAGCACCATCAGAAAAGTAGAGTGAGAGAGGATGAAGATGCACAGGTGGATGACCACCTCCCCGCTGCTACAGGCGGTGACATCACTACTGTTATTATACAAACATTAGCTATTATGTGTTTGTTCTACAGAATGAGTTCCAGGGCAGAAAACTGTAGTTGCCTTGACCTGACGGATCAAGCTTTGTACCCAAAGAATTGAGAGAAAATTTGCCCAAATTATATCTGCACTCATTCACTAGATCATTATTCACAATAATCAAATTGTGCTATCAGCATCAGTGTAGCTTGATTGGATAAGGAACAAGGAAAACGGGAAATATATACACAACAGAATAGCATTCCAACATTAGAAAGAATAGATTTCTGCCAGCAGCAAGTTGATGATGGTTCTGGAGTACATGAACCTAAACAAAATCTGCCAGAAAATACACACAACCACAGGAAGGGGTGAAAATGTCACACTCAGGAAACAATAAATTAAATTAAAAATTAAAAATGGCTTAATGGTGAAGGAGCATGTAGGAATAAGAGGATGGTGGCCATAGAATGTATACTTTCAATTAAACAGGAGGAATATAGGAATATCTCAGAATATGTTGCAGCTGCATGATTATATCCAGTGATAGTATAAAAGACAATTGGGATAGTGAATCTCACCTGTCATACCAAAGACAGTGGAGACAATGAGTCTGGCTTACTAATCCTATACCATGAATTTATATTAAAATATCGCATACGCTATTCTGGTTGTCACTTTTCTTTTTAGAAAATTTTTTTCAATTTTTCTTTATATTTTAGAATTGAACACATGTGTATAATGAAATATGATCACATTTACCCCCATTTCTCTCCCGCCTTCTAACTTTATGCCCCGAGTCTGAGCCTTAGGCTTCTGGAGGTGAGTCTCTCTATCGTTGAAGGTTTCCATTCAGTAACACGGACAATCAACTGGAAAATGGGTTTCCTGAAGTCCTACATTTAGGCCTCTATTTTGCCAAGTGGTACTAGTAGTAACCTTCCAGTATTGCGACTTTTATCAGTTTGAAAAGCATTCCAAATATGAGATATTTGGGGGCTGGAGAGATGGCTCAGTGGTTAAGAGCATTGCCTGCTCTTCCAAAGGTCCTGAGTTCAATTCTCGGCAACCACATGGTGGCTCACAACCATCTGTAATGAGGTCTGGTGCCCTCTTCTGGTCTACAGACATACACACAGAGTATTGTATACATAATAAATAAATAAATATTTTAAAAAAATGAGATATTTGGTCACCACAGACTTGCCTCCTTAAGGGATTAACATTGGTCAAAGTTCTGATACCTCTAGAGCTACAACATTCTACTCTAGAGTCATTGGCATCTATGAATTCATCAAATATGGCTAATTCCAAAAATTTTCAGACAATATAGAAAACTCATCTGTAAATTATTAAAAGAGAATAATGGAAAAGGAAGGGTTTAATTAGTTAGGGCAGCGTAGAGGAAAGGCATGGAGAAGGATAAAGATTTTTCAGAGAATTCAGGTAGAAACCTACAGCTGTAGAAGTATTCTTCCATATATGTAGAGCTACATGTTTCGATATAGGCTGGAGAACTATAAAGAAGATGATGAGAGGGTTAAAAAGCTTTAAAGAAGGAAGATTGATCAAAATTAAACAATGAAAGTGGAAAGGGATGCATTAATGGTGAAAGGGCATGAAGGGAGGGAAGAGGGAAAAGATCAATCAAAAAGTCTGCATGAAAATGGCATGATGAGCACAGCCCCTCCCCCCTCAGCTTCTGTGGCAGGGTCTTCGGTGTTCCACGGGACTCCTCCCTGCCCCCACTGCCGCCGCCCTTTGGTCTCCTGGGTCCTTGGAAACACCAGCTATCGCTGCTGCAGTACTAAGGAGTTCTATCCAGAGAGGTGAGTGGGTGCTTGCCAGAGCCGTCTGTCCTGGAAGAGAGCACCGCCCCTCCCCACTCAGCTTCTACAGCAGGGTCTTCGGTGTTCCACGGGATGCGTCCCGCCTCCCTGCCATCACTGCTGCCACCCTTTTGTTTCCTGGGTCCTGGAAACACCAGCTAGCCCTGCTGCAGTGCTGAGGAGTTCTACCCAGAGAGTGCTGAGGAGTTGTATCCAGAGAGTGCTGAGGAGTTTCATCCAGAGAGGAGGAGATGGGCAGGCGCCAATGCAAGAATTCCTCCAACAACCTGAAAGGCAACATGAGATCACCAGAATCCAGGGATCACGAAACTAGAATTGAACACCCTACTCAGAAGAAATAGAAGAAATCAACTCTAAGCGGATCTTATGAAAATAATAGAGGAACTTAAACAGGACGTGAAAATCTGCCGTAAAGAAATGCAAGCTAAGTATAACAAAAAGATTGAGGAAATGAGTAAAGAAAAAGAAGAGAATTATAACAAAAAGTTTGAAGAAATGAGTAAATCCGTAAATGAAATTCTGGGAAACCAAGAAAAAACAATCAAACAGGTAATGGAAATAGTTCAAGATTTGAAAACTGAAATGTAGGCAATGAAGAAAACACAAACTGAGGGGCCGGCTGGCTATGGAAAATCTAGGTAAATGAACAGAGACTTCAGAAACAAGCATAACTAACAGAATACAAGAGATAGAAGAAAGAATCTCAGACTCTGAAGACACCATAGAGAAAATAAACGCTCTGACCAAAGAAAACAGCAAATCCAACAAATTCTCATCACAAAACATTCAGGAAATGTGGGACACAATAAAAAAAACTAAATCTAAGAATAATAGGGGTAGAAGAAGGAGAAGAATTGCAGATCAAAGGTCCAGAAAATATATTCAACAGAATTATAGAAGAAAATTTTCCCCCAACCTAAAGAAACGATGTCCCTATGAAGGATCAAGAAGCATACAGAACACCGAATAGACTGGATCAAAAAAAAAATCCCCTCGCCATATAATAATCAAAACACAAAACATTCAGATTAAAGAAAGAATATTAAGAGCTGCAAAAAAGATCAAATAACTTATAAAGGTAAACCTATCAGACTTACACCAGACTTCTCTATGGAAACCATGAAAGCAAGAAGGTCCTGGATAGAGGTACTGCAGAAACTAAGAGACCATGGATGCAAGCCCAGACTACTATACCCAGCCAAGCTATCATTCACTATCAATGGAGAAAACAAAATATTCCAGGATAAAAACAAATTTAAACAATACGTAGCTACAAATCCAGCCTTACAGAAAGTATTAGAAGGAAAATCACAACCCAAGGAATTAAACATTCCCAACACCGCCTACAATAACTCAGACATCTAGCGACCCTTCACAAGCACAACTCAAAGAAGGGAAACACATACACTCTTTACTACCCAAAAAATAAATAAAATAAATAACCGGAGGTCAACAACCACTGGTCATTAATATCACTTAATATCAATGGACTCAATTCACCTATAAAAAGGCACAGACTTAGAGATTGGATACGAAAACAGGATCCAACATTCTGCTGTTTACAAGAAACACGCCTCAACCACAAAGACAGACATCTACTCAGAGTAAAGGGCTGGGAAAAGGTTTTCCAAGCAAACGGACCTAAGAAACAAGCGGGTGTGGCCATTCTAATATCTAACAAAATTGACTTCAAACTAAAATCTATCAGAAGAGATGGAGATGGACATTTCATACTCATAACAGGAACAATTCATCAGGAGGAAGTCTCAATCCTGAATATCTATTCCCCTAATATAAAGGTACCCACGTATGTAAAAGAAACACTTCTAGAACTCAAGGCAGTCATCAAACCACACACTAATAGTAGGAGACTTCAACACACCTCTCTCACCAATGGACAGGTCAATCAGACAGAAACCTAACAGAGAAATAAGAGAATTATTGGAGGTATTGAATCAAATGGACTTAACATATATCTATAGAACATTCCACCCAAATAGGAAAGAATATATCTTCTTCTCTGCAGCCCATGGAACCTTCTCAAATATTGACCACATACTCGGTAACAAAGCAAACTTTCACAGATACAAAAAAAAATATTAGTAACCACCTGTGTCTTGTCAGATCACCATGGATTAAAGTTAGAATTCAACAACAATGCTACCCCCAGGAAGCCAACAAACACATGGAAGTTGAACTGTCAACTATTAAATCACCCCTGGGTCAAGGAAGAAAGAAAGAAAGAAATTAAAGTCTTCCTTGAATTTAATGAAAATAAAAACACAACATACTCAAACCTATGGGGACACTATGAAAGCAGTGCTAAGAGAAAGCTCATAGCACTAAGTACCCATTAAAGAAAACAGAGAAAGCACATATTGGAGACTTAACAGCACACTTGAAAACTCTAGAAAAAAAAAGAAGCTGATTCACCCAGGAGGAGTAGAAGATTGGAAATAATCAAACTGAGGGGCTGAAATCAACAAAATGGAAACACAGAAAACAATCCAAAGAATCAATGAATCAAAAAAGCTGGTTCTTGGAGAAAATCAACAAGATTGACAAACCCTATCCAAATTAATCAAACGGCAGAGAGAGAACATGCAAATTAATAAGATCAGAAATGAAAAGGGGGACATAACCACAGACACAGAGGAAATTCAGAGAATCATTAGATCTTACTACGAAAATTTATATGCCACAAAGTTGGAAAATGTAAAAGAAATGGACATTTTTTTAGATAAGTACCATATACCAAAGTTTAACCAAGACCAGGTGAACAATCTAAATAGACCTGTCAGTCGTGAAGAATTAGAAGCTGTTATCAAAAATCTCCCTACCAAAAAGAGTCCTGGACCAGATGGTTTCAATGCAGAATTCTACCAGAACTTCCAGGAAGAGCTAATACCTATACTCCTTAATGTATTTCACAATATAGAAGCAGAAGAATCATTGCCAAACTCTTTTTATGAAGCTACGGTTACTCTGATACCAAAACCACACAAAGACACAACCAAGAAAGAGAATTACAGGCCAATCTCACTCAAGAACATTGACGCAAAAATACTCAATAAAATACTGGCAAACCAAATCCAAGAAATTCATTAGAAAAATCATCCATTATGATCAAGTGGGCTTCATCCCAGAGATGCAGGGCTGGTTCAACATACGCAAATCTATCAATGTAATCCATCATATAAATAAACTGAAAGAAAAAAACCATATGATCATTTCATTGGATGCTGAAAAAGCATTTGACAAAATTCAACACCCCTTTATGATAAGGGTGTTGGAGAGATGGGTTTACGAGGATCATACCTGAATATAATAAAAGCAATATATAGCAAGCCGACAGCTAACATCAAATTGAATGGAGAGAAACTCAAAGTCATTCCACTAAAATCAGGAACACGACAAGGCTGTTCACTCTCTCCATACCTCTTCAATATAGTGCTTGAAGTTCTAGCAATAGCATAAGACAACATAAGGGGATCAAGCAGATTCAAATTGGAAAGGATGAAGTTTAAACTTTCGTTATTTGCAGACGATATGATAGTGTACATAAGCGACCCCAAAAACTCTACCAAAGAACTCCTACAGTTGATAAACACCTTTAGTAATGTGGCAGGATACAAGATCAACTCCAAAAAATCGGTTGCCCTCCTATACACAAAGGACAAAGAAGCAGAGAGGGGAAATCAGAGAAACATCACCTTTCATGATAGCCACAAATAGCATAAAATATCTTGGGGTTACTCTAACCAAGGAAGTGAAAGACCTATTTGACAAGAACTTTAAGTCCTTGAAGAAAGAAATTGAGCAGGGATACCAGAAAATGGAAAGACCTCCCCTGCTCTTGGATTGGGAGAATCAACATAGTAAAAATGGCAATTCTACAAAAGCAATCTATAGATTCAATGCAATTCCCATCAAAATTCCACCAAACTTCTTCACAGACCTTGAGAGAACAATAATCAAGTTTATATGGCAAAACAAAAAACCCAGGATAGCCAAAACAATCTTATACAATAAAGGAACTTCTGGAGGCATGACCATCCCTGACTTCAAACTCTATTACAGAGCAACAGTGTTGAAAACAGCTTGGTATTGGCATAACAACAGAGAAGTCGACCTATGGAACCGAATAGAAGACCCGGATATTAACCCACAAACTTATGCACACCTGATTTTTGACAAGGGAGCTAAAGGTATACAATGGAAGAAGGATAGCATCTTTAACAAATGGTGCTGGCATTACTGGATGTCAACCTGTAGAAGAATGAAAATAGATCCATATCTATCACCATGCACAAAACTCAGGTCCAAATGGATTAAAGACATCAACATTAATCCAACCACTTTGAACCTGATAGAAGAGGAAAGTGGGAAGTAGTCTACAAGATATAGGCACAGGAGACCACTTCCTAAGCAGAACCCCAGGAGCGCAGACAATAAGAGAAACAATGAATAAATGGGACCTACTGAAACTGAGAAGCTTCTGTAAAGCAAAGGACACTGTCAGTAAGACAAAAAGGCTACCTTCGGACTGGGAGAAGATCTTCACAATCCCCTCATCAGACAAAGGTCTGATCTCCAAAATATACAAAGAACTCAAGAAACTAGACACTAAAACCCTAATTAACCCAATTAAAAAATGGGGTACTGATCTGAACAGAGAATTCACAACAGATGAACTTCGAATGGCCAAAAGGCACTTAAGGTCATGCTCAACCTCCTTAGCGATCAGGGAAATGCAAATCAAAACAACTTTGAGATATCATCTTACACCTGTCAGAATAGCCAAACTCAAAAACACCACTGATAGCCTATGCTGGAGAGGATGTGGAATGAGGGGAACACTCATCCATTGTTGGTGGGAATGCAAACTTGTGCAGCCACTGTGGAAATCAGTGTGGCAGTTTCTCAGGAAACTGGGAGTCAACCTCCCTCAGGACCCAGCAATTCCACTCTTGGGAATATACCCTAGAGATTCCCTAACATACTACAAAAGCATTTGTTCAACTATGTTCATAGCAGCACTATTTGTAATAGCCAGAAACTGGAAGCAGCCTAGGTGCCCCTCAATAGAAGAATGGTTAAAAAAGGTGTGGAACATATACACATTAGAGTTTTACTCAGCGGTAAAAAACAATGACATCTTGAATTTTGCATGCACATGGATGGAAATAGAAAACGTTTTACTGAGTGAGGTAACCCAGACCCAAAAAGAGGAACACGGTATGTATTCACTCATAAGTGGATTCTAACCATAGTTAAAGGTCTTTGAGCCTATTATTCGAGATCCTAGAGAAGCTAAATAAGAAGATGAACCTGATGAAGATTATTTAGCTTTCTGCCAGGAGGTAGGAAATAGACAAGAGTCCCAGGTAACCTCGGGTGCATGGGGGGGGGGGGAGGGTTGTTGGAAGGGGAGACGGTTAGAGAGAAGGGAGTAGGGGAGGAATGGGGAAAGCTCGGTGGACCGGGATGGGGGGGAGGGAGGAAGGACGAATATGGGATCAGAAAAGAATATATTTCAACTAAGGGAGTCATATTAGGGTTTACAGGAGACTTGATTATATATGGGATCCCAGGTCCAAGGAGAGATCCCCAGACTGTTCTCTGGACAGAGGAGAGGGTGCCTGAACTGGCCTTGGCCCATAACCATACTGATGAATATTTTGCTTATCACCATAGATCGTTCATCTGGCGATGGATGGCTATACAGACGGAGACCCACATTGGAGCACCGGACTGAGCCCCCCAAGGTCCATATGAGGAGCAGAAGGACGAAGAAAATGAAAAAGGAAATAAGGACTGCGAGGATGCTATCACCCACAGATACAAGGGGACGGATCTAATGAGAGCTTACCAAGGCCATTTGGACTGGGACTGAACGAGGACGTGTCCAACCAGATTCTCTGAATGTGGCCGGATTCTCTGAATGTGGCTGGACAGAGGTCTTTCTGAAAAGCCATTGACAATGACACTGGGGCTTGTTTCCTCTGCATATTTTTGGGATCCAGTCTGTTTGGATACTCACCTTCCTGGACCTGGAGAGAAGGGGGAGGAACTTGAACTTCCCACAGGGCAGGAAACCGTGACTGCCCTTAGGGACGAAGAGGGAGGAGGAGAGGGAGTGGGGGGAGTGGGAGGGTGTTGGGAGGAGGGGCGGAAATGGAAACTTTTATAATTTAATAAAATTACTTTCAAAAAGAAAAAGATTGACAAACCCCTATCCAAACTAATCAAACAGCAGAGAGAGAACATGCAAATTAATAAGATCAGAAATGAAAAGGGGGACATAGCCACAGACACAGAGGAAATTCAGAGAATCATTAGATCTTACTACAAAAGCCTGTACGCCACAAAATTGGAAAATATAAAAGAAATGGACATTTTTTTTAGATAAGTACCATATACCAAAGTTGAACCAAGACCAGGTGAACAATCTAAATAGACCTGTCAGTCGTGAAGAATTAGAAGCTATTATCAAAAAACTCCCTACCAAAAAAAGCCCAGGACCAGATGGTTTCAATGCAGAATTCTACCAGAACTTCCAGGAAGAGCTAATACCTACACTCCTCAATGTATTTCACGATATAGAAACAGAAGAGTCATTGCCAAACTCTTTCTATGAAGCTACAGTTACCCTAATACCAAAATCATACAAAGAAAAAACCAAGAAAGAGAATTACAGGCCAATCTCACTCCTGAACATCGATGCAAAAATTCTCAACAAAATCCTGGCAAACTGAATCCAAGAACACATTAGAAAAATCATCCATTATGATCAGGTGGGCTTCATCCCAGAGATGCAGGGCTGGTTCAACATACGCAAATCAATGTAATCCATCATATAAATAAACTGAAAGAAAAAAAACCACATGATCATTTCATTGGATGCTGAAAAAGCATTTGACAAAATTCAACACCCATTTATGATAAAGGTGTTGGAGAGACCGGGGATACAAGGATCATACCTAAATATAATAAAAGCAATATACAGCAAGCCGACAGATAACATCAAATTGAATGGAGAGAAACTCAAAGCCATTTCACTAAAATCAGGAACACGACAAGGCTGGCCACTCTCTCCATACCTCTTCAATATAGTGCTTGAAGTTCTAGCAATAGCAATAAGACAACATAAGGGGATCAAGCAGATTCAAATTGGAAAGGATGAAGTTAAACTTTCGTTATTTGCAGACGATATGATAGTGTACATAAGCGACCCCAAAAACTCTACCAAAGAACTCCTACAGCTGATAAACACCTTTAGTAATGTGGCAGGATACAAGATCAACTCCAAAAAATCGGTTGCCCTCCTATACACAAAGGATAAAAAAGCAGAGAGGGAAATCAGAGAAACATCACCTTTCACGATAGCCACAAATAGCATAAAATATCTTTGAGTAACTCTAACCAAGGAAGTGAAAGACCTATTTTACAAGAACTTTAAGTCTTTGAAGAAAGAAATTGAGCAGGACACCAGAAAATGGAAAGACCTCCCCTGCTCTTGGATTGGGAGAATCAACATAGTAAAAATGGCAATTCTACCAAAAGCAATCTATAGATTCAATGCAGTTCCCATCAAAATCCCATCAAACTTCTTCACAGACCTTGAGAGAACAATAATCATGTTTATATGGCAAAACAAAAAACCCAGGATAGCCAAAACAATCTTATACAATAAAGGAACTTCTGGAGGCATAACCATCCCTGATTTCAAACTCTATTACAGAGCGACAGTATTGAAAACAGCTTGGTATTGGCATAACAACAGAGAAGTCGACCTATGGAACCGAATAGATGACCCGGATATTAACCCACAAACCTATGAACACCTGATTTTTGACAAGGGAGCTAAAGGTATACAATGGAAGAAGGATAGCATCTTTAACAAATGGTGCTGGCATAACTGGATGTCAACCTGTAGAAGAATGAAAGTAGATCCATATCTATCACCATGCACAAAACTCAAGCCCAAATGGATTAAAGACATCAACATTAATCTGACCACTTTGAACCTGATAGAAGAGAAAGTGGGAAGTAGTCTACAAGATATAGGCACAGGAGACCACTTCCTAAGTAGAACCCCAGTAGCACAGACAATAAGAGAATCAATGAATAAATGGGACCTCCTGAAACTGAGAAGCTTCTGTAAAGCAAAGGACACTGTCAGTAAGACAAAAAGGCTACCTTCAGACTGGGAGAAGATCTTCACCAATCCCTCAACAGACAAAGGTCTGATCTCCAAAATATACAAAGAACTCAAGAAACTAGATACTAAAACTCTAATTAACCCAGTGAAAAAGTGGGGTACTGAACTGTACAGAGAATTCACAACAGATGAACTTCGAATGGCCAAAAGACACTTAAGGTCATGCTCAACCTCCTTAGCGATCAGGGAAATGCAAATCAAAACAACTTTGAGATACCATCTTATACCTTTCAGAATAGCTAAACTTAAAAACAACAATGATAACCTATGCTGGAGAAGATGTGGAGTGAGGGGAACACTCATCCATTGTTGGTGGGAATGCAAACTTGTGTAGCCACTGTGGAAATCAGTGTGGCAGTTTCTCAGGAAACTGGGAGTCAACCTCCCTCAGGACCCAGCAATTCCACTCTTGGGAATATACCCAAGAGATGCCCTATCATACTACAAAAGCATTTGTTCAACTATGTTCATAGCTGCGCTATTTGTAATAACCAGAACATGGAAACAACCTAGGTGCCCCTCAATAGAATGGTTAAAGAAGGTGTGGAACATATACACATTAGAGTTTTATTCAGCGGTAAAAAACAATGACATCTTGAATTTTGCATGCAAATGGATGGAAATAGAAAACGCTTCACTGAGTGAGGTAACACAGACCCGAAAAGAGGAATATGGTATGCACTCACTCATAAGTGGATTCTAGCCATAGTTAAAGGTCTTTGAGCCTATAATTCGTGATCCTAGAGAAGCTAAATAAGAAGGTGAACCTGAAGAAGTTATCCTCCTGGATATTGGAAGTAGTCACGATTGCAAGGCAAACTTGGGTGCACGGGGGGGGGGGGGAGTGGGGGAGTAAGGGGAGATGGTTAGAGAGAAGGGAGAGGAGGAGGATTGGGGATGGTGTGGGGGAATGAGATGGGTGAGGAAGGATGGTTATGGGAGCAGGCAAGTATATATCTCAACTAATGGAGCCATTTTAGGGTTGGCAAGAGACTTGTTTCTGGAGGGGTTCCCAGGCCCAAGGAGAGGTCCCCAGATTCTTCCCTGGGCAGCAGAGGAGAGGGTGCCTGAACTGGCCTTGGCCCATAACCATACTGATGAATATTTTGCATATCACCATAGAACCTTCATCTGGCGATGGATGGAGATAGAGACAGAGACACATATTAGAACACTGGACTTAACTCCCTAGATCCAATTGAGAAGCAGAAGGAGGGAAAACGTGAGCAAGATAGGCAGGACCAGAGGGAACCTTCATCCGTTGATGGATGGCGAAAGAGACGGAGACCCACATTGGAGCACTGGACTGAGCCCCCCAAGGTCCAAATGAGGAGCAGAAGGAGGGAGAACATGAAAAAGGAAATTAGGACCGCGAGGGGTGCGTTCACTCACTGATACAAGGGGACTGATCGAATGAGAGCTCACCAAGGCCAGCTGGACTGGGACTGAATGAGCATGTGATCAAACCGGATTCTCTGAATGTGGCTGACATGGGGGCTGACTGAGAAGCCATTGACAATGCCGCTGGGTCTTGTTTTGTCTGCATGTACTGACTATTTGGGATCCTAGTCTGTTTGGATGCTCACCTTCCTAGACCTGGAGGGAGGGGGGAGGAACTTGAACTTCCCACAGGGCAGGAAACCCTGACTGCTCTTTGGACTGGAGAGGAAGGAGGAGAGGGAGTGGGGGGGAGAGAGAGTGGGGGGAATGGGAGGGTATGGGGAGGAGGGGAGGAAGTGGAAATTTTTATAAACAAACAAATTAATTAATTAATCAATTAAAAAATTTAAAAAAGAAAAAAAGAAAATGGCATGATGAAATTTATTATTTCGCATTTCAATTCAAATTAAAAACTAGAATTCTGCACCGTATCCAACTCCTCACCCAGCCAGACCATCCACATCCTTCTCCAGGGTCTAGACC
This sequence comes from Myodes glareolus, assembly GCF_982192425.1. Taxonomy (NCBI): domain Eukaryota; kingdom Metazoa; phylum Chordata; class Mammalia; order Rodentia; family Cricetidae; genus Myodes; species Myodes glareolus. Next base: position 50,227,965 of record NC_142048.1, read on the forward strand.
AGTGAGTTTCCCTGACCTCCCTGACCTCAAACCCTCCCCAACCCACCAGATCCAGCCTAAGACCCTGGTTTATTCTGGTTACCCTTATCTGTGCCACAACCAACCTCTAGGAATCTGCCAGGACCCTCCCTCTCTATCCTTCAATACACAGATCCCCTCCAATGTCACATACAAACTTTCTGCCCAATCAGATCTAATCCACACTCAGGCTTACAACAAGTGGTACATCCTGTATATGGTTCCAGACCCCTCTATCCACTAGACTTCATGCCATGCAAGACATTTCCAATATCTAGGCACAACCTGCCCACACATTCTCTCTTATGTCCCAACCTTATCATATTTATATCAGTCCTAGAACTAACAAAAGAAGTTCACATGCTCAGATCTCATTGCAAAAACATATAAATAACATGAATAATCAAGCCAGCATCTTCACTCTGAAACATGGCAGTCCTTCAGAAGTGTTTGCCAATGAGATGAACCTCAGGTAGAAGTTTAAATAACTTTTTTGTGTAAAAGAAAAAGAAAAAGCAACTCATTGAAGTTAAGGAGAAAAATCTTAAAAGGATAAATGCCTCAGTGACACCAGAGAAGACACAAATGTAAGACTAATGGAAATAATGACAATCCAGGACTTGAGAATGGGATTCACTGAGGAGAGAGAAACAGGAAAGAGAAATCAAGCACAAAACATCCAGGAAATCTGGGACACTGTGAAAATACCAAACCTAAGAAAAATTGGGATAGATGAAGGAGAAGAAATTCAACTCATAGTTACAGAAAATATATTCAACAAAATCATAGAAGAAAACTATCCCAACCTTAAGAAGGATATGCCTATGATGGTACAAGTAGTTTACAGAACACAAAATAGACTGTCCCCCTCAGCAAATAATAATCAAAACACTAAACATACAGAATAAAGAATTTTAAGTGCTGCAAAGGAAAAGGCCAAGTAACATATAAAGGCAGACCTGCTGAAATTACACCTGACTTCTCAATGAAAACTCTAGAAGCGAAGAGGTCTTGGTCAGATATTCTGCAGACAGGAAGAGATCGTGGATGCAGGCCCAGACTACTATACCCAGTAAAGCTTTCATTCACCGTCAATGGAGAAAACTAATATTCCATGACAAAAACAGATTTAAACAATACATATAAACAAACCCAGCCTTACAGAAAGTACTGCAAGGGAAACCTCAACACAAGGAAGCCAACAACACCCACAATAGCACAGACATCTGATAACCCTCCACCAACACAACTCAAAGAAGGGAAACACACAAACACTACCACCAAAAAATAACCAGAGTTAACAACCACTGGTCATTAATATCGCTTAATATGAATGGACTCAATTCACCTATAAAAAGGCACAGGTTAAACAAATACTTTTGTAGTATGATAGGGCATCTCTTGGGTATATTCCCAAGAGTGGAATTGCTGGGTCCTGAGGGAGGTTGACTCCCAGTTTCCTGAGAAACCACCACACTGATTTCCACAGTGGCTACACAAGTTTGCATTCCCACCAACAATGGATGAGTGTTCCCCTCACTTCACATCTTCTCCAGCATAGGCTATCATTGGTGTTTTTGAGTTTAGCTATTCTGACAGGTGTAAGATGGTATCTCAAAGTGGTTTTGATTTGCATTTCCCTGATCGCTAAGGAGGTTGAGCATGTCCTTAAGTGTCTTCTGGCCATTCGAAGTTCATCTGTTGTGAATTCTCTGTTCAGTTCAGTACCCCATTTTTTAATTGGGTTAATTAGAGTTTTAGTATCTAGTTTCTTGAGTTCTTTGTATATTTTGGAGATCAGACCTTTGTCTGTTGAGGGATTGGTGAAGATCTTCTCCCAGTCTGAAGGTAGCCTTTTTGTCTTACTGACAGTGTCCTTTGCTTTACAGAAGCTTCTCAGTTTCAGTAGGTCCCATTTATTCATTGTTTCTCTTATTGTCTGTGCTACTGCTGGGGTTCTACTTAGGAAGTGGTCTCCTGTGCCTATATCTTGTAGACTACTTCCCACTTTCTCTTCTATCAGGTTCAATCATAGCTGCACTATTTGTAATAGCCAGAACATGGAAACAACCTAGGTGCTCCTCAATAGAAGAATGGTTTAAAAAGGTGTGGAACATATACACATTAGAGTTTTACTCGGCGGTACAAAACAATGACATCTTGAATTTTGCATGCAAATGGATGGAAATAGAAAACGCTTTACTGAGTGAGGTAAGCCAGACCCAAAAAGAGGAATATGGTATGTACTCACTCATAAGTAGATTCTAGCCATAGTTAAAGGTCTTGGAGTCTATAATTTGTGATCCTAGAGAAGCTAAATAAGAAGGTGAACCTGAAGAAAATCATATAGTTATCCTCCTGGATATTAGAAGTAGTCAAGATTGCAAGGCAAACTTGGGTGCACGGGGGGTGGGGGTGGAAGTAAGGGGAGATGGTTAGGGAGAGGGGAGAGGGGGAGGATTGGGGATGGCTTGGGGGATTGGGAGGAGGGAGGGAGGAAGGATGGTTATGGGAGCAGGGAAGTTTATGTCTCAACTAAGGGAGCCATTTTAGGGTTTGCAAGAGACTTGATTCTGGAGGGGTTCCCAGGCCCAAGGAGAGGTCCCCAGATTGTACTCTGGGCAGCAGAGGAGAGGGTGCCTGAACTGGCCTTGGCCGATAACCATACTGATGAATATTTTGCATGTCACCACAGAACCTTCATATGGCGATGGATGGAGATAGAGACAGAGACACATATTGGAACACTGGACTTAACTCCCTAGGTCCAAATGAGAAGCAGAGGGAGGGAGATCATGAGCAAGGAAAGCAAAATCAGAGAGGGCCTTCATCTGACGATGGATGGAGATAGAGACGGAGACCCACATTGGAGCACTGGAAGTCAGGACCGCGAAGGGAGCGTTCACCCACTGATACAAGGGGACTGATCGAATGAGAGCTCACCAAGGCCAGCTGGACTGGGACTGAACGAGCATGTGATCAAATCGGACTCTCTGAATGTGGTTGACATGGGGGCTGACTGAGCCCCCAAGGTCCAAATGAAGACTGAGAAACCATTGACAATGGCACTGGGTCTTGTTTCGTCTGCATGGACTGGCTTTTTGGGATCCTGGCCTGTTTGGATGCTCACCTTCCTGGACCTGGAGGGAGGGGAAAGGAACTTGGATTTCCCACAGGGCAGGAAACCCTGACTGCTCTTGGGAATGGTGAGGGAGGAGGAGAGGGAGTGGGGGGAGTGGGGGGAGCGGGAGGGTATTGGGAGGAGGGGAGGAAGTGGAAAGAGTGTTTTCGAATACTTGAATAAACAAGTCTAACGGAAAAAAAAATTTAAAAAAAGGCACAGGTTAAGAGAATGGATAGGAAAACAGGATCCAACATTCTGCTTTTTAAAAGAAACACACCTACACCTCAAAGACAGACACTACCTCAGAGTAAAGGGGTGGGAAGAGGTTTTCCAATCAGACAGACTTAAGAAACAAACAGGTGTGGCTATCCTAATATCTAACAAAAATGATTTCAAATAATAATCTATCAGAAGAGATGGAGAAAGACACTTTATACTCATAACAGGAACAATTCATCAAGATGAAGTCTCAATCCTGAATATCTATGCCCCTAATATAAAGGCACCACATATGTAAAGGAAACTTTACTAGAACTCAAATCACAAATCAAACCCCACACACTAATAGTAGGAGATTTCAACCATCCTCTCTCACCAATGAACAGGTCAACCAGACAGAAACTTAATAGAGAAATAAGAGAAATAACAGATGTAATGAATCAAATGGACTTAACAGACATCTATAGAACATTCTACCCAAACAGGAAAGAATATACCTTCTTCTCAGCACCTCATGAAACCTTCTCAAAAATTGATCACGTACTCCGTAACAACGCAAACAACCACAGATACAAAAAAATTGGAGTAACCACCTATGTCTTATCAGATAACCATGGAGTAAAGTTAGAATTTAACAACAATACCACACCCAGAAAGCCTACAAACTCATGGAAACTGAACAGTCAACTACTGAACCACCTCTGGGTCAAGGAAGAAATAAAAAAAATTAAAGTCTTCCTTGAATTCAATGAAAACAAGGACACAACATACTCAAACCTATGGGACACTATAAAAGCAGTGCTGAAAGGAAAGTTCATAGCACTAAGTGCTCACAAAAAGAAAACGAATAAAACTTACATTAGAGACTTAACAGCACACCTGAAAGCACTAGAAAAAAAAAGAAGCAGTCTCACCCAGGAGTAGCAGAAGACTGGAAATAATCAAACTGGGGCTGAAATCAACAAAATAGAAATACAGAAAACAATCCAAAGAATCAATAAAACAAAGAGCTGGTTCTTTGAGAAAATCAACAAGATTGACAAAACCCTATCCAAACTAATCAAAAGTCAGAGAGAGAACACTCAAATTATAAAGATCAGAAATGAAAAGGGGACATAACAACAGACACTGAGAAAATTCAGAGAATCATTAGGTCGTTCTACAAAAGCCTGTACTCCTCAAAATTGGAAAATGTAAAAGAAATGGACATTTTTTTTAGATAAGTACAATATACCAAAATTAAATCAAGACCAGGTGAATCATTTAAATAGACCAATAAGTTGCGAGGAAATAGAAGCTATCATCAAAAACCTCCCAAACAAAAAAAGCCCAGAACCAGATGGTTTTAGTTCAGAATTCTATCAAAACTTCCAAGAAGAGGTAATACCTATACTCCTTAATGTGTTCCACATAATAAAAACAAAAGAGTCACTGCCAAACTCTTTTTATGAAGCTACAGTTACCCTGATACCAAAACCATACAAAGACTCGATCAAGAAAGAGAATTACAGACCAATTTCACTCATGATCATCGATGCAAAAATTCTCAATAAAATACTGTCAAACTGAAGCCAAGAACACATCAAAAAAATTATCCATTATGATCAAGTAGCCTTCATCCCAGAGATGCAGGGCTGGTTCAACATAGGAAAATCCATCAATGTAATTCACCATATAAATAAACTGAAAGAAAAAAACCATATGATCATTTCATTAGATGCCAAAAAGCATTTGACAAAATTCAACACCCCTTTATGATGAAGGTCTTGAAGAGATTAGGGATACAATGATCATATCTAAATATAATAAAAGCAATATACAGCAAGCCGACAGTTAACATCAAATTGAATGGAGAGAAACTCAAAGCGAATCCACTAAAATCAGGAACATGACAAGGCCCTCCACTCTCTCCATATCTCTTCAACATAGTGCTTGAAGTTCTAACAAGAGCAATAAAACAACATAAGGAGATTAAGGTGATTCAGATTGGTAAGGAAGAAGTCAAACTTTAGTTATTTGCAGGTGATGATATGATAGTGTACATAAGTTACCCCAAAACTTTACCAGAGAACTCCTATAGCTGATAAATACCCTCAGTAATGTGGCGGGATACAAGATCAACTCAAAAAAAAATCAGTAGCCCTCCTATACACAGAGGATAAAGAAGCAGAGAGGGAAATCAGAGAAGCATCACCTTTCACGATAGCCACAAATAGCATAAAGTATCTTGGGGTAACACTAACCAAGGAAGTGAAAGATCTATTTGACAAGAACTTTAAGTCTCTGAAGACAAAAATTGAATAGGATACCAAAAAAAAAATGGAAATATCGCCCATGCTCTTGGATTGGTAGGATCAACACAGTAAAAATGGCAATCCTACCAAAGGCAATCTATAGATTCAATGCAATCCCCATCAAAATCCCAACAAAATTCTTCACAGACCTTGAGAGAACAATAATCATCTTTATATGGAAAAACCAAAGATTCAGGATAACCAAAACAATCCTACACAAAAAAAAAACTTCCAGAGGCATTACCATCCCTGACATCAAACTCTATTACAGAGCCACATAAATGAAAATAGCTTGGTATTGGCATTAAAAACAGAGACGTTGACCAATGGAATTGAATCAAAGACTCAGTTGTTAATACACAAACTTATGAACATCTGATTTTTGACAAAGAGGCTAAAATAATACAATGGAAGAAAGAAAGCATCTTTAACAAATGGTGCTGGCATAACTGGATGTCAACCTGTAGAAGAATGAAAATAGATCCGTATCTAACACCATGCACAAAACTCAAGTCTAAATGGATTAAAGACCTCAATATAAATCCAACCACACTGAACCTAATAGAAGAATAGTGGGAAGTAGCCTGCAATACATGGGCACAGGAGACCACTTCCTACATATAACTCCAGTAGCACAGACAATAAGAGCAACAATTATTAAAGGGGACCGCCTGAAATTGAGAAGCTTCTGTAAAGCAAAAGACACACTCTAAGCCAAAAAGGTAACCTACTGAATGGGAGAAGATCTTCACCAACCCCTCATCAGACAAAGGCTTGATCTCCAAAATATATAAAGAACTCAAGAAACTAGACATTAAAATTCTAAATAACCCAATTTAAAAAAATGGGGTACTGAACTGAACAGAGAATTCTCAACAGAAGAAGTTCAAATGGCCAATAGATACTTAAGGACATGTTCAACTTCCTTAGGGATCAGGGAAATGCAAATCAAAACAACTTTGAGATACCATATTACACCTGTCAGAATGACTAAAATCAAAAACACCAATAAAAACCTATGCTGGAGAGGATATGGACTAAGGGGAACACTCATCCAATGCTGATGGGAATGCAAACTTGTACAGCCACTTTGGAAGTCAGTGTGGCGGGTTTCTCAGAAAATTGGGAGTCAACCTACCTCAGAATCCAGCAATACCACTCTTGGGAATATACTCAAGAGATGCCAAATCATACTACAAAAGCATTTGTTCAACTACATTCATAGCAGTATTATTTGTAATAGCTGGAACCTGGAAACAACCTAGATGCCCCTCAATGAAAGAACGGATAAAGAAAGTGTGGACAACAAATTAGAATACGACTCAGCATTAAAGAAACATAGACATCTTGAATTTTGAATGCAAATGGATGGAAGTAGAAAACAGTATCCTGAGTGAGATAACTCAGACTCAAAAATATGAATATGGTATGTACTCACTTATTAGTGGATTCTAGCCATAAACAAAGAACATTGAGCCTATAGTTCGTGATCCTAGAGAACCTAAGTATTAAGGTGAACCTAAAGAAAAACATATATAGATCCTCCTGGAAATCCTTGGAAGCAGACAAGATTGCCAGGCAAAAGTTGGGAGCATGGGGGTGGGATGGGGAAAGGGGATATGGGGAGACAAAAGGGAGAAGGGGAGAGATTGGGGGAGTGATATGGTTGACATGGAGGAAGGACAGATATGGGAGCAGGGAAGAGCTATCTTAATCAAAAGAGGCATTATGGGATTGGCAAGAGGCTGGACTCTAGAGGGGTTCCAGATGTCCACAGGGATGTCCCCAGCTTGGATCCTGAGCCGTGAAGGAGAGGGTGCCTGAACTGGCCTTGTTCCATAGTCAGACTGATGACTATCTTAAAAATCACCATAAAGCCTTCGTCCGGTGACAGATGGAGATAGAGAGTCCCACAAGGGAGCACTGGACTGAGATCCCAAGGTCCAGTTGAGGAGCAGAAGGAGGAAGAATATGACCAAGGAAGTCAGGACCACGAGGGGATGATCCACCCACTGAGACAGTGTGCCTGAACTAACGGGAGCTCACCAAAGGAATGGGACTGAATGAGCATGGGAACAAACTGAACCCTCTGAATGTGGCTGACAATTGGGGCAGATTGAGAAGCCAATGATAATGGCACTGGAATTTGTCTCTAAGGCATGTACTGGCTTTTTGGGATCCTAGTCTATTTGGATCCATTCCTAGGCCTGAATGGAGGTGGAAGGGCCTTGGACTTCCCACACGGCAAGGTACCCTGCTCTCTCTTTGGACTGGTCGGGGAGGGTAGGAGAATGAGTGGGGGAGCGGCAGGGAAGCGGGTGGAGGGGAGGAAGTTGAAATTTTGATTCCTAGTATTAATAAAGTAATAAAAAAAGAAAATATATTTATAAAACTGCAGTTATAGCTCTGAGGGGCATGCACAGCTGCCCTCTGCTGGTCATGCTGGGAATTCACGTTCTGAGTCCCCTTGTGGGACTACAAGTCCATTTGAAAAAATAAAGCTGCTGAGACCCCTACTGGAAGAAAATTATACAGCACCACACAGCACTGGTCTGAATCAGTACAAGAGAAAGCTGATTTGAGTGCTGAGCCTCTTCAGACAGGTTCTTGGAGTCTCTGCTGCAGTAGGGTCCCTAGTGTGGAAATCCTTGCCAGAATTACCCAAGCACCCCACACCGGGAAACGTAACAGGTCAGGAAAGAGGCACTGACTTGGGGTATCCAGGATAAAAGCCAAAATCTAACCCCAAAGACATGTTGCCCACAGGACCCTAGGCTCCTGGAGGGGCAGGGGGGCTGCTTATTGGAGCTTCACTCTCGATAGCAATGTCGTCCTCGGGTACGAGAGCTGTGCAATCCTGCTCCCTATAAATACAGCCAGAACTGGGCTTAGGGACACTGCTGTCCAATGGGCATCTCAGGGATGAGTCTCTCTTCCTCTCTGCATTCTATACAAGGTGAAAATGATGAAGATCCTTTGCCGTCTCGTTCTGATGCTCAGCTTCTTCTCCCAGATCACCCAGGTGAGCCTCCGCAGACCTCGAAGCATTGGCAAAGCTAGGGATGCAAGGGTCCAGGAAAATGAGGGACAATAGTCACAGGCAGGAGAGAACACCAGGAGCGCTCACCCTAGCTGGAAGACATAAAGTGACAACCTTCAGAATCTATGAGCTGTCCCCTGAGAAACACAGGGATGAGACTGTCCTGGGTATGGATGCAGGCTTACTCACAGGCAGACACTCGCCTTCTTCCCATATTTTAGCTGTATATAAAGGACATACCTTGTGTGGAAAGTATTCTTAGCTTGTAAGGTCTTCCCACAGAAAAGCCACGTTTGCATGCAAGGAGAAGGAACCAGGGCCCAGCCCCCATACTCACTGGGGTTGTGGACTCTTGCTCTTTGGTTATACTCCATCAGACTGGGTGGTCCTGTAATGAGTTGGGACCAGAGACTCACTCAGTGTCCATGTGGATAGTACAAAGAAGATTCATGCCCCTGGAACAGCTGACCATATTCTGTTGGTTAAGATCTCCACTGACATCGTAAGCCACATGCTTGGAATGCTAGGCTTACTCGCGCTACCTCACTGAGTCATACTTGGGGGTGCCTGATAGCAGGCACTGACCCAGGGTTCCAAAGATGAGAGCTAAATTAAATCGCATCCAGAAATACACTCTCAGAGCTGCAGAAGCCTCTGGACAAATTGCGGGAGGTTTAGACCTCAGGGCTTCACTCTGAGATGCAGCTCCTCCCTTAAGGGTGTCTATGAGCATAGGAGATCTTATCCCCATTAAAGCAAGGCCACACTCAGGTCTCGAGTTGTCGCATCCCCTGAGCATCATATCAGTCTCTCCTCTCTGCTCTGGACCCAATGGGAACCACGAGGAGCCACTACCTTCTCTTTTTGATGCCTTCCTTCCTCTGCCCTGCAGTATGTCAGGTAAGTCTCAGCACCAATTGGAACACCCAGGGATACAGGATGTAAAAGGGACACAGATCTGGTCCTATGCCTGATGGGTAAGCAGGAGCACATATTCTGGCTGAGAGGCCTGAATCAGCAACCTCCAGAGTCTACAAGCAGCCCCCTGGAAACAAAGACACATTTCACAGAGATGCCCGGCTACCCATAGACTGCTATATCACTTTCTGAGACTCACTTTAGTCCTGGGCTTAGACATAGCCTTTGTGGAAGAAATTCCACCTGCCTTGAGGAGAGTTCCTCAGACTGAAAAGCCAGATATTCATCCAGAGAGAGGACACCAACAATCCAACCAGGCCATATCAACTGAGTGGGGCCTGGAACGCACCAAGAGTATGGGGAGTTTGTTGGATTGTTTTGTTTTTGTTGATGTTCAGTTTTGTTTTTTCTGAGACAGGGTTTCTCTGTGTAACTACCCTGGCTGTACTGGAACTCACTGAGATAAACCTGAAATCAAACTCACATAGATCAATCTGCCTCTGCCTCCCAAGCACTGGAATTAAAGGTCCATGCCCCCACCACCCTGTGAGTGTGAAGAGTCTTGAGACTACAAGGAATCTCTCAACTCAGCTTCCTTCTCCTGAAATTTCTTCCCCAGTCATCATGAGGGGTAGACAATACCAGCGTCTCCAGGCAAAAGCCATTTGGACCCTGCAGAAGGAACCAGGACCCACCTCAAAGTGAGCTTTCTAATGATACAGTAGCTTGAGTCATCCCTGCTCCTGTAAGTAACCCCTCCCTCACACTCTTGTTAGGAACCCGAGGAAGAACTCATTGCTTCACCAAGTTGGACGTGGGTGCGACCATTACTTATATCAGTCATGTTATATCTTCTCAGATATAACACAACAATCTCCCCCAAGTCAGGCCCAGGGACAAAGTGTCAATAGTCAGGTGAAGCCGATATCTGCTTTCTCCTTGCAGCTGTGGGAGTTCTAACAGGTTTGGAAGAAAAAAGAGAACACTACCTATGCCACAAAAAGAAAGGATACTGTCTCCATTCCAAGTCTGCTCATTCTGCCTCCATCATGGGTGCCTGTACACCAGATAGACCCTACTGTTGCAAGAACAAAGAATGATTGGAAGGAAGATGTCAAGTGACGGATGTATAATTGATGTTTTAATAAAGGAAACAATTTTTAAGCCTGTCTGCTTCAGATAAAATTGAAACCTGTGTTTTGGTTAAGAAAATGCAAGGTTCAGGTACAAGCTTGGAACAGGAGGTGGAACATTCCAGAAATGCTGTCTAGTCATGAGTAATGATTTGAGTGATATCACTTTTGTTTGATTTTATTGCCAAACCACACGGGGAGCAGCGGAGAGGGACTATACCAGACTAGACACACAGCTCTCAGCCTTCTCGGGCCTGAACTAACAGAGGGTGACTCGTTCATAGTCTCAGCAGTTAAGCGAGGCTCCATTTGCTGATGTCTCCTCTTGTAGAGCTTAGTACAGTGACTGAACTAACCTCTGTATTAGAACTTCATTTATTTATTTATTTATTTATTAAAAATTTCTACCTCCTCCCCGCCTCCCTTTTCTTTCCCTCTCCCCTCCTCCCCCTCCCTCTCTAGTCCTAAGAGCAGGCAGGGTTGCCTGCCCTGTGGGAGGTCCAAGTTCCTCCCCTCTCCATCCAGGTCTATGAAGGTGAGCATCCAAACAAACCAGGCTCCCACAAAGTCAGTCCATGCAGTAGAATAAAAACCCAGCGCCATCGTCCTTGGCTTCTCAGTCAGCTTTCATTGCCAGCCACGTTCAGAGTGTCCATTTTGATCACATGCTCCATCACTCCCAGTCCAGCTGGCCTTGGTGAGCTCCCATTAGATCAGTCCCACTGTCTCAGTGGGTGGACGCACCCCTCGTGATCCTGACTTCCTTGCTCATGTTCTCCCTCCTTCAGCTCCTCATTTGGACCTTGGTGCACTGGGATGTGGGGGAGTGGATGTAAGGGGATATGGGTAGAGAAAAGGGAGAAGCGGAGGATTCAGGAGAGCTTGGGGGAATGGGATGGGTGAGATGGAAGAAGGGTGGATATGGGAGCAGGGAAGTAAATATCTTAATTAAGGGAGCCATTTTAGGGTTTGCAAGAGACTTGTCTCTAGAGGGGTTCCCAGGTCCAAGGAGAGGTCCCCAGATTGTTCCTTGGGCAGCAGAGGAGAGGGTGCCTGAACTGGCCTTGGCCCATAACCATACTGATGAATATTTTGCATATCACCATAGAACCTTCATCTGGCGATGGATGGAGATAGAGAAGGAGACCCACATTAGAACTTCATTTATAACTGTATATTATCCCACCAAAGCTCATTACCTGTGGACAATGTCCTAGTTTCCAGGTCAGCATCTTCTTTTAATCAGCAACAGTTTTTTAAAAAGCAAATCTTTCCTTTATTTATTTTTGCTTTGCTTTGTTTTTTATACAATATATTTTGGTTATGTGCTTTCCCCTCTCCCAGCTCCTTCTAGATCCCCTCCCTACCCATTCCATTTCATATTCATTCTCTCTCTTAAAAGAAAAGAAACTGTAAAAACAAAAAAGGAAGGAAGGGAGGGAAGGAGGGAGGGAAGGAGGGAGGGAAGGAGGGAGGGAGGGAGGGAGGGAGGAAGGAAGGAAGGAAGGAAGGAAGGAAGGAAGGAAGGAAGGAAGGAAAAGAAAGCATGGTGTGTTAATCAACTATTCCTGTGGATGTGGTCTGCCCTGGGGTGTGGTGGATAAACCCAGTGTTGCTCTTATTGCTAAAGAGTGAAGGTTCACATTTTTACACTATTGAACATGGAGAAATGGGGCTGGTGCTCAGCTAAACGCTTCATTTCTGCGGTCTAGTGTTTGTGGTATGGAAGGTGCTATACATGCTACCAAGAGAAGCATAATCATCAGTCTCACCCAGACACAAACCCTGTGAGTTACAGGAGTGATTGGCCTGCAAAGTCTACCCACTGGCGCAACAGTAGCACACAGATCATGGGAGTAACCAACCACATTTTTGTTGGATTTAAAGCCTGCTCCATGAGACACAAACCACACCTGGCAGTGACAATGAGGCCAAGAACATGAGACTAGATAGACCATATGCCCTAGGAGAAAACATACTACAATTATTCTATCAAATGAGCATAGTGACAAAACCACTCCTGTGGACATATTGCTATAACCATAGACGGTGCATCACGCAACCTACACCAGAGAAGCTTCTTCTTGCAGCAGATGGAAATTAACTAAGAGAACTCAACAAGGTTATAGCTCCCTTGTTCCAGTGTGAATCACTGGCCTCTGGCCACCTGGTCCTTCCCAGTGTGTCCCTTGGTGGTGTGCCTTGCCTCTTGAATCTGGGACCAGTGTGATAAAATCTTGTTTCCCAACTTCTTCACATCACCATGCCTGGTGGATCAAGAAATAAAAGTGAAAATAAACATGAATCTTATTCAAAACATACTTTCCTAGGCATCCAGAGTTGTTCCAGAACAAATATTCAGCATTTTCAGACAAATTTACAGTTAACACTCAGCGATACTCAATTTTAATGCTTTCTAATAGGCACAAATCCTGCTAGGGTGAAGATGTGCTTACCCTCTGGATCCTAAAGTGATCATTTCTAGCAGCGCAACCTCCCCTGTCTAAGAATTCTCAGGTGGTTTGCCTGTCAAACCAGGAAACATCTTCCAACTGAATATCTTGGAAGGACACCCTCCTTTAGAATACAAGTTGTGTCCTTTTTTTTTCCCTAAAAATGTAGATGTTAGCAGATTTGGAGTCACTTCCTGTGCCCCAATAAGACAGGTTGGAATACCCATCCTATATAAGACAATTAGAACAGTATTTTTAATAGTAAAAAGCAGGAAAAGGAGCTGTATTCAATGTGGCATCTTAGGAAGGACGGCAAATAGATCCCCACTCCAGTCCATCTTTGAGGTCCTGCTACGAGGGCAAATTTTTGATGGAAGGTGAGGGGCAAGCATAACTAAGTAGTCGGGTTAAGGTGTGGTCTCCCCCTCATTGTCTCAACTCAAGATCATCTGAAAAGTTGTAAATCTTTCTCCAGGAAGTAAGTTCCTTCTCTGGTGGCCCTTGGGGCTACAGATGTTTCTATGTGATTTTAGGAACATTTTAATTTATTTGGGACCACTCTCTCAATAGTCTGATAACCAATGACTGGGGCACAAAGTGATTCTTTGGAATACGTTCATTCCTGCAGGCAGGCTTGTTAGATAAGCAGACAACTAAGAACTTCAAGATAGTGAACATTTAGTATGTGACAGCATGACACTGAGTTCATAGTCATTATGCTATTGCTTTTATTACTGCCTTTGCTGGTTTCTTATTAATGTATAGTCATTGTAAAAAAAATAGTTTAATTTACATTTTCATCCTAGCCTACAATGGGTTTTTTTAACCATTTCCACTGCACATTACCCTCACTTGCTCTCACAACATCCCATTGGACCTGCTTCTTTTCCCCAAAACAATGTCCTTTGTCATATATGGGTGATATATATTACATATCCATATATGTATAGTTTTGATTCAACAATTTAGATGAAGCACGTGAGGTTTGCTTTTGTGAATCTGACTGATTTGTCTTCATGTGGTAATAACCAGCTACATCTATGTCTCTGCAGATGTGGTAATGTCATTCTTTTCTGTCATTTTTTTTCTGTTTTTGAGACAGTTTCATGTGTTTCAGAATTGCCTCCAATTAACTATGTAGCCAAGATGAACTTTGACTCCTCCTGCCTTGATCTTCCTAGGGCTTAGATTATGCCCTCATGCCTGGCTTATGTTGTGCTTAGAGTTGAGCCTGGGTTTTCTGCATAGTATGTAAGCCCTCTATCAACTAAATTACAAAATTCTTCTTAATGAATGGAAAAAACTTTATTATGTATAAACAAATGAAACTTAATGTATGTGTAACATATTACATTTGTATCCATTCATCTTTTGAGGGCTATCTAGGGCTAACCAATAATGTGGCTATTATGAATACTGCTGCAAATAAACATGAGTGTACAGGTATCTCTGTAATATCATAACCTATAGCCCTTCAAGTACATCACCAGAGTGACTATAAGGAATTTACATAGTGATTTCCACAGTGATTATGATAAGTTGCATCAATACTCCCAGTGTGAAAGAGGCTGGGGTTTTTTTCCTGCTCTTCCCAAGAACTATGTTTTCCTGATCACAGTCATTTTGACTTGGTGATATAGAATCATAGAATCTCAAAGCTGATTTGATTTGCATTCCTTAGTGACAAAGGAGAGTGAACATTTTTGCACTGTATTTTGAAAGAATTTATTTTTTAATTTTAAATGTTTTTTTTAAATATTTATTTATTATGTATACAATATTTTGTCTGTGTGTATGCCTGCAGGCCAGAAGAGGGCACCAGACCCCATTACAGATGGTTGTGAGCCACCATGTGGTTGCTGGGAATTGAACTCAGGACCTTTGGAAGAGCAGGCAATGCTCTTAACCTCTGAGCCATCTCTCCAGCCCAATTTTAAATGTTTTTAATTGAAGTAGAATTACATCATTTCTCACATCCCTTTTCTCCCCGCAGTCACTCCCAGCTATCCCCCCACTCCCAAGTTGATAGACTTTTTCTTTGCTCATGTTTTACATACATATGGATATGTTTATGCACAAACAAATAAAATTCAACCTTCTGTGTTTGTTGTTTATGTGTATATGATTTTAAGGCTGACCACTCTGCATTGGACAACCATTTTTGCGTATATTTATTGGTACTTTACACTTAATCATTTGATAACCTTCTATTCATGTCATCCGTTCACTTATTTCTTGACAGAAGGAAGGAAGGAAGGAAGGAAGGAAGGAAGGAAGAATAAATTTCCGAACATTGGGGGAAGAGGCTGTCTAATGACAGAAATTTAGTGGCTTGGTTACCTTAGCTTTGCTCATATATCATTAATTAGGCACTCAGGATTCACTATATCCCAATTACTTCTCTCAGTTTAATATTAGCTGTGCTGTGGTTCTGGGATTTATGGTTACAATATAATTTAGACATTCACTGGATGAGATTCTGGATTTGGATTTCAAAGTCTCAGCTCCTTCCCTAGGTCATCCACAAGATCAACCAAGATGGATAAAAGACCTAAGTATGCCATTTAAGTCTTTAAGCTTATCAGTAAAACATGGTAGAAAACATTTGAAACATTGAGCTGGAGACAAGAGTTTGGATGTGACTCAGAAGCACAGGAAACCCACGGAACTGTGCGCATATGTTTGTATCAAATAAAAACATTCTGAATACCAACAGGGGTTAAAATGTAACTCCATAGATTAATAAAATATATGCAAGTCACACACCCACTAAAAGATTAAAAGCCAGATTGTGTATGTAATTAATACAATTAAATAGAAAAACAAAGGAAAGGAAGTCTTTCAGGTGTGATGACTCACACCTATAATCCCAGTCCTTGGGAGACTGAGGCAGGAGGATTGCTTTGATTTCAAGGCCTTTTAAGGCAGCATAGTGAGTTTCAGAACACCATGGGTTACAGAGTGAGAGCATTTTTGAAAGGGACAAATAAGTGATTTAAAGAGATTAGGGGAGAGAAAAAAGGAAGGAAGGAAGGAAGGAAGGAAGGAAGGAAGGAAGGAAGGAAAGGAGGGAGGGAGGGAGGGAGGGAGGGAGGGAGGAGTGGGGAGAGAGGGAGGGAGAAGGGAGGAAGCACACTGTCCTAAAACAGTCAAAATATTAGAACAGATGTTTCTCCAAAAGAAGCATGGAAATGGTTGCTGGAGGCCTTGTTCTATACAGGTTCATGGACCTGGAATGGATGTGTGGAGTTGGTACCACGAAGAAATTGTGACCACCTGTTGTTGTTCAAGCAAGTGGCCCCAGATGGCTTGAACTGTCTTTATTTATACAGTTTCAATGGTTTGAATGAACAATTTTACAACCAGCTTTTACTTCCAACATCCCTAGTTTGTTTTTTGCCTCTTTCCCCTTCTGCCTCCCAACTCTCCCACCGACAGCCATTACCGTTTTATCTAGATCTCTACTGTCAGAAGTATAAGCAGTTTTGCAAGCTACAGAGGAACTTTTCTAACTACACACAAGTAGAACAGTGTGCCCAGGGGCAGCATATGTGGTTACAGCATCATTTGGGGTGGGAGGCAGTTTTGTCTCTTGAGGTAATATTTACATCTGGTAGGGTTTTGGGTTCTCTCAAGCAAAACAACCACCAAGGATGGATCACTCCATTCTGTTTTGTAATGTTCTGTCCCTAGTGGGGACATACCAGGTTTTTCTATTTGTCTTATAGGCAGCATAACCTGGAGACTTTCTCTTGATAGTTGGCACTGCTTGTCCCCTCATGCCTTTCTCTCTTAACTTCTTAGGATATTGGCACAGCTATGAAAAATGAAAGAACACTGGGTTTCTGTGATTCTGCTTCATTTTCTGGTCCTCAAACGTTCCCATTAACTCCCGATACCATCTATTTAACAGCATTTCTTTAGAAGAAGTCACGTCTCAGCTCATTGCCAGCAAACAGAGCCTGTGTGAAAAAGTGTGGCTACCAAGAGCCTACAATTGACTCCCATCTTTGTGGGTGTAAAAGTGCTTTTTTTAAGCTTTCTTAGGCTTTATGTGGATGTATGTTGCAGAAAGTTTGAGCGCCATTTGTAATCATAGACTGCATCTTCATTTCCTGGCTGCCCAGACCCAAATAATCACATAAAAACTTTATTAATTACAACACTGGCCGATAACCCAGGTATATTTCTAGCTAGCTCTTACATCTTAAATTAACCCATTTCTATTAATCTGTATATCATCATGAGGCTGTGGCCTACCAGTCAGGTTCCGGCATCATTCTCCTTCAGCAGTTACATTGGCTCTGCCTTCTTTCTCCCTGCACTAAGTTTAGATTTCTCCATCTACCTATATTCTGCCTTGCCATAGGCCAAAGCAGCTTCTATTAACCAATGGTAATGAAATATATTCACAGCGAGGAGGGAGTGAAAACTTGGATTGGTATATATAATGAAAACAAGCTAGGGGGCTGGAGAGACGGCTCAGAGGTTAAGAGCATTGCCTGCTCTTCCGAAGGTCCTGAGTTCAATTCCCAGTAACCACATAGTGGCTCACAACCATCTGTAATGGGGTCTGGTGCCCTCTTCTGTCCTACAGACATACACACAGACAGAATATTGTATACATAACAAATAAATAAATATTAAAAAATAAAAAAAGAAAGCAATCTAGTTTATTTTCTTTATAAAAGAAAGAAAAAAGAAAAAAGAAAGAGAAAAAGAGAAAGAAAGAAAGAAAGAAAGAGAAAGAAGGAAAAGTAAAGAAAGAAAGAAAAGGAAAGAAAGGAAGGAAGGAAGGAAGGAAGAAAGAAAGGAAGGAAGGAAGGAAGGAAGGAAGGAAGGAAGGAAGGAAGGAAAAAAGAAAAGATTTTCACAGCATACAGAGGGGAGTTCTGCATCAGGTCTTACTGAGAGAGACGCACAGATGCTACCTTATCTCCTCTTGTGAGAGACAAAGAAGGACACAGAGACATGTTACAAAGCACTCTTGTTATCTGCTAACCTACAGATACTAGGAAACAGTTCCTAAATGAATCAGTTCAACATAGAATGTGAGATACTCTATCAGAAAAATGACCTTGTTTCTCATACAAGCCAAAGGTAAGAGAAGATAACAATATTTTAGAGACCAAGACAGAATGGAGCCAAAAACAGAATGTGGCTGGTCATGTTAGGATTCACAGTGAGGAAGGAGGTTGTTGAGGACATTTCTACTCAGGAACCAATAGGATTACAAGCCTTAAAGTCATCTGTAATCACAGGTGACATTGGACAATATCAAAAACTTGACAGCTGAGGTGGTAAAAAGTGCTTTAAAAATACAGAGTTTAACACAGTTTCTTGCTGTTTACTGGCGACATGCCACCGCAAAAAAAGAAGAAGAAGAAGAAGAAGAAGAAGAAGAAGAAGAAGAAGAAGAAGAAGAAGAAGAAGAAGAAGAAGAAGAAGAAGAAGTGTCTTATAAAAGAATCAAAACTATGTAATATAATAGTTTAGTATTTTCATGTTGTTAGTAACTTAAATGTCTGGGGCATCTGCCTAGCGCTCTCCCCCAAGGTTGATCAGCCCACAGACAATAGTTCAATGAGTAGACATCTGTGTGTCAGTGAGACCAATTGACAAGGTTAGAACATAAGGCAGACGGAACCCAGGCTCCTGGTTTCCAGCCTCCATTTAGTTGGCTCTGATAAGGGTCTAGTTGACTCTGTTATTTTTTGGCAAATTCTTGATACACATTTTCATCATCACTTTCCTCTGAAAGTCGGTTCTATATACACAGTATTTTTTTTAAATGGTGCCATTTAAATTACAGTAACATGAAAGTCTGGGGAAAATAACTCCCTCTACCTTCTATACATGTCCTGTACTATAAAACAAATGGGTACAGACTATGAATGAAACTAACCAATGTGAAATTAGTATAAGGTTTTTAAAAAAAAATAAACCTTGGAAGTAAACATATGTTTGAAAAATTGTGTAAATTTCCCATGGCGCATTTATGTGCCCTGTTTAAACAAGAGGCAAATAATATCTCCAGGATGAGAACAAAATCTAGGACCAAGCAAACAGAGACAGAATGACCTTATGATTTGAGATGCCTCAGGATAATGATGTGATGCTTATCTCTAGATTGCTGCCCCTCCTCATGATTCATCTTCGAGGTCATATAAACCTGACTCCCAACTAATACGGATGCTCTCTGTACTCTGGGTTCGTCTTTGAGCGCAGCTTTCCAGCTCTGGGCTTGTCTTTAAGCAGCTCAGTGTGCAGCAACCATGAAGATCTTCTGCCTTCTGTTGCTGATGTTCTGCCTGTGCTTCTGCCAGACCTACATAGGTAAGTACCAAGGCCTGCAAAAGCCCTCATCAGGCCTGGGAACGTGGGGTCTAAGAACAGGTGGTCAGTGTGTCTGGGTCTGAGAAACAATCGACAGAAGAACATTCCTGGGGTCAACGGCCCACAGCCAACAGTCATCAGGGTCTCCATTCATCCCTGTGCCCTAGGTATGAATGAAGAGCCAGAATGAAGAGCTAGTAATAGAGTTTTCCCAAGATCTTTCACCCCCTTTTGTCATGGTCATCTAGGACATAGTCTTTGTAGAAAGCTTTCTTTCTTACCTGTAGGAAGGCCTATCTCACTGAGAGGACAGATTCCTGTCTGGAGACAGGTACCCACTCTTTTACTGCCTTTCATGAGACCATTTAACACATGATTTCAATATGCTTGGCTTATGAGGAATATGTTGGCTTTTTTGTTTGTTTGTTTGTTTGTTTTGTTTTTCGAGACAGGGTTTCTCTGTAGCTTTGGAACCTGTCTTGGAACTACTAGCTCTTGTAGACCAGGCTGGCCTCGAACTCACAAATATCCACCTACCTCTGCCTCCCGAGTGCTGGTGATTAAAGGCGTGCGCCACCACTGCCCAGCTGGCTTATGTAGAATATGAACATGAGGCTCTAGATTAGCTAAATTTGTGACAGGTAAGTGATGTGGGCCTTGAAAAGCAGCGTGTAGGAAACACACAGACATAGAATAAAACACAAGGCTCTCATTTTAACTCATTCCTCCCAGTGTCTCTATTCATAAAAAGGAGTCACTATCCCCAGTTCTTGGATAGTTTACCGCCATCCCGTGACTGGTGTTCAGTAGGTCAAGACACCAATCCAAGGCCCCAGTTGTCGTGTGGCCTTATGGGGACCTTCGGGGCTTGCAGTATAGCACTGTGCTGAAAAGGAGGACATGAGAAGGGTCACAAATTCCAAGAATAAGTTCAAGAATGGCCTGAGGTGAGATCCATAGGCCACACATCTAGAAGAACCCTAAAGGTTTCTAAACAGTACAAAGACAAAATGGAAAATGGCTTTTTTCAGAAGTTTACTTGTCTGGGGGAGGATTCCAGGCCAATTAGGAATGAGGAAAAATGAAAAAGGTAATTCACTAGGCAATCCTATTACCAAAGCTCTGTCCTTCTGGTGTACCCACCCCCGTGTCATTAACTGTACACCACAAAAAATCAGATAAATTAGCCCAGTCCTCTACATAGGCATTTAGAGTTCCACAACATCTCTCTTCCTTCCCCTAAAGGCTGAACACACGTTTTGTCTAAGCTTGGTTCATTTGCTGCCTTCAAAATGAGGCAAAGACAAGAATTCCATGCTATAGAATTCTATGGCTCTAATTCCCATCTCTATGTCTATACTGTGTCTCACCAAGGAATTTCCCCATGACAAGATAGCCTAACTTCTTTAATCTCTCTGACCTGGCCTGGACCAGCAGGCCATTCTTCAGTGACAGGTTCCTGAGAGGAAGAACAAAGACAAAAAAAAATAAATAACAATAGGAAAATTGGGGTCAGGGGTGGGGGGGGGTGTCTTGCATAAGCTCTTGGTTTATAGTAAGCAATACAGCACTTTTAATACATTGTTTGCAGGGGGAAATGGGTCAGTCAGCAGAGGACGGTCATATAATGAGATAAACTTATCAAGAAGCCAATCAGTCAGTGTTGTGGAAAGAGAATACCGAATATCTCAAGCGTGTCACAGACTGAGCACACAGTAGTCTCAGGACTGATCAAAACTTTGATTTCTTTGAAGATCTGGCCCCAAGCCCAGATCAAACCATGCCAGGTTTGACCCTGGTAAAAGGACCCAGAACTAGCATTCCTTTTAATCAGGGCCTCTAAAAAAGCCTTGGATCAACCTGGCTCCCAGCACTGACCTCTGAGATATTCCCCAGGAACATCACCCAGAGGCATCCAGTGTCCATCCGGAGACCATATGCCCACTGCCGAAGGCAAGAGCACTGCAACCTTCACATCAGTCTGGACAGGGCAGCTGGCTAGCAGGACAAGGGGGGGCACAGGTGCTGGTCTCCTATTATGACTTTATTTCCAGCTGGTAAAGAGCAATGGCCCTTTTCTACACACATTTGATTCTCCAGGTTGGGAATGGAGAAAAAAACAGACTCAGAAGAATAATGACTCTTAAGTGAGACAAGCTTCATAACAGTAAGACAGACCTTTCCCCTGGACTAAAAAGTGTTGGGTTAAACATATAAAGACATCAGATGCCCAATAACTCATCGGAAACTTTCCAAGGAGCCAGTACATCTCCCAGTGATTTTTTTTCCCCAGAAAACTGCATTTTAAACTCGACAAAATATGGCTTTGCCTTCATGCAATAACTGAAAAGTATTCACTCTCTCTGACTCTCAGAAGATAAGGGAAGAGGGAATTCCTAAAAGACAAACGACAGCAGAGGGGGGGAGGGTTAGTTGTCCCCAAGATAAAATGATCAGCTTTAGAATGTGAGAAATGGCTGAGATCTCTTTCTTGGTGAATTTGAGAAGCTGCCGCCCAGGCAGGCTGTGTGGTTCACCAGCATCTTTGCATAAGGAGGTCTCAAACTGAGAATGTGACTGAATCACTTGACAGAAAGCAGGTAGCTTTTCTAATAATTCAGCAAAAGAAAAGCCAGAAATTCATTCTTGTGTAAAAGCAGGATGCAGGAATCAGCCAGAGGGTATGGTTAGGAAAAACGGGACACAAAATGGGGCCAAGAGAATCCGTCCTGGGCCGAGTTCTGTCTTTGTGGGCTCTCTGCTCTGTAAAGAGCAATAGGAATCACACCTGTCATCTGATAGGCCAGAGAGATGATGAATTAACTGGGTTGTGAATCCCTTCTTGGCTCTGAAACAGTCCTACTATATTTAACCCTCTCTGCTTAACAATTGCCTTAGTTTCTTTTTCCGATGTTGTGATTTAATACTCTGACAGAAACAACGGTGAGAAAGCCTGTTTTTATCTCATAGCACGGTGTTTAACACATGATTTCAATATGCTTGGCTTATGAGAAATATGTTGAGTTTTTTTATTTTGTTTTGTTTTTTGAGATAGGGTTTCTCTGTAGCTTTGGAACCTGTCCTGGAACTACTAGCTCTGGTAGACCAGGCTGGCCTCGAACTCACAAAGATCTGGCTGCCTCTGTGTCCCGAGTGCTGGGAGAGGGTCTAGATGACGTTTTTCTGTGCACATATCTGTAGGTGATCGCCTTTTTTGAGTAAACTATGGTGAAAAGTCCTGCATGTTGAAAATGTCACCATTTTCTGGGCCTAGGACCTGCATTATAATAGAGTACAATGTCATGCATGTAATCTCTCTCTCTCTCTCTCTCTCTCTCTCTCTCTCTCTCTTTCTCTCTCTCTCTCTCTATCTGCTTCTGATTGTGGATGTGACTACTAATTGCTATAAGCTCCTTGCAGTGATGGACTATAACTTGTAATCATGAGCCAAACCCTTTCTCCCATAAACTGCTTCTGTCAGACTATTTTGTCAAAACAATTGAAAAGGAAACTACCGCAATCTACAGTCCAAAATCAGAGAGTGATGAATGAGTGTATCCTTCCTCAGGTTCTCCATTTTATAGATCCAATGATGCCTGCCCAAGGAATAGTCCCCTCCACAGCTAAATGGCCCTTCCCACATCAGTGAATGAATCATGATCAACTTTCACAGGCATACCAGACGCCCATCTCCCAAGTGACTGCACATTCTGTCAAGCTGACAATTTAAAATAGCCACAAAACTGACCAAGAATAAAAAGAAGAAACATATAGATGAAGAACTGCATTGATGATCTCATTGAGAAAAACAAACAAAAAAAAAAGCTGTGTGGACCTCTATCAACGTGCTTTCAACACTTTGTTTCTAAAGCTCTTCCTAGTAACAATCAGATGCTAGTATTTTACCAGGAAAAAAATGGAATACACAAACATCCTCTTAGAATCCTGCCTCCATAGACAGAGCCATAAAAGGACACAAATCTGGAGTTGTTCACCTCTAAAGAATCAGACTGAGTGTGGTCATATGTGAGGTTAACAGTAGGTTGATGTCATTACCGTTAAAGCAATCAGAAGCAAGAGAGGCCAGAGCCCAAATAGTGTAGAGAAAGGATAGAGACCAGACTCAGGAAAAATGGATTTAGTATGAGCAACTGAGTGACTTATCTGTGAATCTTCTGGGATGGCAAAAACAAGATGCCCCCCATTTCCCCATTTCCTACTACCTCCATAGCACCACTGGCCCACTGGGTTGTTGGCACTGATAAAAATTTTCTACAGCTAGCGATCACAGTTCTTGCTTAATTCCAGCATCTAAGAAGGTAGGGAAAGAGCATTTCTGTGATTCAAAGACAGCCAGAGCTGCATAATAAACTCCAGGGTTAGTAAGTCCTATAGACTGTGGTCCTGTCTCCAAATGAACAGAAAGGAATTCTCTCCATGTGCCCATTCTAATGGAATAACCACAAGCTATGGGACTATTGAGCCCTGGGGTTCTCCCTGGTAAATGATATCAAGAAGGGTCTGATTTTATCAGAAGTCCTGGACATCAGTTGTGGAAGTTTTTCTTTAACTGATAAAATTCTCTGTGCACTTTGTGTAGAACTCTCAGACCTTTGTCAAACAAGTTAAAAACCACTGACGCTGCAGTCTCCAGTCTAAGGTTTTCCTGTTCTTTTCTTGTAGACACAGAAGCTTGTCTCAACAATAAAAGAGAGTGTAGCGTCTGTGAATGTCAAATGTAATTTTATGATCAAGTTGGCACCTGTTTTGAAGGAAGAGGCTACTGCTACGAGAAAAGACCAAATTTAAATAGAGTAATAGTCACATGAACAATGTGTATCCATTGCTTTAATAAAGGAAAACATCCGTTGAAGTGTATCTTCTTCACACTAAAATGAGCCTTCTGAAAATTTGTATTGAGTTAAGAAAATATGGGTTACGTCAAGGCACTTGTAGTGAAGGACAGGTCAATCTAAAACTCATGTCTGTTCAAGGGGAAATATGGCCATTTTTAAGCATAGATGATTCCACTTGATTTTTGAAGAAATGTACTATTGAAGACCACCTTTCTTCGCATAGGAAGGCATCTCTGGTGTCAAGAAGAGGGAACCGGGACATGGAGTCACTTCTACCTAAAAATACTTTACGTCTTCAGGACTTGTTCACATCCAACCACCCAAACCATCCTCCCACCTCCCTGTTATCTGGATGGTTGCCATGCTGCCGCAGGCACGTGCCACCATCGCATCCAATTACATTCATTGCATCCAGGTGTCTGAGTCCAGTGGCCACCATTCCCACACCAAGTTATGGTCAACAGAAAGACTACTGTGACACTCTTCAAAGATAAGAATAGCGTTGCACCTTTAATATACTAACGTATTTCTCACAAGACTCTGAAAAGGCTATATACTTAGGAGTTGGTGAGAAGAGAATAGGAAAAATTCTGTGTGCTAAAATGGAGGGAGAAACAGAGACTGTTACTTTTTTAATAGTGAGCACTTTAGACTTACAGCATCATCCCAGCATAGATGTAACAATCTCTGCTAGATAAAACTATATTATTAAATTTGACCTCATCCAAATTTGAGGGGACAGTTTGCAACATCTTTTGCCCTTAATATGAGTTCTCACACATTATATCCAAGTTAACTTCTATAAATCAGGAAATGAAAATAGTGTTTTGGAAAACAATGTGCAACCTTATGAGTAACACTGTGTGATCCATCTTGACATACTATTTGGAAATCGAGGCCCACTACATATGCAGAAGCACAAACTAAGAAAAAATTAATACAAGCAAGGCCTTTAACTAGAAGGAGCCATCGCCATTTCCTTAGCCAAAGAAAGGTAGATTTCCTCAGAAGTGGTTAGAGAGTGATTCTTGGGGAATAAATTTAGGGGATCAAAGTTTCCAGGTTCAGAAAGGGCCATGTAAAAGGCAGGTCTTTCTGAAGGCACAAAGCAAGGTACCTTAAGCAAGCCTTTGTAAACTCACCTAGGGTCTTTGTAAGGTAGATACAGAATAACTCCACCTACCCCAAATATAACAACAAAAAGCCCTTGTTTCCTGGTTAATACCCTCACTATCAATTCTACTCTTTAATTCAGATATTCCTGGGATGGAATCCTAGGTTTCAGGTTTCTGTCTGTTACCTTATATGCTATATTAAATCAACAAATAATAGATTGTGAAACCTCAGACAATAAAACTAGAATGAACTATGGTATGAAATCTCTACAACATTGCTCAGGAAGACAGTTCTGTGACTATGATCCAAACAGGAGAAGCGTTTAGAGCATAAATAAGCAAATGAGGGTAAATCAAACTAAAATAAGGTTTTGCATGAGAAATGGCAATAACAATGTAAGAAGAACACCGTGAAATAGTTGAGGTGTGAGAAAATCAAATATCCAATAAGTGTGCACCATCCAAATTATAGTAGGAAATAAGACAAGGCAATAGGAACACAGGATGGACATCAATTCAAACACTGTTGAGAGCCTTAGCATATTTATTCATAGACAGATATGAAAATGACAATGTCAGTGAAACAATGCTCAGCATCACTAATCACTAGAGAAATTAAAACCCAAATGAGGTACCACCTCATTCTTACTCTAATCTCATAGATTTTTCTTTTTCTTTTTTTTAAAATTTTATTTAACTTTTTTATTTATTTTACATACTGAACACAGTTACCCCTCCCTCTTCTCCTCCCAGCCCTTCCCCCAAAACTCACATCTACCTCCTCCCCATCCACTCCTCCATCTCCATTCAGAAAGGGTCAGGCCTCCCAGGAGCTTGAACAAAACATGGTACAGCAAGTTGACCACTTCACTCTTATTAAAATGAGCACCATCAGAAAAGTAGAGTGAGAGAGGATGAAGATGCACAGGTGGATGACCACCTCCCCGCTGCTACAGGCGGTGACATCACTACTGTTATTATACAAACATTAGCTATTATGTGTTTGTTCTACAGAATGAGTTCCAGGGCAGAAAACTGTAGTTGCCTTGACCTGACGGATCAAGCTTTGTACCCAAAGAATTGAGAGAAAATTTGCCCAAATTATATCTGCACTCATTCACTAGATCATTATTCACAATAATCAAATTATGCTATCAACATTAGTGTAGCTTGATTGGAAAAGGAACAAGGAAAACGTGGAATATATACACAACAGAATAGCATTCCAACATTAGAAAGAATAGATTTCTGCCAGCAGCAAGCTGATGATGGTTCTGGAGTACATGAACCTAAACAAAATCTGCCAGAAAATACACACAACCACAGGAAGGGGTGAAAATGTCACACTCAGGAAACAATAAATTAAATTAAAAATTAAAAATGGCTTAATGGTGAAGGGGCATGTAGGAATAAGAGGATGGTGGCCATAGAATGTGTGCTTTCAATTAAACAGGAGGAATGTCTCAGAATATGTTGCAGTTGCATGATTATATCCAGTGACAGTATATAAGACAATTGGGATAGTGAATCTCACCTGTCATACCAAAGACAGTGGAGACAATGAGTCTGGCTTACTAATCCTATACCATGAATTTATATTAAAATATTTAATTCTTCCAATTAAGTACACAATTCTGGTTGTCACTTTCCTTTTCAGAAAACTTTTTTCAATTTTTCTTTATATTTTAGAATTGAACACATGTGTATAATGAAATATAATCACATTTACCCCCATTCCTCTCCTGTCTTCTAACTTTATGCCCCGAGTCTGAGCCTTAGGTTTCTGGATGTGAGTCTCTCTATTGTAGATGATGAAGGTTTCCATTCAGTAGCATGGATAATCAACTGGAAAATGGGTTTCCTGAAGTCCTACATTTAGGTCTCCATTTTGCCAAGTGAAACTAGTAGTAACCTTCCAGTATTGTGACTTTTGTCAGTTTGAAAAGCATTTCAAATATGAGATATTTGGTCACCACAGACTTGCCTCCTTAAGGGATTAACATTGGTCAAACCTCTGATACCTCTAGAGCTACAACATTCTACTCTAGAGTCATTGGCATCTATGAATTCATCAAATATAGCTAATTTCAAAAATTTTCAGACAATATAGAAAACTCATCTGTAAATTATTAAAAGAGAATAAAGAAAAAGGAAGGGTTAAATTAGTTAGGGCTGCATAGAGGAAGGACATGGAGAAGGATAAAGATTTTTCAGAGAATTCAGGTAGAAACCTACAGCTGTAGAAGTATTCTTCCATATATGTAGAGCTACGTGTTTCGGTATAGGCTGGAGAACTATAAAGAGGACCATGAGAGGGTTAAAAAGCTTTAAAAAAGGAAGAAGATTGATCAAAATTAAACAATGAAAGTGGAAAGGGATGCATTAATGGTGAAAGGGCATGAAGTGGGGAAGAGGGCAAAGATCAGTCAAAAAGTCTGCATGAAAATGGCATGATGAAATTTATTATTTCGCATTTCAATTAAAAATAAAAACTAGAATTCTGCACCATATCCAACTCCTCACCCAGCCAGACCATCCACATCCTTCTCCAGGGTCTAGACCAGTGAGTTTCCCTGACCTCCCTGACCTCAAACCCTCCCCAACCCACCAGATCCAGCCTAAGACCCTGGTTTATTCTGGTTACCCTTATCTGTGCCACAACCAACCTCTAGGAATCTGCCAGGACCCTCCCTCTCTCTCTCTCTCTCCCTTCAATACACAGATCCCCTCCAATGTCACATACAAACTTTCTGCCTAATCAGATCTAATCCACACTCAGGCTTACAACAAGAGGCACATCCTGTATATGGTTCCAGACCCCTCTATCCACTAGACTTCATGTCATGTAAGACATTTCCAATATCTAGGCACAACCTGCCCACACATTCTCTCTTATGTCCCAACCTTATCATATTTATATCAGTCCTAGAACTAACAAAAGAAGTTCACATGCCCAGATTTCATTGATATATATATATATATATATACAATATATACATACATATATATACTATATATATACATATATATATATATATTTGAAGTCCTACATTTAGGTCTCCATTTTGACAAGTGAAACTAGTAGTAACCTTCCAGTATTGTGACTTTTGTCAGTTTGAAAAGCATTCCAAATATGAGATATTTGGTCACCACAGACTTGCCTCCTGTATATATATATATATATACAATATATACATACATACACTATGAATAGTCAAGTCAACATCTCTACTCTGAAACATACTAGTCCTTCAGAAATGTTTGCCAAAGAGATGAACCCTAGGTAGAGAATTTAAAATAACAATTGTAAACTTTATCAAAGAACTCAAGAAGTTTAAATAAGACACAAAGAAATTGCAGCTCAGTGAAATTGAGGAGAAAAATCTTAAGCAGGATACATGTCTCAGTGACACCCAAGAAGACACAAATGTAAGACTAATGGAAATAATGACAATCCAGGACTTGAGAATGGGATTCACTGAGGAGAGAGAAACAGGGAAAAGAACTCAAGCACAAAACATCCAGGAAATCTGGGACACTGTGAAAATACCAAACCTAAGAATAATAGGGATAGACGAAGGAGAAGAAATTATAGGTATAGAAAATCAATAGAAGAAAACTATCCCAACCTTAAGAAGGATATGCCTATGATGGTACAAGAAGTTTACAGAACACAAAATAGACTGGACCAGAAAAGAAAGTCCCCCTCAAAAAGTAACAATCAAAACACTAAACACACAGAATAAAGAATATTAAGAGCTGCAAAGGAAAGGTCAAGTAACACATAAAAGCAGACCTGTTGGAATTACATCTGACTTCTCAGTGGAAACTCTGAAATCGAAAGGAAGAGATCATGGATGCAAGCCCAGACTACTATATCCAGCAAAGCTTTCAATCATCATAGATGGAGAAAACAAGATATTCCATGACAAACCAAATTTAAACATTGTCTATCCACAAATCCAGCCCTACAGAAAGTACTAGAAGGAAAACTCTAACACAAAAAAAGTTACCTGTACCCATAAAACCACAGGCAACAAATAACCTCATACCTCACACTAGCAAATCAAAAAGAAGGGAAACACACAAACACTAACACTGAAAAAATAACATGAACAAAAAAATCAATAAAAATTAATACCTCTTAATAGCAATGAACTCAATTCGCCTATAAAAAGACACAGATTAACAGAATGGATATGAAAATAGGATCCATCCTTCCACTACATACAAGAAAAATAGCTCAACCTCAAAGACAAACATTACCTTAGAGTAAAGAGTTGGGAAAAGATTTTCCAGTCAAATGAGTCTAAGAAACAAGCAGGTGTAGCTATATTAATATCTATCAAAATAGACTTCAAACTAAAGTCAATCAAAAGAGATGGAGAAGGACACTTAATACAAATCACAGAAAAAATCCATCAAGATGAAGTCCCAATCTTGAACATCTATGCCCAAGTACAAGAGTACCCATATATGTAAAAGCAACATCACTAAAGCTTAGATCATACATCAAACACCACACACTAATAGTAGGAGACTTCAACATCCCACTCTTGCCAATGGACAGGTCTTCCAGAAAGAAATTTAACAGAGAAATAAGAGAACTAAAAGATGTCATGATCCAAATGGACTTAATAGACATCTAAAGAACATTCCACCCAAACACAAAAGAATATACATTCTTCTCAGCACCACACAGACCTTCTTTTAAATTGGCCACATACTTGGTCACAAAAAAAAACCTCAGCAGATGCAAAAAAAAAAAATGGAGATAATCCTCTGTATCTTATTGGACCATGGCCTAAAGTCGGAATTCAACAGCAACACAAATCACAGAAAGCCTACAAACTCATGGAAATTGAACAAAACTCAACTGGCTCACCCCTGAATCAAGGAAAAAATAAAAAAATTAAAGACTTCTTAAAATTCCATGAAAATGAATACACAATGTACCCAAACCTATGTGACACTATAAAAGTAGTGCTAAGAGGAAAGTTCATAACACTAAGTCCTGACATAAAGAACCTTGAGAAATCTATTACATGTGACTTAAAAGCACATCTGAAAGTTCTAGGGGGAAAAAAAGAAGCAAACTCACCCAGGAGTAGATGCCAAGAAATAATCAAACTGAGGACTGAAGCCAATAAAATAGAAACAAAGAAAGCAATACAAAGAATCAGTGAGACAAGAAGTTGGTTCTTTGTGAAAATCAACATGACAGACAAACCCTTATCCAAACTAACCAAAAGGCGGAGAGGGAATATGTAAATTAACCAAGTCAGAAATGAAAAGGGGGACATAACAACAGACACAGAGGAAATCCAGAGAATCATCAGGTCATACTTTAAAAACCTGTACTCCATAAAATTGGAGAATTTAAAAGAAAGGAATAGTTTTCTGGATAGGTACCACATACCAAAATTAAATCAAGAACAGATAAACAATTTAAATAGACATTATAACCCCTAAGGAAATAGAACTAGTCATCAAAAGCTTCCTAACCAAAAAAAGTCCATGACCAGATGGTTTCAACATAGAATTCTACAAGAACTTTAAAGAAGAGTTAATACCAATACTCCTCAAATTATTCCACTCAATAGAAAGAGAAGGGACATTGCCAAACTCTTTTTATGAGGCAAGAGTTATTCTGGTATCCAAACAATACAGAGGTGTAGCTAAGAAAGAGAATCACAGACCAATCTGCCTCATGAACACTGATGTAAAAATATTCAATAAAATACTGGCAAAACAAATCCAAGAACATATAAAAAGATCATCCAACATGATCAAGTTGGCTTCATTCCATAGATACAGAGATGGTTCATCATACGAAAATCTATCAATGCAATCCACCACATAAATAAACTGAAAGTAAAATCCTTATGATCATCCCATTAGATGCCAATAAAATATTCAACAAGGTCTTGGAGAGATCAGAGATATGAGGTAGGTATCTAAACATAATAAAAGCAGTATACAGCAAACCAAAAACCAACACCAAATTAAATGGAGAGAAACTCAAAGTGATTTCACCAAAGTTGAGAACAAGACAAAGCTGTCCACTCTCTCCATATCTATTCAATATAGTACTCAAAGTTCTAACTACAGAAATAAGACTACAAAAGGAGATCAATGGGATACAAATTGGAAAGGAAGAAGTCAAACTTTCACTATTTGCAGATGATACGACAGTGTACACAAGTGACCCCAAAAATTCTATGAGGGAGCTCCTACAGCTGATAAACACCTTCAGTAATGTGACAAGATACAAGAACAATTCCAAAAATCAGTAGCCCTTTTATATACAAATGATAAAAAGATCTAGAAGGCAATCAGAGAAACATTACCACCTACAATAGCCACAAATAATGTAAAATTTTTGGAGTAACATTAACCAAAGAAGTGAAAGATCTATTTAACAAGAACTTTAAGTCTTTGAAGAACGAAATTGTAGAAGATACCAGAAAATGGAAAGATCTCTCATGTTCTTGGATAGGTAGGATCAACACAGTAAAAATGGCAATCCTATCAAAAACAATCAACAGGTTCAACGCAATCCCAATTAAAATCCCAGCACAATTCTACACAGACCTCAAAATAACCATACTCAACTTTATATGCAAAAAGAAAAAAAAAACCAAAGTAGCCAGAAGAACCCTCTACAATAAAGGAACTTCCGGAGGCATCACCATCCCTGATATCAAGCTCTATTATAGAACTAGTGTAATGAAAACAGTTTGGTATTGGCATAAAAACAAACAGGTGAATTAATGGAATCAAATTGAAGACTGTTATTAATCCAAACACCTGTGAACACCCGATTTTTGACAAAGAAGCTAAAATTATACAATAGAAAAAGAAAGCATATTCAACAATGGTGTTGGCATAACTAGATGTCAATGTGTAGAAGAATGAAAATAGATCCATATCTATCCCCGTGCACAAAACTCAAGTTCAAATGGATCAAAGACCCCAGCATAAATCCAGCTACACTGAACCTCACTGAAGAAAAAGTTGAAAGTAGCCTTGAACGCATGGGCACAAGAAACCACTTCCTAAATACAACCCTAGTACCATAGATACTGAGAGGAAACAATTAATAAATGGGACCTCCTGAAACTGAAGGGCTTCTGTAAGGCAAAGGACACAGTCACTAAGACAAAACGGCAGCCTACATAATGGGAAAAATATCTTCACTAACCCCTCATCAGACAGAAGATTGATCTCCAAAATAGATAAAGAACTCATAAAGCTAAACACCAAATTATCAAATAATCTAATCAAAAAATGGACACAGTTCTAAATAGAAAATTCTCAATAGAAGAATCTCAAATGGCCGAAAAACACTTAAGGAATTGCTCAACATTTTAGCCATCAGGGAAATGTAAATCAAAACGACTCTGAAATACCATCTGACACCCATCAGAACGGCTAAGATCAAAAACACCAATGATAGTTTATGCTAGAGAGAATATGGAGTAAGGGGAACACTCTCCCACTGCTGGAAGGAGTACAAGCTTATATAACGACTTTGGAAATCAGTGTGGCAATTTCTCAGAAAATTGGGAATCAAGCTACCTCAGGAATCAGCAGTATCACTCTTGGACATATACCCAAAGGATACACACTTATACCACAAGGTCATTTGCTCAACTTTGTTCACAGCAGCCTTATTCATAATAGCCAGAACCTGGAAACAACCTAGGTGCCCCTCAACTTAAGAATGGACAAAGAATAAAATCCCACTGCCCTTGTCCTTGACTTCTCAGTCAGCTTTCATTGCCAGCCACGTTCAGAGTGTCCATTTTGATCACATGCTCCATCACTCCAGGTCCAGCTGACCTTGGTGAGCTCCCACTAGATCAGTCCCTCCGTCTCCTTGGGTGGACGCACCCCTCGTGATCCTGACTTCCTTGCTCATGTTCTCCCTCCTTCTGCTCTTCATTTGGACCTAGGGGGCTAAGTCCAGTGCTCCAGTGTGGGTCTCTGTCTCTATCTCCATCCATCGCCAGATGAAGGTTCTATGGTGACTTTGTGGGAGCCTGGTTTGTTTGGATGCTCATCTTTATAGACCTGTATGGATGGGGGAGGACCTTGGACTTCCCACGGGGGCAGGGAACCCTGACTGCTCTTAATACTAGAGAGGGAGGGGAAGGTGGGGAGAGGGAGGTGGGGAGGGGGAGGTGAGGAGGAGGAGGGAAAAGGGAGGCGGGGAAGAGGTGAAAATTTTTAATAAATAAATAAATAAATTTTTAAAAAAAGAATGGACAAAGAAAATGTGGTACATTTATGCAATGAAGTACTACTACTCAGTGGTAAAAGATAATGGAACACAGCCTGCTTCCGGGTTGAGGAGTCTGGAGAGCCAGCGGGGAGTACTCCTGCCACTAGGACTTCTCTCTACCATCCCACCCTGTCCACAAGTTCGCCTATTTGTCTGTGAGGTCCTTAGAACCCTGCAACAGACCCTGCTCCCGTGCTGAGGGGATCCGGAGAGGTGAGTAAGTGGCCACATGGCCGGTCAGCCTGAAGTGCTACTCTCTCAGACAGTCCTGGGGGACTGAATCCAGGCCCCCTTCAATTCCCTAAGCTTTTCTGGCCATCCAGCAGGGTGAATTCCCTGCTGCTGGCTTTCTTTACCCCATTCCACCCTGCCCTCAAGCCCACATTTTTATCTGCTAGATCCTTGGATCCCCCAACACAGCCTGCTCCAGTGCTGAGGGGACCTAAGAGAGGGAAGTCCAAGAAAAACTCCCAAGTACACAGTCAGCCACAGCAAAGATCGGACCAAGACGCCAAGACTCTGCTGTCCTCATTTGAAAGAAGAGATGGGCAGATGCCAATGCAAGAATTCCTCCAACATCCTGAAAAGCAACATGACAACACCAGAATCCAGCGAACACACAATAGGAAGACTTGAACACCCTAACCTAGAAGTAGAAGAAATTGGCTTTAAATGTAAACTTATGAAAATGATGGAGAACCTTAAAGAGGATGTGAAAAACTCCCTTAAAGAAATGGAAGAAAAGACAAACAAAAAGTTAGAAAAAATTAAAAAATCCCTCAAAGATACCCAAGAAAACCAAGGAAAAGCAATCAAACAGGTAAAGGAAACTTGTGCAACCACTTTGGAAATCAGTGTGGTGGTTTCTCAGGAAATTGGGAGTCCACCTACCTCAAGATCCAACAAAACCACTCTTGGGAATATACCCAAGTAATGCCCAATCATACTACAAAAGCATTTGTTCCACTATGTTCATGGCAGCATTATTTGTAATAGCCAGAACCTAGAAACAACCTAGTTGCCCCTCAATGGAAAAGAAAGTGTGGCACATAAACACATAACTCAGTGGTAAAAAGAACAGCAACATCTGGAATTTTGCATGTAAATGGGTGGAAATAGAAAACACTATTTTGAGTGAGATAACCCAGACCAAAAATATATGGTATGTACTCACTCATTAGTACATTCTAGCCATAAACAAAGAACATTGAGCCTATAGTTTGTGATCCTAGAGAAGATAAATAATAAGGTGAACCCAAAGAAAAACATATATAGATCCTCCTGGAAACTGGAAGCAGAGAAGATCACCAAGAAAAAGTTAGAAACATGAAGGTGGGGGTGGGGGTTGGGAAGGGGAGAGGGGGAGAGGGGGAGAGAGAAGGGAGAAGGGGAGGATTGGGAAGAGCTTGGGGGAATGGGATGATTGGGATGGAGGAAGGGTGGATATGAGAGCAGGGAAGGAGATACCTTAATTGAGGGAGTCATTTTGGGGTTGGTAAGAGGCTTGACCCTGGAGGAATTCCCAGGTGTCCACAGGGAGAAGGGGAGGAATTGGAAATTTAAATAGTATTATTTCTAAGGTAATAAAAAAATAAAATATAAACACAGAAAAAAGAATATGAAAGATAAATAACAGTAGGAAATGGGGAGGTAGGGAGGGAGAGATGTGAATTTAAATAAAGTGATATTTTATTTGTGTTATAACAAATAAAGCTTGCCTGAAGATCAGAGTACAGAGCTAGGCCCCTAGAGGCCAGGCAGTGGTGGCACACACTTTTAATTCCAGGACTCGTGGGAGACAGAGGCAGAGGGATCTCTGTTTAGTTCAAGGCTACCCTGGGCTCCACAAGAGTAAATCTGTCTAATAGAGGAACAGAGCTCACACAAAGGTGATCCCAGCACTAGGGAGGTGGAGAAAGAAGTGATATGGCTGGGTGGAAGAGGAATATAAAGGGGAAGAGACAGGAGCTCAGACAGATGGAGTCTGAGGTTTGGTGGAGACAGATGGACTCTGGAGACACAGTCTGAGGACAGGATGGCCTCTGCGGTCAAAGCATTGGTAGAGGTAAAAGAACTCTCTAGTGACTGGCCTCCAGTTCCCCGATCTTCAGCTTTAACCCCTAAAAATGACTCTGGGCTTTTATTATTAAGACCAATTGTTATTTGTGCTACAATTTAAATACATTAATAAAACACTCAAGAATTTCTGTGATTGAGTAACAGAAGATAGAAAAAATGAAAATAATAAATTATCAAAGAATATAGAAGTCATTTTCCCAGAGACAAAAAGTCATATAATTTCCAAACTGACAGAACCTACAAAATGTAAAGTGGGTATATATAAAGAGAATAGCACACACACACACACGCACACACACACACACACACACAGGTATATGCACACACACATGCATATGCACACATGCACATACACTATGTACACATACAAGCACACATATGTACATGCATACACTATGTACACACTCTTTCCAATAATGACCTGGTTTATCAGATCCCTGAAACACCCTTAGGTATCCCTTCGTCTTCCCAATTCTCAGTGCCCTCTGACCGCTCTGGTCCCTCTCTGCCAGTAGATGCTCCTTTCCCATCCCATCAGGTTCAGTGTCCTCTTCCCTGCTCCTCAGCCCCTGAACCTTGTCACCTTCTCCATCTATGGACATCTGACGTCAGAGCCCCTGCTTATGCCGCCAATGATGAGGAAATGGGTCCTTACTCCATCTCTCTCCAACGGGATGTCATGTGCCGAAACAGATGCTGCATCTGGATCTTTGTGAACCCTCTCGGCACACATCTCTAGAGTGACCCCTAACTAACTGCCCTGCACCTCAGCTGTCATGGTGGACACAGCTACTCCCATAATAGAAGGTCCAGGGAAGGACTCTGCTTCCCAGCTCAGATTGCTGAGGAATGTGGGGTAACAAAGGAACTCTCAAACTGGAATGGAGATTCTCTTGTGAGAAGTGAACCCCCCCCAAAAAATCACAGAATGGCTGGGGGGGCTATAAATATAACCTTAAGAGTCTAGCATCTTCTAGAATGAGAGCAGAAAATTCCAATCTTACAAGTCCCTTTCTGGGATTCTGCTTCCTTTCATTTCATGATATAAAAGAGCACACGCGCTCAGCAGCAGCCTTCGGAGAGGTTGTGCTTCTTGTCTTGCTTTCTCCACATAATAATTGCCTAAAATGATGTCATTCAAATTTGAAAAAAAAATACAAGGTTGCAAAAAAAATTTTGGAATTTTTATTTTTTAAAATAATCTTTTCTCATTTTACATACCAATCCCAGTTCCCACTCCCTCCCCTCCCCCCACCCTCCCCCACCTTCCCCCCACCCCAGCCCCATCCACTCTTCAGAGAGGGTCAGTCTTCCCATGGTGAGTCCACAAAGTCTGGCATACAGGACCAAGGCTCTTCCCTCTATATCTAGGCTGAACAAGGTATCCATCCAAAGAGAGTGGGCTCCAAAAAGCCAGTTCAAGCAGTCCCAAAAGCCAGTGGACCCACTGCCAGTGGCCCCTCAGACTGCCTAAGTCACACAACTGTTACTCACATTCAAAGGGCCTAGTAAGGTCCTATTCAGATTCCCCTGCTGTCAATCCAGAGTCAGTGAGCTCCCACTGTCTCAGATCAGCTGTCTCTGTGAGTATCCCCATGATAATTTTGACCTCTTTGCTCATATTATCACTCCTTCTTCCCTTTGGCTGAACTCTGGGAGATTGGCCCAGTGCTTAGATAAGGATCTCTGCATCTGCTTCCATCAGTTGCTGGATGAAGGTTCTATGATGACAATTAAGGTAGTCGCCAATATGACTACAGGGGAAGGCCACATAAATGTTTTTTAATGTCTCTAATCATGAAGGTAGGAAAGAGAAAAGATGGTATGACCTCCTATACAGCCCAATTCTTCAATTCTTATGCTAAATGCATCCCTGAAGGACTGAGATACAAACAAGAGAAAGCAATGGGCTTAAAGCTATCTCCTTTATCACCACAGTGAGCCCTCACTCCACCTGTCTTTACTGTTTTTTTTTGAGGAAATTGTGTCTCCAGTGAGCTCAGTAAGCCTCCCTGCTAAACCTTACATAGATGTCCCTAAAACTAGCAGCATCCCCTGAAAGCCCCAGGACCCCTAACTTGTGGATCTTTCACTTTCCGGCATCTGCCAGTGGTCCCTACACAACACCATAGAATCACCTACCCAGCTTTTCCATAACTCTCAGTGGCTCACCTCCCACTACCCCAGTGAGTATTTTGACAGAATCCACCTTACATCTGTCCACTGGACTCCAGACCACTGAATACCTCCCAATATACATGGGAGCAAAATGAGAATTCTACAATCAATGATGAAAGGACCTGGAGGACAATAAACTTTTCCAGTTAAGTTTGGTCCACTAGACTCCTTAAGATCTGGGTTGGAGAAATTCACTCAGGGGAAGACACACACAACCTTCAAGGTGCTGAATGAACATCAAAGTTCTTTCTTTCCCAGCCTATTCCTGTAATCTTGTGACTAAAGCACCTCTCTCCTCTACAGCCAGTGCATGTCCTGAGTGTAGGCAGATCATGAGGACAAATGATAGGGCTAAAAACAACAATAACAACAAAGGACAGAACCTGGGGGATGAATCAGCAGACTTGCCATGTAAAACAACCTGACTTTGACCCATGGAACCAACAGTGGAAGGAGAGAACCCATTTCCAAAAGTAGTCTCTGACCTCCACACATACGCCATGACACATGGCCACCGGTATTCATATATATATATTATACAAGAAAAAAATCAAAAAACAAAGAAAAAGAAAGGAAGAAAGGAAAGAAGAAGGAGGAAGGAAGGAAGGAAGGAAGGAAGGAAGGAAGGAAGGAAGGAAGGAAGGAAGGAAGGCAAGAAGAAAGGAAGGGAAAGAAAAGAGAGAAAGAAAAGAAAGGAAGAAAGGAAGAAGGAAAGAAAGAAAGAAAAAAGGAGAAAGGAGAAAGGGGAGAAGCAGGATTCTGTTTCCATGGATCTGTCTTTGCTCCTCTATGTGTGCCTCACTGTTATCTCTATCTTTCTACAATTCTAGGTATCCGTCTTTTTCAGTCAATGTCTCTCTCCATACCTACCTCTTCAACTTTCAACTCCTCATCTTTTTCCCTTTCTATATTCTCATTCTCTATCCCTCCCTTTCTCTTTTCCTCTCTCCCTTCCTCCCTCTGGTACTGGTATAGTGAATTTACCAAAAGATCTGGACAATACATGCCTTAGCACAGAGTGGAATTCAGGTGGCGGTGGTAGTAGCTGCTCTAGTAACTGTTCTGGCTTCTCAGGCAACGGGAGCTGCTCAGACCTCCTCACCAAACCAGTTCTATGGCACCAGTTGGACCTCGTTCCTGGTAATTGGCTCAAACAGTTTGTGATCTCTTGATACCTCTGTGAGCTGCTGAATGACCTTTACAAACTCTCTCCTGTTTGTTGCCCATAACCAAGAATTACTGCTTGAAAATGATAAGCTAAAAATGTTGCTTACAGAATCACAGTCTTTTACCTTTGAATCAACAAACTCCTGGGGGATTTCTAAATCCTAAATATATATATATATATATATATATATATATATATATATATATATATATATATATATATGATTAGAGACAGGCCTATTTATGGAGACACACAGCTGTCCTTTTTCCCCTGCTCTCTCTCTCAATATTTGACTTTAGAAACTTCCTTGGAGCACACACGCAGTCAGAAAAGCAAAGCTGTTTCTGACCCGTGAAGGAGAATGATCTTTAAAAGGAGAGGCACAAAAATAGGCAAGCCTGAGAAAGAACTACACCTTCGCTCTTAGTCCTTTTAACAGTAAGGATTATATATCGCAAGCTTCCTTGCCAGAAAATTCTCAGCACTCCCAAGCCGTGAAAACAAAGTAAGCCTATCATGAAACACCAACTTGGGGTATCCAAAATGACACCAAAATCCATCTGTATTTAGAGACATATATACCCATAAGATTGTAAACAACTCGCAACAATGGATAGGAAGTTTGGTCGTTAGAGATCTTAGATTCCAGTATCTCCCCTTAGCTAATCTCTGGTGACATGTAATCCCGATGCTTATAAATAGAGCCACGAACAGGCCTTAGACAGCACCATCTACTCACCAGCCTAGAATTCTCCTTTCCTCTGCTCTTTGGCCCATGTGGAAATTATGCAGTCCTACTTGCTGATTCTTTTCTTCTGCTGCTCCAAGAACTTACCAGGTATGCTTCGACAGAACTTGAAAAATATGTCAAGACTGGGGATACAGGGGCTGAGCATAGCTGAGATTAACTAGTCCCAAACATGAGGAATCAAAATATCAAGACAGAATCCTTTGATGGGGTGGTCTGAATCAGCATTCTTCAATGGTCTTCAGTCTTTCCCTCTGTGTGTCTGCTCAGTCTGTCTAAGTGAACCTGCCTCTCGACATTCCCAGGTATCTATCTTTCTCAATCTGGGTCTCTACGTCTATACAGGTCTAGGAAAGACAGAGATGAAGCTGGTAGAGTTGTGGGATTAACCTCAGAGAGTTCTTGGCATATTTTAGCCCCTCATCTTTGTTTTGAATGTGAAAGGCATTTTCTGTGTGGAAGTGATTCTGTTCAGCCCACAAGAAGGCTCCTCACACTTAAAGTATGAGAACTCAACTAAAATGTAGAGGGGGCCTTATCTCTTATAAAAGAGGAAAGAAAATATTCTACATATGTCCCTTTTAATGTAATAATCACAAATCATATATGAATACTGTACCCTGATACTCTCCCTGGTGAGTGAATTCCACAAAGTTCTGCTTATTTTATGCTCCCAATGATCAGTTATTCAAAATATCCTTAAAGCAGAAAAGTCTGTACTTGTTTTGAAAAACTGTGTCTTGCTGTTATCAATTTTACTAAAACCACTATATCTATAACCAGAATATTCAGGTGTTTCTGTTCCTTCTTGCAGGAACCGGCATACTCATAGATTCGGCCTTAATGGATGACAATGTAAATTGCTTGAAAAATGGAGGACAATGTTTCTACGATGATTGCCCCTCCTCCTCTGATCAAATCGGCAGCTGTTACCACAATATAGGCACGTGCTGCAGACAACCTGTAACACAGTGAATGTCAGACGCCAAAAATCATATAAAGGACTTGAAGCATCTCTTTTAATCAAGGAAATCATGTTTTTGAAGAATGTCATCAACAAAATAAAGTCAATCCCCTGTGAATTATGAATAAGATAAGGTATATTTTTCGATGGCATTTAGAATGAGGAACAGGACAGGACACAAATTCTGCCTGGTCAAGAAGGATGGCCAGGAATGGAGCAAAGTTTCTTGCACTTAATTTTATAAAGAGTCCAAATTTAGAATCGCTCCTTTCTTTTCAAGACAGGAATTTCAGGTGATTAGAAAAGGGGGTCGGGTTATGGGGATCTTTTCGGCCTGTGACGAGCTTCTCTCCCAATTATCTCCCGGTCTTCATTCGGGTTTCTATTGTTGTGGTAAAACACTGTGGTCTTGAGTGACTTGGCTAGAAGAGGGTTGATTTCACATACACTTCCACATCACAGTCCTTCGTGGAAGGAATTCAGGGCAAAAACTCAAGCAGGGCAGGAATCGTGAGGCAGTGATCGGTGCAGAGGCTGGGAGGGTGCTGCTTACTGTCTTGCTCCTCATTGCTTGCTCAACCTGCTTTTTTTTTCTCCTGTGGTTTTTTGAGATGGGGTTTTTCTGTACAGCTTTGTACAGCCTGTCCTGAAACTTGCTCAGTGGACCTGGCTGGCCTCAAACTCACAGAGATCCACCTTCCTCTGCCTCTTGAGTGCTGGGATTAAAGGTGTGCACCACCAATGCCTCAATGCCCAGCAAACCTGCTTTCTTATAGCAGGCAGGACCAACAGCCTAGGGATGGCACCACCACAGTGAGGTGGGCTCTCCCACATTAATTATCAATCAAGAAATCGTACAAAGTTCCACATAGGCTGCTGTGAGAGAAACACAACAAATATATTTACCCAACACTGGACCCACCATGCTACAATACTGACTTATTGATACTTAATCACCCAGGCAGGCACCTGCCTCCTACTGCCGTTGGCTAGTATTGACCAGTCTATTGCATGTCTCTACAGCCACAACAGCCTTCCCTATAAATACCATTCGTCTCTATGTATTCTCCAGGTTAGGGCAACTTGCAGAAATCTTTCAAATTTGCCAGGTACTGGGGGCGCACACCTCTAATCCCAGCACTCGGGAGGCAGAGAAAGGTGGATCTCTGTGAGTTTGAGGCCAGTCTGGTCTACAAGAGCTAGTTCCAGGACAGGTTCCAAAGCAACACAGAGGAACCCTGTTTCAAAAAAAAAAAAAAATCTTCAAAATTTCAGAACTCTGGAATACCTGGAATTTGGTTTACAAATTCTGTAATATTAGGAGTTTAGTTGAGAAAAAAAAAATGTAGAGCCACTGAAAGAGCCAGTTTCAGGCCAAGGCTCCTGTGGCTGGGAAGGCTGTGAACTCCGAGTGTAAAGGGAGAGGCAGGCAAGTGAATCCCCAGGGAAGACTGTGCTTTAGCCCCAAAGACATTCTGATGAGGGACCCTGTTGTCCATTCCTTCTCCCCTCAACCTGTCAGTTTCTTTCTCTCCACATCCCAGCCAGATTGTACGGGGCTGTCAGCGCTACAAAGAATAACTCGTTTCTGAGCCTTCCCTACCTTAATTGACATATTTTAGAATATTCCTCACACATAGCATGATTTTTCCGAGACACTCTAAGAAATCACAAAGCCTTTCTGGCAGAGGAAAAAGTACTTCTAGACTCATTCAGCTCCCAGGGAGAGCACAGAACCCCACCAGGGTCCAGTGACCCAAGGACTACGCAATGTGGCGCTTCCTCTACCATCCCACAAGCT
This sequence comes from Myodes glareolus, assembly GCF_982192425.1. NCBI lineage: Eukaryota > Metazoa > Chordata > Mammalia > Rodentia > Cricetidae > Myodes > Myodes glareolus. The sequence goes on from NC_142048.1 coordinate 50,270,696, forward strand.
CATACATATGATACAAGATATCATACAACAGTATGGTATCTGCTTTGCTCCCAAGGGCCAAGTAAGCAGGGGCTAACCAGCACCCCAAAAGTCACAGAAACTACCCAGTCTGGCCCCTCCCCCAACAAACTATGCCCTGCTTTATACTTTGCGAGAAGCCTTCTTCTGGCTTGAGTCTTCTGTCTCCTTACCCCAGGGAGACCCTCAGTGTTATGTACTCTGCAGGCAATGCATTTCGTTTTCTAAATGTGCCCTCCATCCTCATACCATTATCTAACCAACGGAGACATAAGGTCAAAAATTACGTTTAGTAACCTGACACATGGCCAACCATCACTGAGACCTCAGATGGGAACAGGAGACGGCTCTGTGATCCCAGTTCTGCCTTTGTGGACTCGATGCCCTATCAGCTCTAAGGAACTTCTCATTTATCATCTGAATGAGGATCAGAGAGATACTGAATTAGAAGAACTCTGAAAATGTTTTTGGATGATCTATGAAACTACATACTTCAACGTATTATACTTAGCCTACACAAACAAAGAGAAGGAAGGAACGTACAAACACACAACTTAGATCAATTAGGTTGTGGGGCGGGGGGTGAAACAAGATAAGCAATGGAAAACTATGTGATAGCAAAGCACTTTCAAATTTTTCATTATTCAAAATTTCCTTATAAAAGAAAGTTCTCCATGTGCTTTGTAGACTGTCTCTCCTGCCTTTGTTAAATGTCCTAAAAAAAAAAAAAATCACTGCAACTGCTGCAAAGGGGGGGGTGAAGGGATTCTCTTCCCTCCTTATCACTGCAGCTGCTGCAAAGGGGGTGAAGGGATTCTCTTCCCTCCTTATCACTGCAGCTGCTGCAAAGGGGGTGAAGGGATTCTCTGTTGGGGAGGCCGCTTGTTTGTTCCTGGCTGCCCAGAACCAAAATAACCACAGAGAAACCACATTAATTAAATCACTGTTTGGCCTAGTAGCTCTGGCTTCTTATTGGCTAGGTCTTCCATTTTAAACTAGCCCATCTCCATTAATCTGTGTATTGCCACGTGGCTGTGGCTTACCAGGTGAAGTTTTATCCCCAGCATCTGTCTCTGGGCGGGGCTACATGGCATCTTTCTGACTCCGCCTTTTTTCCCCCCACAACCGACCTCCTACATTTCTCTTCTCTTCTTATCACTTCAGCTGCTGCAAAGGAGGTGAAGGGCACCATTGCTGCGCTGGCCTTTCTATCCCCCTCTAACGACTGTCAGAACATGGGAGGAAAAGGCTATCCCACTCCGTGCTCTGCACTTCAAAAGCAAATGAGCACCTGTCTTAGTGGGGCAGCTGGTGCAGCTGGTTCAGCTGAAAGCTAAAAGGTTCAAAAGACCACGTGGGATTCTTCACAATCACTCTCTTAATAAAGTCAACCATTCTTCGAAGCACGCCTTCTTGTGGCTAAAATGGTTAAAGAGGGAATGGGGGTCAATATAGAGAAAACACGCGACATACACTATGAATTTCTCAAGCAATAAATTTAAGGTATTATTTTAAAATCGGGGGAGTAAATGGAATCTTCAGGAGACTTTAGAAACTACTGAACAGAATTAAAAACTATAGTGGTGGTTCTGAGGGGCATGCACAGCTGCCCTCTGCTGGTCATGCTGGGAGTTCATATTCTGAGTCCCCTTGTGGGTCTATAAATCCATTTGCAAAAATGAAGCTACTGAGACCCCTACTGGAAGAAAATTATACAGCACCACACAGCACTGGTCTGAATCAGCACAAGGGAAAGCTGATTTGAGTGCTGAGCCTCCTCAGACAGGTTCTTGGAGTCTCTGCTGCAGTAGGGTCCCTAGTGTGGAAATCCTTGCCAGAATTACCCAAGCACCCCACACCGGGAAACGTAACAGGTCAGGAAAGAGGCACTGACTTGGGGTATCCAGGATAAAAGCCAAAATCTAACCCCAAAGACATGTTGCCCACAGGACCCTAGGCTCCTGGAGGGGCAGGGGGGCTGCTTATTGGAGCTTCACTCTCGATAGCAATGTCGTCCTCGGGTACGAGAGCTGTGCAATCCTGCTCCCTATAAATACAGCCAGAACTGGGCTTAGGGACACTGCTGTCCAATGGGCATCTCAGGGGTGAGTCTCTCTTTCTCTCTGCATTCTATACAAGGTGAAAATGATGAAGATCCTTTGCCGTCTCGTTCTGATGCTCAGCTTCTTCTCCCAGATCACCCAGGTGAGCCTCCGCAGACCTCGAAGCATTGGCAAAGCCAGGGATGCAAGGGTCCAGGAGAATGAGGGATAATAGTCACAGGCAGGAGAGAACACCAGGAGCGCTCACCCTAGCTGGAAGACATAAAGTGACAACCTTCAGAATCTATGAGCTGTCCCCTGAGAAACACAGGGATGAGACTGTCCTGGGTATAGATGCAGGCTTACTCACAGGCAGACACTCACATCTTCTTCCCATGATTTAGCTGTATATAAAGGACATACCTTGTGTGGAAAGTATTCTCAGCTTGTAAGGTCTTCCCACAGAAAGGCCACGTTTGCACCCAGTGAGAGATTCAACCCCAGCCCCCATAGTCACTGGGATTATGGACTGGTGTTCTCTGGATATCCTACAGCAGACAAGGTGCTCCTGTAATGAGTTAGGACCAGAGACTCACTCAGTGTCCATGTAGACAGTACAAGGAAGCTTTCATGCCCCTGGAACATCTGGCCTTATTCTGTTGGTTAAGATCTCCACTGACATCGTAAGCCACATGCTTGGAATGCTAGGCCTCCTCACGCTACCTCACTGAGTCATACTTGGGGGTGCCTGATAGCAGGCACTGACCCAGGGTTCCAAAGATGAGAGCTAAATCAAATCGCATCCAGAAATACACTCTCAGAGCTGCAGAAGCCTCTGGACAAATTGGAGGAGGTCTGAACCTCAGGGCTTCACTCTGAGATGCAGCTCCTCCCTTAAGGGTGTCTATGAGCATAGAAAATCCTATCCCCATTAAAACAAGGCCACACTCAGGTCTCAAGTTGTCGCATCCCCTGAGCATCATATCAGTCTCTCCTCTCTGCTCTGGACCCAATGGGAACCATGAGGAGCCACTACCTTCTCTTACTGATGCCTTCCTTCCTCTGCCCTGAAGTATGACAGGTAAGTCTCAGCACTAATTGGAATACCCAGAAAAGATGTAAATGGGACAGAGATTTGGTCCTACACCTGATGGGTAAGCAGGAACACATACTCTGGTAGAGAGGCCTGAATCAGCAACCTCCAGAGTCTACAAGCAGCCCCCTGGAAAGAAGGACACATTTCACAGAGATGCCTGGCTACTCACAGACTTCTTATATCACCTTCTGGGATATGACATATCCTGGGTTTAGGCATGTCCTATGTGGAAGGAATTCTTTCTGCCTTGAGGAGAGCTTCTCAGAGAAGCTAGATTTTCATTCACAGAGAGGACACCAACAATCCAGCCAGGCCATACCAGCTGGGTGGGGCCTGGAACTCACCAAGAGTGTGCAGAGTTTTTTGGATTGTTTTGTTTTTGTTTATATTAATGTTCAGTTTTGTTTTTTCCGAGACAGGGTTTCTCTGTGTAACTACCCTGGCTGGACTGGAACTCACTGAGATAAGCCTGGCCTCAAACTCACAGAAATCAACCTGTCTCTGCCTCTACCTCCCAAACACTGGAATTAAAGGCCTGCGCCCCCACCACCCTGTGAGTGTGGAGAGTCTTGAGGAATCTCTCAACTCAGCTTCCTTCTCCTCATGAAATTTCTTCCCCAGTCATCATGAGGGGTAGACAATACCAGCGTCTCTGGGCTAAAGCCATTTAGACCCTGCAGAAGGAAGCTAAGCTCACCTCAAAGTGAGCTTTCCGATGATACAGTAGCTTCTGAGTCATCTCTGCTCCTGTAAGTAACCCCTCCCTCATACTCCTGTGAGGAACCCCAGTAAGAACTCATTGTTTCACCGATGTCCTCCTTGGACATGGGTACGGCCATTACTTTTGTCATTCATGCTATATCTTCTCAGAAAACATCTCTCACAACAATCTCCCCAAGTCAGGCCCAGGGACAAAGTGTCAACAGTCAGGTGAAGGCCCTCCCCTCGTGTCATAACATACTAGTGAAAAAAGACACATTACCCCATGGGGGGCAGGGAGTAGTTAAGTGATCTAAGTGGTTTGAAGAAAAAGAAGGGAGGTTAAAGGCACAGGGGGCTGTCCATGGTGAGTCACCCTTCTTTACCACACAACCCTCAAATCAGACAGAATATCCCAGCTGGAGTTACCCGCTGTGTCTTCCGGCAGATCCGTCTGTGTTCTGTATGTACAACAGGCAGTCTGAGGGAGGTGACCCTCCACACTGCGCAGAGCACACAAGGCAGAGCAAAGAGGCGGCCCATGTCCTGATGCTCCATCTTGCCCTCCTTGGACTGGTTTTAACATATAAAATATGAGCTATGTAGCTATTTCTCAAACCATACACCTAGAAATTCGGGGACAAGGTTCTGAGGCTGTAAGAATACTGCGATGGATGTTCCCCATCTCACATCAATCACGAACAGTGTTTCTTCTCAGTCCTAATTGTTCCTTGTCAGGAACTCTGTTAGGTCCTGTTGGGCAGAATCTCTGTAGACCTGGCCTCTTAGTAACTTTTCGACCACGTCCTCTTTGCTTGGTGGTTATAAACCATCCCCACCTTCACCCCACCCCCCACCCGGACATTAGGAGTTCACATTCTACATAAGCGCTGCCTTGTAACACATGCAAGGGTGATGCTTTTCCATCTCCCAGAAGACTTTCCTTGGGCAGGTTTACTTCTGGCTTTGTGGGAAACTAGATTAACCGTCAAGGATTCATGGGGGAAAGGTCTGTTAGCAAAACAGCTGTTAAAGGCGGGAATGTAGTCTGCCTTTCCCTTTTCGGGCCACATAACTGAAAGATTTCAAAAGATTCAATCAGCTATTCAAATCCCACTTTTCCAAGACACACACACACACTACGCTACACTGTACTCTGATTTATGGTTAACCAGTCTGAGCAAATCCTCTGACTGTGACCACTGTAATCACCCAGTGACTGAACTATTGCACCTCACAACAAACCCACTGTGCCCTCCAACCCTTAGGATGGGGGGAGGGGGGGAGAAGGGAGCAGCATACAAATTTGGCACAGATTAAGTGAGACTGCCGCCTAAGAACCTGTCCGCCCCCATCCCGACGTCCCGCCCTCACCCCCCACTCCGCTAGCAACTTGGCAAAAGGCTTGGACGAAAAGCCTCTCGCCGTGCGGCCCCAGGCCGGAAGCCTCCCCTGCTCGGTGGCGGGCAAGGGAAGGGGCGGGCGCAGGCGGCAGCGGCGCAGAAGATGTACGCGGGGCTCCTGGGACTCTCTGCCCTGCTGCAAGCGGCCGAGCAAAGTGCGCGTGAGTGCAGCGCAGCCCGCGAGTGCTCACCCCTCCAACATCCCACTCCATCCCAGTGTGCGGGGCACATCTGCCACTGCTGTCCCAGCAGGCGGCAAACTCTACCCGCCCGGTGCACGCACAGTAGCTCCCCTCCCAGCCTGCAGAGCACTCCCGGTGCGATCCCCTCACTGATGCATGATTCCCTCCACCCATGCAGACACCCCTCAATGCATGGTATGGATCCTCTCCACACCCCAAACCCGGGGTCCTGAATCCCTGTCCACTACTCGCTCCAGCCCACGCTGCGTGAGGAGGCTGCGTGGAGCGACAGCACTTGGTGAGGTGCCCTGGCTCCCTGGTCACCCGGGCTCCTGGCTGGGGTTGCCGGCTGCGAGTCGAGGGCTGAGAGAGTGGAGGGTTGGTATCCCAAAGGGCACTGATTTCCCTTTGGGGTTTGGGACAGGGCAGAACGTTGACTGCCGGGCACACGGGTCCTGTGGGCGGTGGAGGTGAAGCAAGATGGCCATACTTTTCGCGCCTTTCACGTTTGAACTCGTAACCCTTTCGGTGCTGGCGGCTAGTGCCTCCGCCCACTTCCGCCACTCTCCTAAAAGGCCTTGCCCCTGAAGAGACTCCACCAACCTGAACCTCAAAGTTTCCTCCACCATCCTGAACCTCCAAGGTTCCGAGTCCCCTCTTGGACACGATACCTCTGAAATTTACTTTTAATTTGCAACGTAGTCCCTGCAAATCCCTGCCCCCAACACCCGCTCAGAATTCCAAAGGGCACTAGACTGCACCTGGAGAAACCAAGATGCGCACTGCTGCCCAAAGTGACCTAGACACCCTAGCTTTCTAATAGGGAAGGGTTGAATGCTTCGTAGGGAGCTCATGGTGTTAGAGCACTCGACAGAACCACAAGCCAAGGAAGGAATGGCGGCAATCCCTCTGCCCATAGCTGCCTGATTCCTAGCTGGTGTTTGTGCCTACAGATGCACGTTCCTTGTTAATTCTGGAAAACGCCAGCAACAGTAGTGTGAAAGGATGGCTGAGTGCCCTCCACTGCCATCCTCAGTAATCTGCAGTACCAACACAGTTCCATGCTGATGTCCAATGTTACATGGCCAGAACCCCGCTGGATAGCCCAGGCCTGTAAACCAGGCACTGGAGAGGGTGGGCTGGATGTAGCTCTAGAGCCAGCTAGGCTACAGAAAGGTCAAATCTGGTCTGAGCAACTTAGCAGAACATTGTCTCAAAACAAGGTGGAAAGCAGACTGGGGGAGATCAGTGGTGGAGAACTTACCTAGCATAGGCTCAGCCCTGAGTTCAAGTCCTAGGACCACAGCTCAAAGCCAACCTTACACAGAATGGGACTGAATTCTAGTACAAGCAGCTCGGGTAGGCAGCAACAGCACGGTGAGGATGAGATCACTCCATGCTGTCGGCTCCCACATCACTGGGGCTCCCCATACATCAGGTCCTTGGTACATGTTCTGCGTAACCCCACAGACAACCCCACACATAGCCACTACCCTTGTGCCTGTCTTATTTCTAGCAGGTCCTGCTGACTCTTTGTCAATGGTAAAGATGCTGTGTTGGGTTGGTTTGGAGCCTGGATTGTTTGTTTTTTTGTTAAATGGCCCTAGTGGACAAGGAAACAGGACAGGCCTAGGAACGCTCACAGGTCCCAGGATTATAGAGGCAGGGCATGCCATATGGAAATACTCATTTGATCAGGAGCCAGAAACATTAGCCGGGCTTCCTCAGACAAGACAGGGTGAACAGATTCAGAGGACTTGGTCTCTGTGGGTAGTTTCTGTGGGCTTTGGCCTTAAGGGAGGTCCCTATTCTCTTGGCCCCTGACCATGGACTGGCTAAGGCAGAGAAGTCCCATGGGTGTAAGATGAGCTCTGGGCTGGCTAGCATGCTTATCCTGGGCACATTCTTGGAAGAATGCTGCTGTCTGTGGCAGAAAGGTTTTGAGGGCAAGCACCGTAACAACAGAGATCTGGTGTTTATAAAGCAGTCGCCTAACTCTATTCTTTCAACACCCTCATATTGTCTCTCACCCCAGGTCTCTGCACCATTGTTTACCACTTTGCCGCAGGTCACCTCCTCTGGGGGTGGCTGGCCCTTTCTCTTCTCCTGCCCGGCATCCTGGTCCAGACCCTGAGCTATCTGTGGTTCCGCGCAGATGGGCATCAGGGTCACTGGTGGCTGGTGTCGCTGCATCTCCTTCAGCTTGGCGTCTGGAAGCGGTAAGAGCAGCCCTCTCTCTTCCATCTGTTGTAATGGGAGAATCCCCCTGTCCATACACACTCCCACCTTAAAGCCATGGAAGTTCAGGGTTGAACCTCTGCTTGACATTGGCATCCTGAAACATCTCTGACATCAGGAGGCTCCTCCTGATGGTACCAGTGACCTTTCAAATGCTTCTTCTTGTCTTTAACCAGATTCTATATCACCCCTTAATTAACTTCTAGAGCCATGTAACTCAGTTTACTTAAAGTGCTCCATCTGACCCCTATGACCTTAGTCCATGACAGTGGCACAGACTTAACTGACCACAAACTAGATGGTAAAGCCCACACGATGCCATTTGCTTTATGCTTTTGTGGCAGGAAGAAGTGACCTGGGAGACAGGGTCAGGGTTTTTCGTTTTTTTTCTTTTCTATGTATGAAAGGCTACTAGGTATGGATCTGGCTTCCTTGTGCCCACAGGTGTCTCCAAAGGAGATAGGAAGTTGTGCATTTTCAGACACAGCGCGTTTCTGCTCTCATCTGCCTCATAACCCCATAGAGTTGAGGGACTTTCATAAAAGGGGAAGAAACCAGGAACCAGACAGGGGAATCCTGAAGCTCAAGTGCTTATTAAATCACAGGTGGCCAAGGTTGGAAGTGCATCCAAGGAACCGCTGCCAAGTGCTGCTCTCTGCCCTGCGAGCTTGTGCCGTCTGTGTCCATCAGGCTGGGCTGGGGTCAGAGGAGAAGGGGCTTCTAGAAAGACATCCAGTGACTGCCTCCTCTCTGTGTTCCTCCCCAGCAGACCCTTGTCATATAGAGGCATCAAGAACACACATGTGCCGCAGTGGTTTCTCCCAAGCCGGGTTTTCCTATCTGAGCTCTATGTTCTCTTGAAACAGCAGAGCTGTGGCTAGTGAGGGGTGGGGGTTAGGTTGTCTCATAGAGCTCGGGACTGCAGCCTCCTCGGAGCATGACCTGCTCTCTACCCCTCATTTGCCTGGCCTTGCAATAAGGCTGGAAGGTTCATTGCTGGCCGGGTAACTCACTGTACCGGGTGAGATCTCAAAAACAATGAATAACTTATCAAACAAGTGTGTGACTTCAACAGAGACAAGAATTTGATAGCTCAGAAACAGAATTCAGAGTGGTCTTAAGAAAGGAGCATTAACTATTCTTCGGTAGATCTGCCTTCCGGGGCTCTGTAGTGACCCTGGGGACCCTTATAAACCTTCAGAGAGGTGAGGCCAGAGGCTGGAGGCTGGTCCAGATCTGTGGCATGTGACGTGAACTCCCCTGAGGCTCTCAACATCACCACTAAGTGACGGCATGGTTTCTGGTCCATACTTTAAAATTCGCTTGGGTAAATGAAAAGACAAGTGCAAATCGAAAACTGGGAGAAACAATAGCCACGTAAAGCTAATTTACAAAAGTCATTCAGGTGATTACAAAGGAATGTATAGAGCCTGGTGTGGCGACCCAAGCTAGTAAGCCCAGGATTAACGATGAAAAGCCATTTGGATCTCTGAGGTAGTGGCCAGCCTGGGCTACATAGTGAGTTCCAAGACAGCCTGGACGTCATAGTGAGACCCTGTCTCAAAATAATAGTAATAACGATGATGATAATGATGATGATGATGATGATGATGATGATATAGGAGGTGGAGAGACGACTCTGGAGTAGAGAACACGAACCACTCTTAAGCTCCTACTCACATAAGGTGACTTATGACTGCCTCTAACTCCAACTCCAGGGGATCTAGTGCCCTCTTCTGGCCTCCATAGGCAGACATGCAGACACACACACACACACACAGAGAGAGAGAGAGAGAGAGAGAGAGAGAGAGAGAGAGAGAGAGAGACACTAATAAGACATAAATAAAAATGGATCTCATGATAAAATTGAGGAAAAATATTGATTTCCAGGAAGAGATAAAGTAATATATCTGGCGGTAAAGCCAGAATGTGCAGTTTTTAGAACTGGACCACAGATTTGGTTCTCAATTTTCCAGCAGCCGAAGAAGTAGAAGGGACGCCCCCTCCACAGTGTCTCAGAGATTGTAGATGAGGCCAGCTGCCGTCTACCTTCTCAGCAGAAAGTGGCGAATCTGACACAGATAAGCCATGCAGATCAGGTTTGGTTTGGTTTGGGTTGGTTTGGTTTTCATTGCAGTTTGGCAAAGGCACCTGTAGGGGGAGCCAGAACAGCTGTGTTTTGCACAATCTCAAACTTTAAAAAATGAAGCCCCACCCATTAACTGGCTCCACAATGAAAGGCAGACGAATGAACTAACAGCAGAGAAATCGATTCAACAAAATCCCTTGAGGTAAAACCGCTTATAGAAAATGCAAGGGCTGAAGACGCAAATGGATTCTGGTTTTAATTCCAAACAGCACGATCTTTAATGTTAAGTCTACAGTTCAAGAGAACCTGACCTTAGTGACAACTCACTTTACACAAGGGCAGTTATTTCTCCATCTGAACGTTTTGTTTACACTCTGATGCTGTGTGTGCTTCTGTCTCCTTCGCCTTGTTTAAACAGCCCGCATATCTACTTAGGAACACATCCCAGGAGGATGCAAGACTACCTAAATACGCTCCTCCTCAGCGTGTGCCTTGGCATAGCAATTTTTCTACAGCAAAGAGAAAGTTAAGTCAAACTTTAGGGGCATATAAGACCAGCTTGACATGAATAGGTGCAGATTCCATGTTCAAACACAGGTAAGGTACTTACCACCAAGCCTGACTACCTGAATTCAATCTCAGGGACCCACTCGGAAGGAAGAGTCACCTTCCAAAAGTTGTCCTCTGACTGCCGCATGTGTACCATTGCGTGCATGTGCGCATGCACACACACACACACACACACACATACACACCACACACAGTAAATAAGCATATGAAGCACACCTATACTCCAACCTTTCACTGTTGACCGTCTCAGCTCTATCACCACCAAAAACATTACCACGGACAGAAGAATCACTTACTCCCCAAACTGTGAGCCCAGGATAGACCATCCTAGTTGTGATGGAAGTCAGTGTTATTAAAAGCTGAGAAACTTAACTCCAAAGACCTGTCAGGTAAAGTAATTGCATGTCCAAAGTTCTGCGTATGGTACATGTTGTTTTTAATGCAACTAGGAATCTTGGGCCATCGGCAATATGGCTCACATCGAGTAACTTGCGTGTGCCCTGCTGGATTGCAGACACATGTAATTAAGTCCAGTGTCTGAGACTAACTTGGGAACAGCTGAAAGCACTGGCGTATCATCAAGACCAAGGGAAGGACCTGGAGCGAAGGAGGGAGTAGGGCCTTAGAGAGATGGCACCAGGAACAGTTGGCACAAGCCTCCAAAAACCCAGGATGGGGGCAGGGGAACTGAGACACAGCATCCAGAAAAGAAGTCGGGGTGCTTTTCAGGACCTCAGAAAAAGCTCCCACTGCCCCCATCTTGTTCCAGCCCCCTAGCGAACTCCCCACCAGCTGCCCCCTAGTCTCAGCCCGAATTCCTCCTTCTCTCTGCCTGACCCCAGCCTGGCAAAGCCATTCTGCTGCTTTCCTGTTCCCGGCCACGGGCCCCATTCCAAAGCCTGTGTCTGGTCCCACCGATGTCTCATCCTCCCTACGCCCAGCTTGGCTTCACATCCGCCACTGTGCTGTGCTGTGCCGTCCTCTCCAGGAGGCGTTCACGGACCAGCTTCACCTCCCTAGTGAGGACCTACATGCCAGGCACTCAGCTGATACATTTTCTTCCTTGTTCTAAGCATTGTGTGTGTGTGCGTGTGTGTGTGTGTGTGTACTTTGCACAACTAAAACTCACAACTCACTTCTCAAAGAACATCTTTCATTTGCCTTATTCCTTCTGTAATCAAAGCCTAATAAAACTTCCTGTTGGAGGGGTTGAGGGTGTGACTCAACGGGAGAACACACAAGGCCCCTGGGTGCAGTCCCTAGCACCAAAGGGCTGTGGGGGAGTTGCTGAACTAAAACCCTTTGGTGGGGACTGGAGAGCAGGCAGGAAGAGGAAACTAGCCCATCCCGTGGGAAGATGATCTGGGAAGGAAAGGAAAACTATGCTGTGTGGTTTTAGTGCATGTTTCTCTTAACATTAGTCTGTGTGGGGAACAATGGTCTCAAGCACTCAGAGGAAATCAATTCTCAGCAGAAGTCAAAAGATGGAAAAGAAAACTTATTTGTCCTGAACATCTTCCCTGGACTATCCCCACCAGGAATAGAGTTGTTTCAAAGTCAGCCTCGAACCTTGGGCCGGGAGGTGGGAACGTTGTCATCTTCAGAACATTAGCAAGCTGCTTTGCTGGATTTCCTAGGCGACCTCAGGGGTTCAACTCGCAGGTGGAGCCACTGGGTACTGTTATCCACGCCATGGGCAGTGGCACTCTGCCTCCTTGCTGCACAACTTAGACCCAGGGAGGATGTTAGTAGGCAAGAGTAGACCCTACCCCTGGAAGGCCCTCATAGCCGGGTCACCCCAGGGCAGCTGGTATGGTTATCCAGGCTGTGTGGGAGGTGGCCCTTTCACAAGGGGACCCTAACAGCACAGAGTGCCTACTGTATGTTTGCAGGGACACAGGCAAGGACATGCTGTCACTTCTTTCTAAGTCTTGATTCCCGCTGCACACTAGGAAGATCACCCAGTCGTGTCTAAGCTGGCGTGGCCCTATGGCCCTGCTCGGCCCAATCCTGTGAACTTTTGAGACAGGCCCCTGGTCCGTCTTACACCCCAGCAGGCTATTGTGTGTCGTGTGACTCTGTCTTGTGTCTGCCTTTGACTTTGAGAATGCTCCATGCTTTTTCAAACTTGCTACTCTTTTCGGTGACCTTTCAGTCCTCAAGGTGACCAGTTGCTAAGGTTCTGCCTTGGGTCCCTAATATCTGCACACCACCTCCTCTAGCCACTTCCTGTTCACTCGACCATGCCCGCTGCCTCTGTTCATGAGTCTTAATTTACAACTAAAATCCCTAGATCCTTCTATTTACCCCTGTCAATCAAGCAGCTGCTAGCAGGCTCCTTTCTGCTGCATGTTAGTATCACCAGTTCCAAGAGTTTGAACTTGTAGGTGTCTTAGAGCCACCGGTAAGCCCCTCTCCATCCTGCTCGGCCAAGTTCCCCTCTGCATGCTCCAGCACTCCCTGCATTCGCTCCTTCGCTTCCATTCCCAACACCAAAACTTCGGTCATTCCTGCTTGAGCACTGTATCAGCTTCCACAGCTACTGTGCACACACCTACATATGCACATAAACACACACAATATACATGTATTTATACATGTGGACATTCACATGTGATACGCACTGTATATATGTATGTTCTGTGTGCATGTGCACTTGCACATGTATGGACATATGTACACATGCCTATGTGTGCATATGCACTGTGTGTGTTTGCACACGCTGTATGCAGGCATAAGCTTGTACCCTGAACATTCATGTGTGCACATACATTTATACATATATGCACTCATTTACAAACATGCCTACAAATGTACAGATTTATCCCATATCTCAAACACAGCATTCATACCTCTTCCAATTAGTTTTCCAGAGAAAAAGCCAACGTCCATGGGCTGAACTGAATTCTGATATAGTTAAATAGGATCCTATCAGTCCTTAGCTTCCCCATCTAGCCCCACCTCTCTTGACAGCCTCCAGTGAGGACCCCAGACCAACCTTCCCCAGCTGCTTTTACAGCATTCCTGTCTCAGGGCACTGAGAGATCTACACTCCTTGGAGGAAGATGAGTGCTTTTTCATTGCTATGCACAAAAGGGTGATTACCCACAGTGCCTTGCAGCATATCTCTGTTGAAGGAGTCCATAGCCCTCCCTGGAAGACCTGAGGCAAAGACATTGACCAAGATTCTCTACAGGCCTCACCAGACCCAGCATTGGCTCTGTAACCTGGCAGTAACTTCAGCCTACCCACTTACTCCTAGCCCTTTTAAACCTTGGGGATAGTCACCTACAGTGACACCCTGTTGAGCACATGAACTGAAATATGCAGTTTGAACTCAGAGTTCAGCAACCGCCTAACTGAAGACCCTAAGAGGCATCAGTAGGGCACTGTTGAGAACGCCTCATGTGTCCGTGTGAAAGGTTGGTGTCTGTGGCAGCCCGCACAATTGACTTCGTGGTCCATGTCATGATGTGTTTGCTCACTGTAGGCACTGACTTCGTGGTCCATGTCATGATGTGTTTGCTCACTGTAGGCACTGACTTCGTGGTCCATGTCATGATGTGTTTGCTCACTGTAGGCACTGACTTCGTGGTCCATGTCATGATGTGTTTGCTCACTGTAGGCACTGACTTCGTGGTCCATGTCATGATGTGCTTGCTCACTGTAGGCACTGACTTCGTGGTCCATGTCATGATGTGTTTGCTCACTGTAGGCACTGACTTCGTGGTCCATGTCATGATGTGTTTGCTCACTGTAGGCACTGACTTCGTGGTCCATGTCATGATGTGTTTGCTCACTGTAGGCACTGACTTCGTGGTCCATGTCATGATGTGTTTGCTCACTGTAGGCACTGGGACTCTGTGGCAGCCGCTCTGTGGAAGGGAAGGGAGGCTCCCTGCTCGGGACAGCTGCACCTGCAGGAGGCTGACCTCTCCGCGCTCCGGCTCCTGGAGGCTCTGCTCCAGACAGGGCCCCACCTGCTGCTCCAGGTCTATGTGTTCCTAGCCTCTGACTTCACAGATGTTGTGCCAGGTGGGTCTGTTTCACCACGACTCACACCCACTGCTTCCCAGATGACGGGAACATGTGCCTGACCTTGTAGGACCTGGTGTCCCCTCTAGGATTTCTCCTATTTGGGAGACCAGAGAAACCCCATGATCATTAACACAAATGAAGGTTACAGATGGCTTTTGCTTGGGGTCATGAGGTCACAGAGAGCTGGTTTCTTGGGGTAAAGCATCTAAAGTCAATCCTTAAGACAAAAGTTGTGCAGAGAGGAGAGAACCTTGAAAACTCCCTTGGGGAGTCTGCTTCTCGGGGAGTCTACATGGTCACCTCTCCCGGGGCTACCCTGTCAGTAGTTGACACCTGACCCCCCACAGAAAGCACAGCTCAGTCTCCTGCAGATGTGTTCCCAGCTTTCATCCAGCCAGAGCACCTCGTTACTTCTTCCTCCTCTCCCTCCCCCTTCCTCTCTCTTCTGTGTAAGTACCCAAACTTAAAATAGAAAGTCTGAACACTCTGATGTGGCTGCTTGTTCCAGTATTCCTCCATCAAAACCCCTTTATGTGTAGCAAATACTTGTCATGAACCATGTCTGTATGCATCCTGTAGGACACACATCCTTTTAATCATAGTTTAGGCTGGAGGCCTTAGAAGCCCAAGGACAGGGACATTTTTAAAGGACATCAAGAAGAAGAGCATCTAGGACACTGGACAGTGGAGCCATTTCCTGCCTCCCCTTGCTTCCGTGTAAAGGCATGTTTGTATTGCATTATTAGCTTACCCACCTAATGGCACATCATTATCGTATTACATATGGTCAATAGTGCATCACCATCGGGCTAATTGTTTATAAGGACTTTATTGTTCCCAGAAAGGAATGATGGAGGGCATCTGCGTGTGTGCTTCGGAGTCTGTAGAGAGCTCTGTCTGTTCAATCCTCCAGGGATCAGCGCCTTACTTTCCTGGTTGTCACTGTCCTGGGCCCTTGTGTCATACAGCCATTTCCTGGGCATCATGAAGCCAGGCCACCGCACGATGCTATGGGCTGCCCTCTTGTGCCAGCACTTCTGGAGGATGGGCATGTTGGGAGCCCGTGTGCTGAGCCTGGTTCTGTTCTGCAAGGTTTACCGTGTTTGGGTTTTAGTGGTTGGAGGTAAGTAGGGCTTCTGTTCCATGCATTAAAGCCTTAACAGTAATGGTTCACGGTCCTCTGTCCTAGATCTGTGGCTACTGGGTTCAACAGAGGACCTTAGGGGAGCAGAAAAGCAGGCCTCTGTGTTCCTAGGGGACCTCAGCAGACTGGAGGCACAGGTGTGGCCTCTCTCTTCAGCAACGTAACCTGGACTCACCCTCAGTACTGGCAATTGCAAGAAACAGGAATTGTAGATGCCCAGTCCTCTTCAACCTAGAACACCCACAGCATGGCTTCTGCTATACCCTGCCAGTCAAACCATCCTTGGTAGCGCAGACCCATGAGCACGGAGGTCCAGACCCTACCTCCCAAAGGTGTGCCTCCAATGCAAGAGGTGGTGGTGCACGCTGACTCTTTGGTTACACCACCATAGAAATCCCAGGCCCAAAAGTTCCAGCTAAAGCTGGAAACCACAGTTCTCAGAAGACTATGGTAGACCATCCTGTAGAATGTTGTTGCTCACACAGGAGGGAGGTCCAAGTTCCACCCGATCCTGCACAAAACCATGTAGTGTATATGCTGCTGCTTAGAACCTCCATAAGCACCCTGTTTCCTTTGGGGTTTTTTTGGACACTTTGTCTAAAACAGGAAGTCCCCACTGAACCCCAGCCTTCTCTTCGCCAGCAGCGCAGAT